>NW_022900926.1:16886694-16901423 GCF_012274545.1 Fukomys damarensis | reverse complement strand
CTGCTGTCCTATTGCTCTATCCTGTGCAACTACAAGGCCATCGAAATGCCCTCGCATCAGACCTACGGCGGGAGCTGGAAATTCCTGACGTTCATTGATCTGGTAAGGCCGACCCCTCCCCTCCCCGGTCCGCCCTGCGCCCCGGGCCTGTGTGTGTTTGGGGTGCGCGCCTCCTCCCGCAGCACCCTGTGCTCGCGTCCTCCGCAGTGACTGCGTCTAAAGGCCTGGCCGTCCCCGCTGCGCCGCCTCGGGAAACACCCACCGTTACCCGGTGGCCCTGGACGGAGGAAGGTGCGCGCAGCGAGGTGGTGGGCTGTTTGCAAGGGGACACAGACCTGCTTCTAAGATGACACGGGAAGATTCTTCGATTACCGAAAGCGTCGGACGACCTTGATCTTGATCTGAGTGGCCTCAGACTCAACCGCCCCGGAGGTGCTTTCCAGAGCACCCACTGGCGGATAAACTTGCAGCAACCGAAGGACGCTGGGTATTGTCTAGTCCCTGGGAGCTTTGCTTGAAAGCACCCACCTTCTCCCAAGGGAGAGAAAGTACCCAATAAAGTTGTCTTCTTTGCATCTGCTTTCTGCCCATTGTCAGTAATTTACAGTACTTCCAACCTCTTCCCGAGGAACATCAGAGGGAGGGAGTTTCAAAGTGCATTTCTGGCCACGCTGTGCACTTTCGCAGTTGGCTTAAGCAGCTCCTCTGTAGACACAACATGACAACCTTAATGTATAGATTATTATACCTTCTGGCCCTGAAAGGGCTCCCCCAGAGACTCAGATCTTGGGTGTAAGGCCCAGTAATGACGTGAGGTGGACCTGGGCACTTCTGGGTGAAAGGTCACACACACACACACACACACACACACACACGTGCGTGCGTGCACGCGCCTGTACACTAAAAGATTATCAGCTAAGGGCAGAGGGTTTAAGAAACTATCAGTGAAGTTCTACATGATTCAGAAAAATGTAGAACCACTCCCAGAACGGTAGAACTGTCTGTCCAAGATGATACACAAGGTTGCCCATACCAGCTAGGTTAGGCATCTCTTTTCTTGACCCTCTGTATTAAGAAAATATTTTGGTACTTTTTTAGAGATCTTCCCAAAGGCATGGGCTGACTCAAAGCAATGCAGTCAGAGGCCTTAGAAATACCCTTGTATTTATGTATTATGAGATAAGTTTGGAGAGGAATTTAAATTCTTGCCTCAGTCTGTAGGCGCACAAGTCTGCCTGTGGCCTAGAGTGTTTCAGTTTTCAGACTGTCCACTTCTTACTTAATCCGCCTCTGCCTATGAGGGTGTCCCCTACCAATTTCCCTTTCTTCTTTCCATGTGAGGAGCCCATGGCAAGGCTCTGTGCTGTGGTTTTCTGCAGGTTTCTTCTAGCACTCAAAAGATAGATGCTGTCACCAGGACACTCTTTGTATCTGGATAAGTGGGCTTGTCAGTGAAGATAGGCTTTGCCAGTTGTGTTATATAGCGGGCATTTTTCATAGATTGGATGAACTATCGCTTCAGCCTTGTTCTGATAAATATGTGTAGAAAGCATGTCTTTACCACGCATAAAGTGTCAGAAATCATGTCCCCTCAAGAGTTTAAAGATGGTTAGATGTTACTTAACAACATGTGCGCCTTTTTTCAGAATCCTTTTAGGAACTGTGTGAGCAGAGGTCTTTTGGGTTGGTGGCCTTACCCTGTTCCTAAGTCATATTTCACGTAGAACCTGGGAGTGTTGCCAAGGAGTGAGCAACAGTTTGTATATACACTGCTTGGCCCTGCCCTTGCTTTATTTGCTATTTTGGGTCAGCAAGTAAAAGAGGTAGATGAGGGTGTTAATTATCTCAAGACAGATGACTGCTTCTTCTGTCGGCATTGTTTACTGTGCGTTAGAAAACCAGAAACAACGTATCGCCTCTAATCTTTTAGGTGGCGCAAAACAGTAGCAGAGTTGGTTTAGTATGCTGTCATGCAGTCTCTATTTTAGCAGTCTCTATTTTAGCATTTAAGACCTTCCTATTTTAAAGAGCGATAATCACAATTTAGCATTCCATTATCCAGTCCATAAATTCAAATTCAATTATTAAATTTTGTTTCATACTTCTATTTGTCTATTTCCATAAGGCTGTTAGGCCACCAGCCTAGGTTTTTGTACTCTGTCTCTCCTGATTGATGCCACAAGTAGGTGACACTGCCTTAACTGTAATACTGTTAGCAGGCCCAAGGGTTTCCTTCATCCTTGTCCAGGGGAGCACTAGCCTTCTCTCCTTTCCTACAATACTGTGGCTCCTGATTGAAGCAGAATAATTTCCTTTCACCAAGACTTTCTGTGAGAAAGTATGTCTGAAATATATTCATAAACACACACAAAGTGTTATTCCTTTCATTAGAGATATAAAGGCATCATATAGCTGGTGAAAGAGCCAAACCGTCAGTCTTTCTAGATGGCATGAAAGCATTAGGCTACTTAGATTTACCTGTGTAATTTTACATTTGTGTGTGTGTGTTTTAAAAACGCACCACGTAAACTTTTATTTCCTAGTGCCCTGACAGTTTTAATGGCTGCAAGGTTATAGGAACAATTTTAGAAGCTCCTCAACTTTTAAATAAGAAAACCATTTTTTTCTGACCAACTTGGATCATGGAGCCAGGGCTTTAATCTTAAGGGCCGTAGTTGAAGTTGATGCTTTGTAACATCAATTTCCTCAAATAGGAGTAAACTCAGGAGATGGAGCCGATGTATCCAGGTGCAGATGGCTGTGTGGTAGCCGCCATGCCAGCCATTTTCATGTTTCTGTTTGGGTAGGAGAGTCGTTCCAAGAGAACTAGAGCTGGTGGACAAAAGGTGAAGCATAGATTGTCACTACCAGTAACGGTCAGTCATCCCCTAAAGCTGCTTTTCCCCATACTGAAAGATTACAGTAGAACTAAACTGTGTTTGGAAAATGCCAGTTACCAGATGGAAAAAAAGACGCTGTGTTGGCGTGGCAGACAGCATCATTGGGGCCCCAGAGATGTCCACATCCAAGTGCCCAGAACCTGTGAACATGTGAAGTTTTATGGCCAAGGGATTAAAGTTGCTAATCAGTCAGACTTTGAAATAGGGAAATTATTCTGCAATATCTGTTTGGGCTCAGTACAGTCATGAAGGCCCTTAAAAGTGGAATATGCAAAAGAGTCGGTTGGAGGAAGATGTGGCAATGGAAGAAAATCACAAGAGATATGCAACTTTACTCGCTTTGAAGATGGAGGAGGAGACCAGGAGTTAAGAAGCATCTAAAAGCTGGAAAGGACAAGGAAATGGATTTTCCCCTAGGGTTTCTAGAAGGAACACACCCCTGACTATACCTGGATTTTACCCCAGTGACTTCTTACCTCCAGGGTTGTAAAATAATAAACTAGTGTTGTCTAAGCCACTAAATTGATCATAACTTGTTGCCACAGCAATAGAAAATGAATACAGTTGGCTTTAAAGCCTCTAAGCTAGAAAAAGCCTCATCTTATTTTGTACTTACAGAGAATAAATACAGGATTCAACTTGTCCTTTATGTATATTAGATAATTGACTAATTTTAGCTGTAACCAAGACAGGGTTTCACTGCTTCATTCATGAAGCTATGTGGAGGAGACATGTTTACATATAATACAGGCAGGATGAGAAGTTAGAAAGACTGAACCATGTTGGAAATACTAGTATTTCAGCAATTATTGTTATGCAGTGTACCTGGCCAGGAGAAGGAATAAACAACTGGAAATAAGCTAGAAAAAATAAAAATGTAAACAAATTGAAATGCTTTCTTAGGCAAGTGTCACAGTTCATGAATTTTTAGCAAACGATGAAGATTTAGTCCCTTATTTACTAGCTAGCTGATTATTCTATAAGTTATGTAATTGTCCTCAAAGATAATCATAGAAAGAATAAAGTAAAACTAGCACACACAAACAAGTAAAAAAGTATTTTGAGGCCTCCAAGCAGTGCTTGGAGTATAATAATAGATGCTTAGTATTTGAATAAATGGAAAATTTCCCTTTCCAGATTTTCAAGGAATATACTTTCCCTTATCCTGTCTTCTCCCCAAACATTCAAAATAATGGGGATTTAAAAATAAATTAGAACCTATTTACAAGTGGATGGTCAAATGTTATCTGACATAATCAGATTCAACTCCTTTGAAAAACATGCACTGGGTGTTTGTCAATAAAAATTGAATTAATAATGACATTGGATTTGAGAATTTTGCGTTTTTAAAGATTGACATAATCTGGCTCTCTCCTTTGCTCTGGTTTTTGGTAGGTACTTAATGTTTTGAGTGTTGCCATTTCTTAGGGCTCTGCCCTGCTCATTTCTCCCCCTGTACTGACTTTTTGCGTGTGCATTGGAAGAATACTGTTGAGACCATGCTTACCATGTCTGGGCTGAGACCAGTAGGATCCACTTTCTTCGGGAGCCAGCCCCACCCCACACTTCTTGACCAGAATTTGGATCTTAATGAGATCCTCAGGTGATTCCTGTGCACGTTCTGGTTGGATGAACACTGAACTGCACTTTTTTTTTTTTGCAGTTTGAGGAATAGCTGGGAGACTCAGCCTTCATATATCAATCCTGTCTACTTTCAAAACATATTTAAGGTGAATTTCGCTGTGGCATAATTTAAAGATGTGTTAAAATATACAAGTTGCAAATAAAAAAGAAAAATAAGTATCAGGCTCCAGGTTGGGGTTGGTTATTGCATTTGAGAAAGAAATTTAGATCATCTCCAGGATAGCTAAGGCAAAAGGGAATACACTGTTTGATTATAAACGAAATATTACAAATTTATCAGGAGATATACAGCTTCTTTCCAAGGTTATTTATCACTGGACTCCTCATATAAAGGATTATCAGGCAGCATAATAAATAGTACATTTAATTATTTTTAGCAGATTATATAGAAATATTCTCAGGGTTGATGTTTCTAGTGTTGCAATTTTATGAAAGCCAAAGGCAGAGTGTTACATTTTGGCTGGGTGAAAGAATTTTTGTAGAAGTTTAAAGGAATATAATCTAGGTTCATTTGATGTTGTTGTTATCTAAATCCATTTTGGAAGAGAATTTAAGAAAACCACAAATGAAATGGAAAAACATAGGATGTTCATAGAGCAGGAAATGGTCAAATATACCTGGAGGATACATTTTTGCATTGAGTCATGTGAAAACTTTTGACATTTAGAAAAATGTTACAGAGATAGAATAAGCTGCCTAAGTGTCCTGAAGTTTGCATTTGAGTAAGTCTTACATTTCCATGCATACTTATCATAAAATATGCTCTTGACTGCAGCTCATGGCTCAATTTAAATAAGAAATAAAATATCTTGAGAGGAGATTCTGTATGTCATTATGTAACTGTGGTACTGAGTTTTGCCAGTCAAAACCACAGGGTACCACATGAAGGCCACCAGCTCATTGCTCAGTGAGGAAAATTAAGTGGGCTTTTTTTTTTATTTTTATTTTTTTGGATCTTGAACAAAGAGAATGAAACTACATTTTTTCCCAGAGACCCAGACTTGACCCTAAAATGTGTACATAAACTTGAAGGATCAAATAATATTTTTTCCTAGCCTGGAGGAAGAATTGTGAGAAGAATCCTTTGCATACAATACTCTTCACCTTCTTTGCAAGTGTTTCTCTTGGATCAGACATAAAACAGTGCCTGGTTTTGTCAGAGTGAGGGAAATAGTTGTTGACAGAGTCATTCATTCCCTCTTTTAGTCGCACATGGTATTGAAATTACAGAAAGTCATCTGACCACGGTTGAGGTCACTCACTTCTTCCCCCATTGCCACCAATCCTCCACGTCTGGTATAACATTTAGCAAAATTGGTATCTGCTCTTGAGGGTTTCGTTTGTTTCTCTGGGTTGCCCCGCGATGTCATATGTTTCCATGGACGTGTGAACAATAGTACGATTTTCCACATTGAATCAGATGTTCCTGTGATCCAAGCGTGCTTGGAAAAAGTCTCACCGCTTAGGGTTCCGTACTAACATGGCTTGATTTGGTGCAGGCTGTGCTGCTGCAGTTAAAGGGCTCATTTCGCACCTGCAAGGCAGCCCTGTCCCTGTCCTGGTGCAGGGCGCAGAGAAAACTCACCAGAGTGTCTTCCAGAGTGACATACTCTTTGGTCAGCTCCATTGAAGAATGGAAGATGCAGGATGGCAGGATTGGGATCTGAGAAGTCAGACAGTGCTCCAGCCCCTCCTAGTAACTTCGAGTTTGATCGCCAAGGCTGAGTTAGAATTCAACACTTTAATTCCAAAAGCAGTAGATAGCCATTATAGAAATTTGCACATTTGGGCCCCACTTTGGGCATAAAAAAAAAAAAGATTTGTATAATAATCTGAGGGAAGAAAATATAGTTCATCTTAATCTTCTTGCCTTGCATATTAGCATTTCAGTGCTTCAAAATAATACTTATTTTGGGACCTTACACACACAGAGAAAAAAACACATGGATTGCAGATATACATGTATACTTTTGTATGGTTAGATTTGAGGAAAAAAAATCACACTTTTTGTACAAGTTACTTTTAAATTACAATATTTAAATTACCCAGTGTTAGGCATCATATTACAATAGTGCTATATTTTATATTTGCTTTTTCAGTTACATCTATACTTAAAAAAACCAAAGTGCAATAGATAGCATGGTTTTTACAAATTTTTGAATTCACATATATAAAAATTAGTCACTAAATATAAGTTCTGTAAATTTTGATGTAAGTATAGAATTGTGTAACTACAACCATAATTACCTGAAAATATTCCTTTATGTTGTTGCCTCTTTGTAGGGGAACTTTCCCTTGAGTCCTTTCCTTTCTTTATTGTTTTGTGGTGCTGAGTGGGACCGACTAGAACAAGTCCTATGCTAAGGGCCTCTGTGTGCTAAGCATATGCTGTACCATGGAGTCACAATGTACCCTCATTCCTCTCTCTCTAAAAATATACAGAGCGTGTTTAGGGATGTGTGTGAGACGTCCACTTGCTGAGTCCTCTCAGAATGTAGTGCTGTCTTCTACTCCAGCTCTGCTATTCGGTAGGTGTGCACTCGTACTTGATGGTGGTTTTAATTTGCGTTGCCTTCTTGAGTAATAATGCTAAGTATCTGTTCCTGTGCATTTTCATCATACATCTATATATCTTTTTTTATGAAGTCTGTGGAAATCTTTTTCTCATTTAAAAAATTGGGTTGTTTCCTGATTACTGAGCTTTGAGAGATTTTATGTTTGTCAGATTTTATGCATGCCACTAATATTTGTTGACTGTGTGATTTGAAAACATTTTCTCCTCCCTATCTGTGGCTTATCTTCTCATTTTATCAATAATATCTTTTGCACATCAGAAGGTTATCATTTTGATGGCATCTAATCTGTCATTTTCTTTTCTTTCGTGGAACATGCTTTTGATGTTGCATCTGGGAATTTTGCCTAACACAAAGTCAGAGGTTTTTTCTCCTATGTTTCCTTCTAGAATTTTTATAGTGTTAAGTCTGTAATCCTTTTATTTGTTTGTTTTTGTGTATGATAAACAGTTGTTCCAACACCACTTCTTGAAAAGGTTTATTCTTCCACCATTGACTTGTTTTTGCACCTTATACAAAAATCAGTTGACTGCATTTATGGGTCTGTTTATGAACTCTGTACTCAGTTCTTTAGTGTGCCTGTGTGTTCTCGAGTACCACACGGTCTTGATTATTGTAGCTTTACTGTTAAGTCTTGAATTATTAGAAGTTCTTCAATTTCTTCTTTTTCAGAATTTGTCTAGGCTATTCTAATTATTTTGTCTTTCTATATAAATTTTAGAATAATTTTGTCAATATCTACAAGTAATCTTACTGTCTGTTCATAAATATCTTTGCATTATTATTTTACTTACTGATTTAGGTGGAGTGGATCAAAACCAGGGCTTTGTACTTGCTAAGCACATGCCGTGTCACCAAATTATACATCTAACAGTATTTATTTTAGTTATTGTTCTGTGGATTGTCACTTACATCTCTGGCTTTACATAATCTAACTACAGTGACTAGTTTAACACTTTAAGTAAAATAGTTAAGCTTTGGTTCTTTTGGTTTTTTGTTTTGTTTTTGTTGTTGTTGTTTTGTTTTGAGACAGGGTCTCACTATGTCGTTGAGACTGACCTGAAACTTACTATGTAGCCCAGGCTGGTCTCGAACTCACAGTGATCCTCCTGCCTCAGCCTCCAGAGTGCTGGATTACAGGCAAGCACCACCACGCCCGGTTTAAGCTTTGTTATTTTATTCTCCCCATTTTATGTGACAGTTTTCGTATTTATTATTTCTGCATGACTTGACAACTGGATAGAGAACATGGATTTATTGAAAGCAATAATAAAATATATTAAACTCAGTAGAGTAATCAATAGAATATTATATTTACCCAAATATTTATCATTTATGTTACTATTTTTTCAGTTCTTATGTATGTATTTTCCTGTTATCATTTCCGCTCAGCCTGAAAACTTATTTTAGCATTTCAGTAAGAAGAAGTCTACTGACAACAAATTTTTTATTTTTCCTTCATATGAAATTACCTTTGCTTTGGTTTCATTACTGATGGATATTTTGCTGTATATAAAGTCCAAATTTACAGTTCTTTTCTTTTATTACTTGAAAGATCTTTTTGCCATTGCCATGTGACCTCTAATACTCACGATGAAAAATTTGCAGTTATTCAAACCATTGTTCTCTTGAATGCATGTGTTTTTCTTTCTGACTGTCTCTAAGCCTTTTCTCATTATCTTAGGTTATCAGCAGTCTAATTATGATATGTCTGGACATGGTTTTATAAGTTTATCTTGATAGAAATTTGCTGAGCTTCTGGAATCTCTAGTCTTATGTCTTTCACCCTGCTTGAGAAGTTCTCAGCCATTATTTCTGCAAACATTCTTTCTGTCTCTATTTCTTTCTTCCCTTCTTCTAGGACTGCATTGATAAGAGTGTCAGACCATTTTGATTGTTATTCCACAGGTTACTGAGGTCTTGTTCATTTTTTTCAGTCTGTTTTGTTTTCTTTGTTTCTTTTTTTAGGTCGTATAATTTCTAATAATCTGTTTCCAAATTCAGACTCTTTCCTCTGTGATCTATATTCTGTTATTGAGCCTGTCCAGTGAAGTTTTAGATTTTGGATATTACGTGTTTCAGTTCTAAAATGTCTGTCTTATTCTATTTTGCAGTTACTCTTGCCCAGCATTAAGTTTCTGTC
Organism: Fukomys damarensis; assembly: GCF_012274545.1. Classification (NCBI taxonomy): domain Eukaryota; kingdom Metazoa; phylum Chordata; class Mammalia; order Rodentia; family Bathyergidae; genus Fukomys; species Fukomys damarensis. The sequence goes on along the minus strand of NW_022900926.1, from coordinate 16,892,163 downwards.
TTTCACTCATTTTAATGGTGTTCACCATTATTTGATGGAGGATGGTTGAAAGAGTTTCCTGTACTGCTTACTAAAAAATTCCAACTGCTGGGCCATTTCTGAATTGGTATCTAGTAACTTTTCAAAATATTTTTATTACTGTATCATTTTCTTGGCCCTTTGTGTACACAACAAATTATTAGATTTTATACTTGAGAGTTTTGAATGTTATGTTGTGAGATTTGCGGTTTTAAAAAAATCTTACAGAGAATGTTGATTCTTGGTTTTAGCATGCAGTCAGTCTGGTTAGGTTCAGGCTGCTTGTTCTATCTCATGGAGGTATGTCTGATGTCTGCAGAGTTTTCAAATATTTTGCTCTGCTTTTTGAGTTTACGTGGAGCTTACCTCTGCCCTACTGCTTTAGGCCTGTTCTGTGCATGTGTAGACTGATATCAGTTAATACTGAGAATTACATATTGACCTTTTTAAGCTTTTCCTCCTTATAATTTCCCTAATACCTTCCAGGTCTCTGATATCCCTTTTCTTGGTTCCTGTGGCCAGAAGACTGGAGACCTTTTAGAATTCTAGCCTGCAATGCTACATACCATCCATATTACTGGGGATGTTTTTAAAGTGAGGCAGCAAGAAGAGAGGGAGGAAAAAAATATATACTCAGCTCTGTACACACACACACACACACACACACACACACACAAACACACACTCACTCCCTGTTCCTACAGTAGGGCTTCCTTTTTCCCACTTCCTCTGGCCAGAGTGAGAGGTTTTGCTTAGAGTTTTAGATATGCGTGCTAATAGGAAATAAAAGCTGTGAGCGTGTGTTGAGAATGGAGAGGAACCAGATCTTTTAGCTTATAGAAATCTTTTCCCAGTTCTCTGGCTGGAAAGAAGGAGTTTCTTCTAGAATTCCTGATGTCACTGGTTGCTGTGTAGTTTCAGGAATCAGCTTGCCCTCAGGTCTTATCTGGGGAACAAAGGAGATTAAAAATCTTTGAACCTCACCCTTATGGATCTTATTCATTTATTTCCCATTCCACCAGCACTGTGTACTTTTCAGGACTCAAGTAGCTGCTTTTTGTATTCTGCTCATTGGAAATGATGACAGTTTAGTCTCTCTGGGTTGGCAACAGAAGTAGCCTTCATATAGTTTTAGTGCCTATTTTAAAAATTTAAAACATTAAAACATACAGTCTTCCATAATATTTTTAATAACTGCATGTTGATTCATATGGGCTTTTCCATTGATTGTTTTACTGAATATATGGCTAGATCAAGTTTTACACATCTGTAATTATTTTCTTAGGGTTTCAAAGGAGTAGCTATACTGAAGTCTTTAAGGGAATGCCTTAACTCTAAATCAATTACACTCCGTTCATTGCTTGGAGTACTGATTTCCCTATATTCCTCCTAACATTATAAAAATTATAGCAGAATAATACTAGGGATCACTCAAGGTGCTTAAGCCTCATAATTTCCCATCCAACAGATTAACTAACTGCCTGTCTTTCACCATATATTTCATAAATGTAAACGATTCGCTGTCTTTGATTCTGTGTTTACCACATCAGTGGTACTAGGCACCTTTGGTTTGAGCTCATAAATTCTCGGGCCAAACATAAATCTTCAGGTGCCTAGAGCATCCTAATTAGTACAGACTTGGCATGGCTGGAAAGAACAGAATGACTTTCTGAGTGCAGTAACTGTGGGTCTACTTGTGCGTCCCATTCATCTTGCATGTACTTAGCTTAGTCAAGAGTGATTTATTAGTCCAGCCTGAAAAGTTGACTCTTCGACATTAGAGGCAGTGATTATGAGTCTGAGGACAGTAGATTTGCGATTAATATTGCACATCATTTTCTTTGTAATTACACTTGCACATTTTGCTACTTTAATATTCAGACATATTCTGTGCAAGAACAGGTCACTTTTATATCAGCACAGGTCCTGGGAGAAGAGAAATAGCATGTCAAAGTAGGTGATTTGAATGAGTGGTTAAAGGAGCCATTCATAGGTGTTCTAAAATGTCCCCTCAAAGTGTCACATGTTTGGAATGTGGCTGTATTATGGAGTGCTGTACTCATCAGTGTTCTCATCCATTGTAGATTTCGGAAGCTGAATGTGCTGTTAGAAGGTAAGAACTGGTTGGAGGTTGTCCATGATGGTGTGACCTGGAAAGGTAAACTCTTGTCCCTGCCCTCCCTTATCTTTCTGCTTCCTGGCTGCCATGGGTGGAGCAGCCATCCTCTGCCAAGGCCTTTCCACCCTAGTGCTTCTGCTTTTGAGCCAACAACCTTGGACTAAAACCATGAGCAAAAATAAGCCTCTCTTCTTTTAAGAATTGGGTGTCGGGTATTTTGTCCTAATGACTGGAAGTGACAATACAACGGGTGTGGGAGGGATGTAAAGATCACCATATGTAGGCCAAAATTTGTAGCCTAAGAAAAGGGAACAGATAATTGCTGTTAGGCCTGTGGTAGCACAAATACCAAGTGGACACCCTGTGCTGCTCAGGGCTGTACTACATTTTTCCAGTCAGCTTCCTCTCCTGTTCTCACAGAATCCCTTTCTCACCTGTTTTTCTCTGTCTTTGTATCATAAACAGTCCCTTCCTTTATTCTCTCATTCAGCTTACTCTGTCATTCAAGGGACAATCTTTGTATTAACCAAAGAGCATGATGACCTTGCTGCTTGTTTTAATAAGAAAACAAGGCTGGGGATTTAGCTCAGTGATGCCACCACCTGCCTCGCAAGCACAGGGACCCACGTTAGATCCCTGGTACCAAAAAATAAAAATAAAATAAATTAAAAAAATAAACGAAGAAAAGAAAAGTCATCAGAAGAAAAAATGTACATTCTCCCACTGTCAAATCCATCCACCCACCTGTAACTGAAGCTATCCACCTTTCCTCCTGTTCCAGTGACTGAATTCTGTACTTCCAAAGTCAACTCTTCCATTGTATGCTGGGCTTCATTCTCCTTTCTGTATCACAATTTTCCATTTAAACTGCTTCACTTTCGTCAACATATAAACATACTATGCAATCTGTGTCTCTCTCTGTGTGTGCCTGTCTCTCTCCTGTCCCCAAATAGAATATCTCTTTGTATTGACTTCACTCTTACTTCTTTGGTTCTCTTTTCAGCAAAATTCCTTGAAAGAAATCTGTTTTTTCTGGTTTCCATTTCTTTCCCTTTTCTCTGTAAACACATTTTAAGGCCATCACTGACCACCATCTCAGCAAATACCTTAGTCATCTCTGAGTCCTTATTTAACTGGAGCTTTCAGGAGAATTTGGTCCAGTTGGTCACTTTCTCTTTCTTGAAACAGTGCTCTAAAATTTGATTACTGGGAAACAACGGTACTCTGGCTTTCATCTAACTTTTTCTTGTTTCTCTTTAGTTTTCCTTGCTGATTTCTTTTCTCTTCTTAATTCCTGAGTGGTGAATTCTCCAAGAATCAGTCCTAAACCATCTTCTCCTTCAAGTCTGCATTCACTCCCTTGGGGCAGTCACTTGGCACGTGGCTTCATATATACTCTATGTGAAGATGGTCCACCATGTCAATATGCTGAGCTACAGTCTCTCTTGAGCGCTGTCTTCTGTATCCAACTGTCTCCTTTTCAACTTAGGTTCAAAGCAATTCTTAGTTTCATCTCCCACATCTGCTTCTCCGCCATTGTTCTGTACTAGTATTACCCATGACTGCTGAACTCTTACAGATTAATTGAATTTTTATTGGCATCTTCTGTGCATTTTGCTAATGGCCATCTAACTTATTTGAATTGGACTAAAAACGCAAACATTTCAGCAACTATATCTCACTCTTAAAAATTTCAGTTTAGTTGGGTAACTAGTATATGAGTTACACAGTGAAAATGATCTGCTCATATTTCCTTGCTTGGGAAATTGCCTGTAATCAGAGAATAATCTTTCTATTGTGTGAAGTACATAATTAAAAAAAATCAACCAGCTTCATTTCTTGGAGATATTTCAGTGAAGAGTTTTTCATTTAAAAAGATCAGTTTTCATTAGCTTTTGGGATTACAACCACATACTATTTTCCTTTCTCTAAAGACGAGTACATTTATTTTTTACTAAAAGTGGTAAATATTAACAGCTCTTTTTATTTGATGGCACTACTGCAGAAACCTTCATAAACTTGTCAGCCAGAAATATTATGCAGATCAAAGTGCTTTCAGTGGGATTTTGAACAATTCATTTCAGGTCCTCTCTCTGCATAAGCCAAACCTCCTGTGTTTGTTTCCATAATTCACTCCATATTCTAAGCAGGAAAGGGGTTTTGAAAAAAGCAAATTATGGAACAAATGGTTAGCAAAAATAATCTTTGTATATATTAGTTATTAAGCACAGTTCTGAAATTAATCTTACCACTACTGTTGTTTTCCATGTTGTGTTCCTTTCCCAGCTCATGCTTTTGCCTCATGCCTGGAAGTTGTTACCATTCCGAATTTTGTGTTTATCACCCCCTCCTTTTTTAAATAGTATGTGCCCCCAGACATAATATTGTGTTGGTTAGTTTTGCTTGATTAGGGCCTTTATAAAAGTGGTATCATTATGAAGGCTTTCTTTATACAAACAGAAATAGCATGTTTAAGCAGGGCAAACTTGACAGTACAATGGTCCATTGTGATGTTGTTTACACGCCTGTGTTTCTTACTGCCTTCAGTACTATGTAATTTGGTCTTGCAACTGATTAGCCAATTAGAAACTGTAAGGGTGATATGTAAATGTCACTGTCTAGCTGACAGGATGGTTTATTAGATGTGTGTACTTGTGGAATGACACCTGATTGGTTGTTTGGGAGGCTCCATGCCAAACCCAAACATGAGTGTCAGTGGCAGACCTGTGGCCAGATGTTTAAGGAAACTCGGCTACAGCTGAATTCATTCAAGTCCAATTTTGCCTGCTTACCAGTGGTGTCCTGCTGATTTTAAAGTATATTTATCTTTTGCAGGGTGTTGGGCCTGATGCCACCCACTGAATGCGCTGTCCCTGCTGGTCCTTTCTATTCTTCCTGTGTCCGTTTCTCACCATTCCCACTATCAAGTGGGGCTGTGAGCCACAAGATCTACTTCTCTCTGCTCTTTGAAACCTCTCTGCAGCTCACTGACATAGGGTGTTCTTTTTGATTTCAAAGATGGTTGGGGATATATTTTTCATTAAAAATACTCTATTTTTTCAGCTTTAATTGAGCTTATTGGTACATTTTAGGGATACAGTACAGTCACATTCATTGTTGGGATCTTGTACCTCTACATGACAAGTCTTGATTCTCATTTTTTCCCCTTACCTCTGCCCTCCCTTCACCCCCTCCTCCCCTCCCCATCTACAAACACTTTATTTTCATCTTTTCATTCTCTCACATTTTTTTTCTTTTCCCTTTTTACTCTTCCCCTACCCATCCCACCTTCCCTACACCTTTAGCTCCTTTCTTCCCATTTCTAAATGTCA
>NW_022900926.1:16883420-16884403 GCF_012274545.1 Fukomys damarensis | reverse complement strand
ATTTGGAAGTATAGCTTCCCTTTCAACTTCATTGAAAAGTTTGAAGAGTAATGGTAGTAGTTCTTCTTTAAATGTCTTGTAAAATTCAGCAGTGAATCCATCAGGGCCTGGGCTTTTCTTTGTTGGTAAGTTTTTAATTACATTTTCAATTTCACTGATTGTGATTGGGGTGTTTAAAATGTTTTTATCTTCTTCATTCAACTAAAAATAGTCTTTTGATATTACTATTTTGTTTCAATGTGATTTAGATAGAAAATGTTACTCAGTTTTACAAAGAACATGGCAAAAAGAAAGCACTGACATTTGGCCATAACTTTGATCTGCAAAAGTTTTTTTAAAAACATTCACTTACTTTAGGAAACAGTAAGCCGGGCAGGGTGGGGCATGCCTGTAATTCCAGCACTTGAGAGGCTCAGGCAGAAGGATCACTGTGAGTTTAAGACCAGCCTGGGCTACATAGTGAGTTCCAGCTCAGTCTCAACTACATAGTGAGACCCTGTCTCAACCCCCTCCCCAAAAAGTGGAAGTCAATACTGTATCAGGAAAATATATTAATGCATTCTGTTTTAAAAGTGCTCCATTAATGTTCATAGCTGTCTTTATTGCCTTTAAAAGATAAGTTATACACATCTAACACCCTCCTGTAAAGATTTTATACGATATTAGATATTAATGGAGACGAGACTAATATGGTCATACTTATTTTCTTGTATAATTTAAGCTGTTAGAAAAATTTCAAGCTGTATTTTTTGTCATTTTTATGTGCATATTGGAGAGGTTATTCTTCTTAAAATTCTTTCTATGGTGATAATTAAACTCTTAAATGAGCACTATGGGTAAGTTTGTTAAAATGAAACATCAGCTGGCTGGCTGTCATTCTCCAAGATTCCATTTTAGGAGAATAAAGTAACTTTTCAGTATAGAGATCTTTTGTTTCTTTTGTTAGATTGATTCCTAGATACTTCATTTTTTGGATGCTATTG
>NW_022900926.1:16876458-16882765 GCF_012274545.1 Fukomys damarensis | reverse complement strand
ATTTGGAAGTATAGCTTCCCTTTCAACTTCATTGAAAAGTTTGAAGAGTAATGGTAGTAGTTCTTCTTTAAATGTCTTGTAAAATTCAGCAGTGAATCCATCAGGGCCTGGGCTTTTCTTTGTTGGTAAGTTTTTAATTACATTTTCAATTTCACTGATTGTGATTGGGGTGTTTAAAATGTTTTTATCTTCTTCATTCAACTAAAAATAGTCTTTTGATATTACTATTTTGTTTCAATGTGATTTAGATAGAAAATGTTACTCAGTTTTACAAAGAACATGGCAAAAAGAAAGCACTGACATTTGGCCATAACTTTGATCTGCAAAAGTTTTTTTAAAAACATTCACTTACTTTAGGAAACAGTAAGCCGGGCAGGGTGGGGCATGCCTGTAATTCCAGCACTTGAGAGGCTCAGGCAGAAGGATCACTGTGAGTTTAAGACCAGCCTGGGCTACATAGTGAGTTCCAGCTCAGTCTCAACTACATAGTGAGACCCTGTCTCAACCCCCTCCCCAAAAAGTGGAAGTCAATACTGTATCAGGAAAATATATTAATGCATTCTGTTTTAAAAGTGCTCCATTAATGTTCATAGCTGTCTTTATTGCCTTTAAAAGATAAGTTATACACATCTAACACCCTCCTGTAAAGATTTTATACGATATTAGATATTAATGGAGACGAGACTAATATGGTCATACTTATTTTCTTGTATAATTTAAGCTGTTAGAAAAATTTCAAGCTGTATTTTTTGTCATTTTTATGTGCATATTGGAGAGGTTATTCTTCTTAAAATTCTTTCTATGGTGATAATTAAACTCTTAAATGAGCACTATGGGTAAGTTTGTTAAAATGAAACATCAGCTGGCTGGCTGTCATTCTCCAAGATTCCATTTTAGGAGAATAAAGTAAGAAAGTGACGTGATGAGATAGCACATGTAGAAGCATCCAGGAGACCACTGAACCCAATGTCAAAAAAATCGTGGTGAGCACAGTCCACTGGTTAAAGTGCACCCTGTGATTGTGGCCCATGCCTGTCATTCACAACACTGTGTGCGTCACGTTCAGGCGATCATATTGCTTTTCTTCCACTGTCTTAGCATAATTTCCAAGGAATTATTGGTTGCAGGAAAGGGGCAAGTTGGAAAAGACAGGGAGAGGAAGACAAGTGTAGGGACGTGGCTTCTCTGTGAAGGGGAACTGGGGGAAGTTTTAGACATGACACTACAGATACCACTTGCTGTGACTGTAAAACTAATGTCCTAGAAAATAATTTCAACTAGGAGGACATAAAACGTTTAGGAACTAGCAGGTGGACATGTGGGTGATTTCTGAACCCTTTAGGCTATTTTTCAAACGTACCTTGTGGGAGATGATATTGATTGTCATTGCATCCATTTTAACATGAAAAAGTATACTGATAAAATAACAGTGGTCAATATTGTTTTTCTTCCTCATCATGTATGCTTGTATTTTGTTGTATTTTAAAAATGTTTGACCTAACAATCTTAACACAAAATTTGATCAAGACTGGAGATGGCTATAGATATATGAGATACCATTCACTAGACTGTCATTTTTAAAAAACATTATCCCAGAATCTTAAGGCTGTGGGTCCCCAATCATTGTGGCACAGGGTCCACTTTCACGGAGGACAATTTTTCCATGGAATGGGGAGGTGGGGTTGGGGGTGGTTAAAGCCCATTACCTTCATTTTGAATTTTATTTCCATTATGGACACATTCGATTCTTGGAAAGAACATAGAACACAGCTTTCTCACATATGGCCCACAGTGGGGTTTGTGCTCCTCTGAGACTCTAATGCCACCACTGGGTAGACAGAGGCCAGGTGTTAGGATGGAGAGTAGCTGTAAGTGCAGGTGAAGCTGCGCCTGCTCACCCACCACTTCCCTCCTGCTGTGTGGTCCTGTTTCTAACAGGACCTGGTCCAGAAAGTGCCACTGAATTATACATCTTTTGCATAAGGGAAGGGTATCAAGAGATGGAGGGAGAGGGAAGGGAGGGAGGGGTTAAAAAAGAATTAAGATGTGTCGTGTACATGTACCAACTCCCCACGAGGAATGTGATCATTGTGCACTGCAAACTGTACTAATACAAAAATATAATAAAACCAGTGCAAGGCTGGGGATGCCACACTGTGATAGAGCATTTGCCTAGCATGAATGAGGCCCTGAACTGCAAAAAGTAGAATGAAAGCAGTGCAAAGGCAATGAAAAACTGGACATTTTCGTTAGTTGACTTGTTCATTCAATAAGCATATTCTGAATACTTACTGGGTGCCACTGTGCCACTTATGGTAAGAAAATGACAACACACAGCTTCTGCCTTCAAGAATATGGCAGTTTCAGGGAATGTTAGACTCCCCCAATTATAGAGCAGTGTGGAAATACAATTCAAATTTTTTTTTTTTTTTTTGGTACCGGAGATTGAACTCGGGTCCTTGTGCTTGCAAGGCAGGCCACCAAACCACTGCGCTAAATCCCTGGCCCTACAATTCGAGATTTACAAGATATTATGAATTATTAAACGCTTCACCCCTAAGAGTCATCGTTGGGCTCTGAGGCAACATTTGTGAGCTAAATTAAGTCAAGGCATATGAGGGGCCATGCTGTCAACTGTGTATGGGTCCATTCTGTTTTTGTCCTGGTGAAGCAAATGGCTGCATTTAGAAGCGCACTGTTTTAGCTCATTGAGGTCATTTATAGCATTGACAGGGTCAATGTGATAAAGATAGACATTTTTTAAAGTGTGCTACTGAATGTCCTTCTTCCCGATAAGTTCTAACCCCAAATTGCTCACCAGAAGAGGACTACCTGGGCCTTGGGAGGGGTTTAGTTGCTCGGTAGGATTCTCAGTGGCTGTGATGAGAAGTACTTGTGCCCTCACAGTACTTCACCTTCCCTTTCTTTGGAAGTAATGAGCCACGTGTCAGATAGCTGTTGCTTCTGCTCATAATGGTAGTGGGGGGATGAAGGATGGAGTTTTCTGGTTCGGTTTTAAGCAGCTTCGGAGATGTCCCCTGGAAGTCACAGGGCAAGTAGACGTAGAGGTGAAGGTCGGTCCCAGTCGATTGCTGAGACTTCTCGGTGCCGCTTGTTTGGTGCCTCTTGAAGGCATTTCTTATTTAAGAATTCTGTAGCTACTCATTCTGCAGAAACGGAAATGGCATTAGAGTTAAAAATAGAAACTTTGAAAAGTTGCATTGTGTACAGCCTGTTATATAAAGATATTTGCCTTGTGTGCCCCCAGTCCCTTCACAGGTGTAAGTGAGGGCTCTGGCCACTTAGCTCTGACTGTGAACTTCTTCTGACTTTGTGGTAGCAGCCATGAGGACCCTTTTACAAGCTTGAGGTACTGTTGGTGCAGGATAGTGGCTCTTTGTCTCAACTGAGTATTTTAGTGTTCTGAGGACCTCTGAGTAAGTGGCATTTGGTTCATCAATGGCTCCTTAGCTTTTCCCAGCTGCTGTGGTTTAGATTTAGGGTTAGGTCCCCAGAAGCCTCATGTGTGTGAAAGGTGATTGCATTGTGGGTGCGATACTCATCAGTGTAATCCTCCCTTGATAAGTGCCGCAGCTGAATGTGCTTTTAGGAGACGGAGCCTGGTTGGAGATGGGTCACTGGGGATGTGACCCGGAAAGGTGTGTTCCTGTCCCTGCTCCTTCCTTATCTCTCTGCTTTCTGCCCGCCGTGGGTTGACTGACTGTTCTTTGCCTGACCCTTCCATGAAGCTATTTCTGCCTTGGAACCAGCTACCCATGGACTGAAACTTTGAGCCAAAATAAACCTCTCCTTGACACTACAGGGGTTTGGTGTTGTGTCTCAGCAGCAGGGACATGACGAAGACTCCAAGTACGAGCTCTTTTGGTTTTGTTCTCTAGTGCTGGGTTAGAGGGAGCATAGAAACTGTTAGAATAACTTGAATGTATCATAGAGCTATAGCCAGTAGGCTTGGAACGGAACCTGAGAAGTAGGACTTACCTAACCTTAGCAGGAAATAACATTAACAGTTTAGCTCATCTAAGGTAGGATTCTCACTGTGCCTCTCGGCTCATTGCTACATTTCTATGTTTTTGTAAAATAAGGGCAACATAGCACAGGCCGTGGAGACCATGGCACAGTACTGAGGGTGGGGCCCAGCAAGGGTCATAGAGCTGCTGTGTCATATCCTAAACCAAGAAAGCCCGCCAAGGCAACAACCAAGAAGGCAGTGTAGGACAGCGGCCGGGGGACTGGGGCAGGTATGGGAAAGGAAACACCTGTGCAGCACTTGGGCTGTAGGAGCCTACAGGATGCTCCTGTAAAAGGTGAGCAGGCAGAGCATAGGCCTTCTGAGAACAACGCATCAGGAAGCTCAGAAATCTGTTGTGTATTGTAATTATAACATCATTTATGTCCTTAAACTAAAATATTTGTCTGGGAGCACGATAGCTGGAATGCTTTCCCTAAGCAGACTATAAACACTCAGAAGTGTAGGTTTTTCTGAGAATAAAAATGTTGAATGATATCAATATCTCTCCCACGGCTCCAAAAAAACAAATGTGTCCAGGAACATAGTTTTATCCTTGAATGGGGTATAGAAACCAAATGGAATGCTGTGTGGAGGAAGATGTAGTACAGAGTTCTCTGATTATTCCTTTGGAAACTTGGAGTACTCTGGCTTCAGATGCAGGGTCCTGCATGCCGCCATGCACACCCGTCACAGTAGTACTCACATCTCCAGCTTTTAGCTCTGTGGGCACCTGACCTCCACGTGGGCAGACGGGAGGATCAGGGGCCTGATTTCAGAAACAGCTGATAAGAATGGAGGCTACCACCTCTCCCACCCCTCTGTGTCCCAGTTTATTCTGCACAATCTTAGGTCAAGGACTTTGTCCTGGTCATTTCCAAATCCTTGTCAAAAAGAATAGTCCTAGCACAGTCAGGGCTCCCTTACAAATATTTACTTAGTGAAAAAACAAAACAAAACAAAATACCAAAAACCTAGGTATGTTATTTTCTGCCAATAGTCATCTATCTGGCTGTCTCTCAATTAGGAAAGCATATATGATAATCTGCCAAGTCTCAAATCCTTTGTTGTTTGGTAATTTTGACCCTGAATTAGGTTCAGGGTAACAGTCCCAGTGTTGTAGCTGTTTAAGTGTTACAACAAAATACCATGTGCTAGGTGATTTGTAAACAACAGAGGTTTAATTCCTGTGGTGCTGGAATCTGGAAAGTCCAAGATTGAGGCAGTGGTAGACTGTGTCTGCTGAGGGACTGCTCCTTGGTTCGTGGAGGTCGTCTTTTTTTTTGTCTTCATGTGGTGGAGGGAAAGAGGGGCCTCTGGGGGTGTCTCTGATATGTGTACTATAATACTACACATGTGCCTTCCACTTTCATGGCCTAATCATGTCCCAAAACCTGACCTCTGAACACCCTTATACTGGGGACTGAGTTTGAACCTATGATTTTAAGACAAAAACTTCCCAGACTATAGCTTTTGATTTATTTTTCTTTTCCTCAGATTCTGCCAGTGCCCCTCATTTGGGTATTTCTATATTTTAAAATTTAAACATAACAATTTTCACAGGGCTACAGATAGGTGAAATTTTTTGGTACCACTACTGTTCTAGGAAAGCCTTTGTTTAAAAATATTACATAAGTATCAAAAAATTGGGTTAAGACTTTCTTGAAGGGGAAAAGCAGTTTTTAATTGATGAACAAATAAAGTTAAGGGTTAATTTTAACATAAAGAGGCTTTGTTGACACATTGTAGAGAAATGTCTTGAGCAAAGAAAAATGTGATGGGCCAGTTTATTTAGACCAAGAGCAGCGGTGGCTCACCCACAACCTTTACTGTGGAAGCAGACATCTAGCCTCTAGAATGTGGAAGCTAGCTGTATAAAATAAATTACGCTAAGTGATGAATTGAGATTTCTTTAATGAGTGTAGAAATAGGGGGTCCTTAAAAGTAAAGTGGAAAGCTTTCCTTCATAAATGCAGGCAACGGAAATATGCCAGCTGACTAGATCTGGAAAGCCTACAGTTTATTTACTTTAATTTTAGTCATTGTGCTAAGTGGTGGAAAAGCAGATGGATAGGAGATCTGGGGGAAAGGACACTGAGGATGGACACTGGGGAGTCAGGGAGGGCTCTCAGAGGTGAAGGGATTTATTGTGGAATAGTTTTCTGAGCCCATGAGTTAGAAGTCATTCCTGAAAGCTTAGATATCATCTAAAATATCCTAATACATAGGGATAACTTGGATCATTGTTAACTTCATTTATGTGTGTGTGTGTGTGTGTGT
>NW_022900926.1:16832006-16876346 GCF_012274545.1 Fukomys damarensis | reverse complement strand
TGTTAACTTCATTTATGTGTGTGTGTGTGTGTGTGTTCCAATTCCTGTGATTCCTTGAATTGGTTTGGTTGTCTTCTAACAGATGGAAACAAAGGAAAAATGCTTCCATTAAATTCCAATAAATATTTGACACGGGGTGGTTGGTGTAACAAAACTTTCTATGAAAAGTCATTTTTTGGAATTACTGTCATTTTAACTTGAACCGTGTGTTTTGCTCAAATGTTTAGACTTGTCACAATGGCTGCATGAAAATTTTGATGATGGGTCCACCTCTCAATCACACTTAAGTAAAAAATATTTCAGAGTGCAGGCAAGGTCACCTCTGTATGGTCAGAGGTGACACAGTAGAGACCTCTCTCCCTTCTTTGTTCGCTGCCCAAGCATTTTGCGACAAAGGAAGTGTTAGAGGCAATAGACTCAACTCCATTTCAAACTTTTTTTTCTTTTTGTCTCTTGAGACAATGGGAAGAAAACATTTTTCTTCAGGATTTCTTCCTTTGCAACCCAGGTGTGAATAAAATTACTCATTTTGAGACTATCTCTAGAGAAATCTAAAACCAAGTGAAAAGTCTTGGTCAGAAGACAGATTCTGCACACAGTGGTCAAATGCTGTGGCGTCTGTGTGACAGAGTAAGGAGCGAGACAAGACGGTTTTACTCCCACACTGCCCCATCTAACCTCTGTTTCTAGGAATAAAACCAGAAGGGCAGTTTACAGCTCGGAGAATTCTCCCCTAACTGCAGTTGGGATGAGGACCTGAATCTGATATTGGTGGATATAATTACTGTTTACAAGGATGTTAACACTTTCGCCACTTTCAAAGACTGGTTTTCAACCCATGTATGAGGGGTACACACAGTATTCAACTTTCTAAGATATTTATTGTTAGAAATATCTTTTAAATTCGTGTACTGTAAGTCTGTGAGTGTGGAATACCATGATTCTATATATTTGCCTCCATATTTCTGTGCCCCATTTTGCACACACATACACACATACACAACATGCACACACATCAAAACAAAGCACACATCCTGAGAAACAGAAAAGTACACAAATTGTAGAGGAATAGCTAGAAAAGGTTTTGCAAAGGGAACTCATGTGTTTCACTACTACCTCATCGACATGTCAAGCATGACCCACACCCCAGAAACTGCTCCGTGTCCCCTGGAGTCATTTAGCTTGTCAGAGGTTGCTGTTGTTCTGACCTTCGTTACTGTATATTATTGCTACCCATCCATGAGGTGCATAGAAATGAAACCATACAGTTTTTCCTGTGTTTTCTTTAGTTCCCTTTGATCAGTATGTGCTGTAAGGTTTACGGTGGTTGTATATTGTAGGCACTTATATTCTCTTTCATCACTGTGGTATAAGATCCAGTTTAGTGTATTTAAATTTTTTATTTATGTATTTTAAAATTTTAGTGTAATTTTAAGTATATTAATTGTATATAATGATGGACTTCATTGTGACATTTTCATGTATGTATGATGTACTTTTTTGTTTTGTTTTGTTTTTTTGATACTGCAGATCAAACTCAGGACCTTGTGCTTGCAAGTCAGGCAGCAGAACCACTGAGCTAAATCCCCAGCCCGGTGTTTGATGTACTTTGATGGTATCTGCTCTCCCGATTACCCTCTCTTACTTCCTGTCACCCCTTCCTTTGTTGCCCTCCTCTTCCCTAATAGTGTTTCATCTGCTTTCCTGTCTTTTTACCCTTCCTTTGTTGCCCTCCTCTTCCCTAATAGTGTTTCATCTGCTTTCCTGTCTTTTTACCCTCTGGATTCAATGTATGAGAGAAAACATTTGACATTTGCTTTTCTGAGTCTGGCTTATTTCACTTAACATGACATTCTCTAGTTGTGCCCATCTTCCTGCAAATGACACAATTTTGTTGTTTGTGGCTGAATGAACACTCAGTTTTGTACATATACCATGTATACACTGTCCATGTATAGTCATGTATCAGCACCCACGTATGGGCTTGTATACCATGTATCCAAGTACCCCAGTGTGCCGTTTGCTGATGGGCATCTTGGCCGGTCTCATATTTTGGTACTGTGAATAGTGCCATGGTAAATACGGTACACAGGCATCTCTATACTGTGCTGACTTCACTTCCTTTAGTTATATGCCCAGAAGTGGTACAGCTGGATGGCATGGTAGTTATCTTTTTAGCTTTGTGATGAACATTCATATTGATTTCCAGAGTGGTTGTACTAATTTACATTCCTGCTAAAGAAGTATAAGGATTCCTTTTTCTGCATATTGTCATCATCATTTATTATTTTTTGTTTTCTTGTTAGTAGCCATTCTGATTCGGGTAAGATGGAATCTCAGTGTGGTTTTAATTTGTATTTTCCTTGATGGCTAAAGATGTTGAGCAGATTTTCATATACTTACTGGCCATTTGTACTTCTTTTGAGAAATGTCTAATCAGCTCATTTGTCCATTTATTGATTGGGGTCCACTTTCTTTTAGTTTTAAGTTTTAAAATGTTTTTAATATATTATGGATGATAGTCTTCTTCCCAAAGAGTAGTTGGCAAAGAGTCTCTCCCATTCTGTAGGTTTTTCTATTAACTTTTGATTGTTTCCTTTGTTGTGCAGAAGCTTTTAATTTGACGTTAATCCATTTGTCAGTTCTTGCTATTATAACCTGGGCTATTGGAGTCCTGTTTAAGAATTCATTACTTATACCCATATCTTGATGCATTCCTCCTATGTTTTCCTCTAATCATTTCAAGTTTCAGGTCTTATTGTCTTTGATGCATTTTGAGTTGATTTTTGTTCAGGATGAGAGGAAGAGATCTAGTGTGAATCTTCTACTGGTCGATGTCCAGTTTTACCAGAACAGTTTGTTGAAGAGGCAGTCTTTCCTTCAATATGTATTTTTGGCTTCTTTGTTGAAAGAAGATGGCTGTAGATGTGCAGGTTTATTCCTGAGTCTTTTGTTCTATTCCATTGGACTACATGTCTATTTTTATGCCAATATCATGCTATTTTTGTTATAATGTCTCTGTATGATATTTTGAAAGGTACTGTGATGTCTTTAGCACTGTTCTTTTTGTTCAGGATTCTTTGATTATTCAGGTTCTTTTGTACTTCTATATGAATTTTAGGAATTCTTTTAGCTCTGTGAAGAATATCATTGGTATTTTGATGGGGATTGCATTAAATCTGTCAGTCTTCTTAAGTAGCATGGACATTTTAACAATATCAATTCTTTCAATGCATGAACATAGGATGTCTTTCCATAAACTACTGTCTTCTTCAATTTCTTTCTTCATAATTTTATAACTTTCATTACAGAAGTCTTTCACTTCCTTAATTAGGTGTATTCCTAGCATTTTTCAAAAGGCTATTATGAATTGAATTGTTTTTCTGATTTCTTTATCAGTGAGTTTGTTGTTGATGTGTAGGAAAAGTACCAATTTTTATATGCTGATTTTTGTATCTTGCTATTATTTGTCAATTCTAAGAGATATCATCTGCAAACAGGGATAATTTGGTTTCCTTTTTTCTTATTTGTAGTCCTCATTTCTTTTTTTTTTTTTTTTTTTTTTTTTTAGTGTGTGTGTGTGTATCTGATTTTTCTGGCTAAAGTTTCCAGTAGTGTATTGAATAAGAGCGGATGAGCTTTGTCCTGTTCCTGATTTTAGAGGAAATGTTCTCACTTTTACTCATCCAGTATGATACGGTGTTTATTATGTTGAGGTATGATTCTTTTATGCCTAGTTTATTCAGGGTTTTATCATGAAGGAGTTTTGAATTTTATTGAAGGCTTTTCTGCACCTTTTGAAATAATCATGTGTTTTAAAATCCTTGATTCCATTTATATGGTGAACTAACTACATTTATCAATTTTTGTAACATCCCTGAAATGAAACCAAGTTGATTATGGAGTATGATTTTTTTTTAATGTGTTGCTAGATTTCTGATTTGCTAGAGTTTCACTGAGAATTTTTGCATCTGTATTTATCAAACATATTGGTCTACGACTTTCTTTTCATTTAGGGTATTTTAAAATTTACTTTGCATTTTGCAGCTGATACATTTTTGAGTTATTATTTGTAGATATCAAGAAAAATGCTTCTATGAACATGTTCCTAAATATGTAGAATTGCTGGGTTATAAGGCACACATGTGTTTAACTTACTGAATACTGCCAAACAGTTTTCCAAAGCGCTTTAACAATGTACATTCATGCTATACATGGTGGAGAGTTGCAGTTACTTTAAAGTCTCTGTAACATTTGTAGTGGCGGTGTTTTTCACTTTCTGATTTAATTTTTTAGAATTTCAGATGTTCTGGTAAGTCTTCAGCAGTATATCATTGCAGTTTTACTTTGGATTTTCTGATCACTTGCATTGTTATACATTTTTATTAGCTTTTTGCCTATATGAATAGCCTGTTGCATGAGATGCCTGCTAGTCTTTTGTTCATTTAAAAATATTGGTGATGTCTCTTACTTTCTCATGTGTAGAAGGGTAATTTTTAAAATGAGTCTTTTGGATATATATATTGTAAATGTATTTTCTTTATGCCTTATGTTTTGTATTATGGTATCTTTTGATTAAAGTTCTTACTTTCAATGAAGTCTAATTTATTATTCATACTGAGGGTCTTTTTCTTTTTGGTCCTTTTAAGAAATACTTACTTAAGCCAAGATCATAAAGATATTTTCCTATACTGTCTTTTAGAATCTTTGTCATTTTATCTTTCCCATTTATGTTCCATCTCATAGTGAGTTTTGTATATGGTGTGAGGTAGGACTCAAGGGTTTTTTTCCTCACATGGCTGTGCATTCTTTTGTCCAGTGGCAGCTTTGCTGTAAATCAGGGTCTGGATTTGGGTCTGAATTCTTTTCTGTTCCACTGATCTGTTTATCTGTCCATGCAGCAGTACCACCCTCTTGTATGGACTATATCTGTAAATTAAATCTTAATTTCTGATAGAGTAAATCCTCTAACTTTGTTCTTCAAGAGTGTTTTTACTGTTTTTTGGCATTTTGCATTTCTGTTTAATTTTAGAATCAGCCTGCCAAATTTTACACAGTGGTTTTTAGGTTATTACTTAGGATAACAGTGAACCTATAATCTCTAATTTAGGGAGGATTGACAATTTTTAATATTACACCTTCCATGAAAATAGTACATTCTTTCATTTCTTTAGATTGTCTCTGATGTTATCTCAATAAAGTTTGTGTTTTTCTTTGTGGAAGCCTTGCAAATTTTTCACTAGCTTTGCTCCTAGTTGTATGCCCCCTTTTCAATAGAGAGCTATTTGTATAGAAGCAAAATCCTCCTTTAGATTCTCACTCTTTAATAACTTACTATACAGGAACTCAATTTGGAAGCAGAAGAAGGAAGTGCCCTTGTACCTTGAGGAGGAGGTGTGGGGTTTTTTTGGTTGTTGGTTTGAGGAAGGTGTGATACAGTATGTCCTGTCCAGATGGAATCTTTGGAATATCTTTAAAAGCAGCAGATGTGTGTGGGAAGTATAACAAAGTATATTGAGAAACAGACTTAGTGCCTTGAGTAATCGCACAGTTGAATGAAGAAACTAATGCACATTTTAAGTATCTGAAGCACATTCATTGATGCAAATCAAATGACCATTCTAAACAAAGAGATTTTATATCTTAGACTTTCTTTCCTGAATTTTTGATTTATCATTGCTGATCATCAGAAATTAAAAGTTTTTGAATTAATGATTGAGATAATAGCATGATGATTGAGTAGTACATTTTTTGCTATTACTATAAAGTACGCTTTGCATTAAATAAAAATCTTCAAACTTGAATAAATCACGTCTGAGTCAGTAAGCTCATACTGTCTAAAGCTGATGCCTTTTGGAATTCCCTCTGGTTACTTCTCTTTCCCAATCATGCTTTGGGAAAGAATATTTCTTCCACACTGACTTCAGTATCTTCGCTCAAATTTACTGCCTGCACTGGCATCTGAATCCTAAGGCCCATCAAACCATCATTCATTATCAAGACACAAAGACTTCATACTTGCCAGGTCCAGTTAAAGAGAAATGCTCACCCTAAGTTTTTTTTCATATTTGAAATTCTCCTTGTCCACCCTCACTCATTTTCCTCTCTTGCTCTTCCTACTGTTTCTTAGGTTATGTTTCAGGCTCTTTGCACTCTGTGTGCATTGTATTTCACATGGTCAGGTGTGAACTTGTTTTCTCTTGTCTTCATTGACGGTCTGCTGTTTTTGAAGGCTAATATTGAAATGTCTGACTGTACAGACACAAATGTCCAATTTCCAATAGGATCTATCCATTCAGGGGCCCTGAAGACACTTGAAACTGAAATTCTCAAAGAGAAAACTCTTTGATGTACTCTTACCTTGGTGAATGACTCCCTTTCTACTGGTTCTGCAACCTGGGAGTGACTGTTCTTTCTCCTTTAGCCTCATGTCCAGTGATAGCATCTTGGCAAGTCTTCCGCTGCAACATTCTTCACATCATTGCAATTTACTTCCTCTTTTCTGTGCCCTCCACCTTTTCTCTGTTCCCACATAACCTCTGGAAAAGTAAACAGCGGCTTAACCAGCCCCCCCCACTTTTAGTATTGTCACCCCTAGTCATTAGCTCTTCAGAAGTGATCTTTCTAATCATGCTACTCTCCTATTTGAAAAATACAGTGTCGTTTCTTTCATTGGCATGTAAGCCAAGATCTTTCATGTGGCTTTAAAAACCTGGTCATAGTGGGGCCCCTGCTGCATCTCCACCCTCATCTGTCACCCCCCTTTTCCACCTGAGCTTCTTGAAGGCAAGGAACATATCTAACGTATTTGTGTCCTTCCCCTTCAGGTGCTTTCATAAATGGGCAACATGTTAGGTGGAGATGGAAAGATGTAAGAGTCGTCTCTGCCAGGGGATAGCTTACTGCAGAAGGTGAAAGAGTAGCATCAACAGACAATTACTGTACAATTTGATGAGCTTTGCATGACAAGTATTTTTAAAACAAGGAAGAAGTATCTTCTAGGTCAGAGTGAGTTCTCCTGCAGTGTGTGTGTGGGGATAGGATACATGGGTCCCTAGAGAAGTGATCTGCAGAGTAAAGATCATCTCCACAGGAGCCCCTGGCAACCCCGTAGGCAGCTTTTACTAGTTGATCTCCTGGGATTGTTCACTGGAATCTTCAGAGGCACAGAAGACATGGGAGCTACATTTGAACAAGTAGTGCCCTGACATGTAGATGACTGTCAGATGGTTGTGTGGGAGAGATTAAGCATTAAATCATATTTTTAGGGTATTACTTGAGAATGGAAAGAATCATTGTCTTGTATGCTCAGGAGTTCTTTGATAAGATTGTGCCTGAGATCAAACTCCACACTTTTTCTGAAAACGTTTGGCTGTATCACTTCAATATTATTCAGATACAGTGTTAAATTCCAAAAATAGTCCCACAAAGTAGGGTCTTCACAGTTAGTTTCCCTCTATCCCATTACAGGAGAGGACACTTTGTAGTGGAGAGCTTTTTCTAGAACATTAAGGTTATCCTACCAGGCCAGGAGGGCCAGGACCTGTTGCAGTTCAGTGTAAGGTGACACAGCCCAGCCAGAGAAGGAAGCCTTAAATATCTGGATTAAGAGATTCTAGTGTTTTTACATGGTTGTCTATGGTGGGGATTCATAAAGTGGCCTGTAAGAACCTACTGGCCATGAATAAATTTCAGAGTGTTTGGAGAATCCCCAGAATTTCAGGCAAAGTTGAGTGTACATGCTTACATAGTTTTCATTATTTTCTCAAAGTTGATGGAACATAACCAGTGTTCTGCATATTTTTATTTACATTTATTGTATTTATTCTTTGGTTGTTTATTTTTAGAGGTTAAGTATTAGACATTGTTAGGTATTAGAATTGATATTTTCAATTCAGCTTTAGCACCGATATCCATCATGATATTTAAAAGAGATGAATAGATTAACTCATATTTGCCCGCTGTATTTTCAACGGCATGATGTCTTCCAGCATTTACCGATTTGGAACATCAACCTTTTGCATTCTGATCAAGGCAGTTACTGATTCTAAGTTCAATACGTGTGTGTTTATGTGTGTGTGTGAGAGAGAGAGAGACAGAGGCAGAGAGAATATATATATGTAGAGAATGTGTGTGTGTGTGTGTGTATATATGTGTGTATATATGTGTGTATAAGAGACCCCAAAATAATATACACACTTCAGGAAAAGAAAAACTTGTATAAATACTTTAATACTGAATTTATTGAAACATCATGAGATTAATACAAGTTACCCTTGGGTTCTGTAGTTACAAGAGGTGCTCAAAGTGGTGACCAGGAGCTTCCAGACATTCATTAGTACGACAAACTGCTGCTTATGTAACCTTGGTCCTTGCGATCACTGCATATGCATTTTCAATTTCTTCTCTTAAGAGTTTTCTGGGACATACAATATCCTCTAGGATCCCCATATGTAGGAGCACTATCTATTGAGAAAGCATTGTATTATTTTTCTTCTCCTGATGAGTGTATACATTTTTGGCTCTCTTTATTTGTGCATTTACAACTTATAAAGCTTTTCTCTCCCAAATCATTTGTCTTCCTTTCCCTTATTTGCCTTCCTCCCGTTCCTCCATTCTTTTTTTTTTTTTTTTTGGTACCGCGGATTGAACTCAGGACCTTGCATTTGCAAAGCACACAGCTGAAACACTGAGCTAGATCCCCAGCAACTCCTCCATTCTTGATTCCTTTCCGCTTTCTTCCTTGTTGTAAATATATCAGTGTACCTAGCATTTGGAGAAACTGTTAAAGCCATTTACTGGAGCAACTGTAGTGTATTTCTGGTTAGCAACCAACACTGGCAAATGGTAGAAAGAGTTGTACAGACTCTCAACCACTCCTAAACCATAAATATTTGATTTCCTACTGGTAAAACTTTACATTAATTATTTCAAATAATGTCATTGTTAGTGATTCTGATCTTTTAAATGCTTCTCAGAAAAATCTTATTTGGAACCACTTAGAAATATATAAACATTTTTACTAAATGTAGCATACTATACCAATTTTTCATCAACTTATTTTTCCCAGCTACTTTTAACAATATAAATTTTGGTGTGTACTTTCTAATATAAGATTTAGTATCCAGTACTTTCTAATTTCTAACAAACAGAAAGTTATATTTATTTATTTATTATTCTTGAGTGGAAATTAGTATTAGTTTTCAAAATTCATGTACCTCGTACATCAACAAATTATACATTTCCTGTGTTGTGAATCGTAGAGCTTATTAGCATTATTTCTTCCTTAATGTATTTTAATTCTATGTAACTTCTTCATGTGTGGATATTGAATGAGGTTCTCTTAGAAGAAGTTTCCAGATGAATCCTGCTTTTAGAAGAATAAATATTTTACTACCTCTTGGAACTTCTCCAGAGAATTTTGAATATGCCTTCTTTCTCCCATTCACAGCAAAAGTGATGGGACCAACTTTATCCATTTATAGAGTGCATTCATCAAAAACCTAAAAATTTTCTGTCTGTATACAACTTCAGCTATTCATCATTCTGGACATTTTTCTCTCTACTAGTATAGAGTATATATTTATGAGAACAGAAATGTGGCAAAATCAAAAGAAGAGGCATCACTTTAATGTAACCAAACAGAAAATGCCATCATTTATTTAAGGTAGTTATTATCATTGTTTTCTATAAATATTTGATGGCTCTGTGCTTAAGTGATAGATTCCAAAATCTTTAATAGCCTTTGAAATTCTATATTATTTTGAATTTTGGCCTCAATTTCTTTTGATCTTTTTCTTCACCCCAGAACTTACAATAACATAATTCTTAGACTCATACTTTATAATAAATCTTTCCATCACCTCAACTTCACCGATTTTTATTTTGTCCAACAGGGATCTTCTCTGGTGGCCACTTCCAGACCTTGTGGTCCCTGGCAACAGCCTAAGGGATGGGAGGATGTCCCCTCTTTCAGATTGCTCCTGCCCCTGCGCTGATAACACTATCAAGAGCTCTTCTTCCATCTCCCATCTGATTTCATGTTCTCTGACCATCTAGGCTCCAAGATGGCTCTCTGACGACTCATTACCTGATACCCTTGCTGCCCCTGTGTCTTGCTGAGCTTTCCTTGCAAACCCTCACACCCATTAGTTTTATTTGTGTACCCTGTAAAGAGGGCACTGAGCTCTTTTGGTAAAACAGTAATGTAACAGTAATGGTCCATGGAGATTTAGCCCTGCACTCTCCTCTCTCTGTGTTTCCTGGTCACCCTGTCTATTCCAAGTCAAATCTCTTCTCGCTCCACTCACTTGTCTTCACCACAGTAATGAGTAAATAAATGTATGTTAACACTGCATCTGGGTGCTCTGCTGAGTCCCAGGGATGCACTGTTGAACCAGAACAAACCCTACCTTCATGTAGCCTACAAAAGTCAAACATTTAAAAATAGCAACACTAATGATGATTTTATAAGTGGTAAAAAATGAAAGATGACTCAGGACTGTATATTGGGATGGGAGGCACTCACTGGGCTGTGGATAGGGTTTATCACTGCCTTGATTTTTCTTACAGTTTACCACATGTATGTTTCTGGGCCAATATTTTTCATTTCTTTCTGTCATTTCTTTCAAGACCTTTATTTAAATGATCCTATACTTTTTCAGTCTTCCACAACTTGCTTGTGCAGTTCATCCACATTGGCACATCTGACTTTAGGAATTTCTTTTCACAGCTGTATATTGTAATACCTCCATTTTTATCCCTGGCTAGTCTGGTTTTTATTATTTTTTTGTCATTAGAAACAAATCTCATTTGAATAAGAAAGGCATGATGAAGACTAGTTAATTTTCAGTATACACATGAAATTTAGTTTTGGCTCTTCACTTCAACTTTCTCTAGTAATTAGTTATCACAAATTGTTAGCACATTAGATCACTTTGAAGTTCTATCCCATTTAAAATATGAAGATAATGTCATCATATATTTTTGTGATCTACTCTCTGTAGAGGATAGAAAACAATCAAATGGCCAAAGGGCAATGGCATGGACTTAGACTGCCAAGCTGAATAATTAAAAGCAAATCTTCTTCATTGACCCTTCTGCACTGTATCTTATAAAAATACGGGAACAGTGTCAGTAGTGCTATTGAAAGTCAAAGGAGTTGTGATGAATCAAATGGAATAATGTGCATCCAACTTTGGCTCCCCATTCCCCCTCCAGTACCCACTCTTCCATAACAGACTGGGCTTTCTAAGCCATCCTCCTGCACGGTGAGGATGGATGGCATCATGGTTTCTCAGTGGCAGGTACTGGTGGGACATTGCAGGAGGAAGGGTTTCTCTTACTGGGCTCAGCTGCTGTTGCGCCCATCAGTGGTGTAGGACTGAGGACAACTAGTGTTGCGGTTGCCCAGCTGTGCAGTTATGGCGCAGTCCCTCAGTGGCCTTGCATCCAGGTCTCCTGCACTGGTCGCTCAGCATCACTTACCTACACTGCGGCAGTGGCATCCAGCTTGCCTGGGGCCAGTGCACCAGCTTTCCCCAGGCAACACAGACAACTTCTCTACCAGCCAGTGGCTGTGAAGATGCCTTCCTCAGAGAGGACACAGCCCACACTTGACGAGAGAGCCTTCCTTCAAGTTTGTCTTGCCTGGAGGACCTCCCCTAACCCCAGGGCACCCTTATGGTCTCTGTGCCTCCTAGGATACCTACTAACTCTTTACATTAAATTTCCTGGGTTTAAAAAAAAATCAACAAAGTCCATTCTGAAACTTAAAATTTAACACAGACTTACAGTTATATGGTTATTAATGCCAGTCTTTAAAGTAAAACAAAATCATATGTTGCACTTTAGTTATAACTCAAAATTATGTTACATTGCTTTCAATCCATAAAGAGAGCTTATTTCTGAAGAAAAACTTAAGAAATTAATGGATCTATTTACTTTGTTCCCTAAGAAACTGTTAAATAGACGTATTTCTTAGTTTTATATAAAATGTATCTTGTCTTCTTCTTGTTATCCTCCTTCCCCTCCTTTTCCTTTTCTCTGTCTTACTACTTTTCCCCCTCCTCTTCATCCTCCTCTTTTAAATTTCATGCTGGAGGGCGGGAGATTTAGCTCAGTGGTTCTGCCACCTGCCTTGCATGTGCAAGGACCTGAGTTCGATACCTGGTACAAAAAAGCAAAAATTAAATTTGAAGCTGGCCGAAAAGATAAAAACATGCTCACAATTCCAGTCCCATTCCAGCGTATCTACTTTGGGTTCAAGGAGTCGTGCATAAGACTCCTTGTGGGGATGCACATGCTCAACTCTCCTAAATAACGCCACTCATTTCCAAAACGATGCTCTCAGGAGACACTTCCACCGACATCGCTCCGCGTCACCTTCCACACTTGGAATTCCTTTTTTACATCACTGATGAAATTATAAACAGTTTTAGGAATTTTTAATTTTGTCTGCTATCAGCATTGTCACTTACGTTTGCATGGTGATGGGGCTCACAGCATGGGCTTCGCAGCTCTTCAGGCTCCGTGGGCCTCAGGCTCCGAGAAATACTGTGAATCCAGAGGCGAGTACCGGGAAGGCGCCCTAGCAGAGTAGCAATGGAAACAGTGGTTCATCTCACACCCTTTAAGGGTCTGTATCAGTAAACTACAAAATTATACATTTAAGAAATTAATACGGTAGAAAAATAGCCAGCTTGAGTTAATAACAGCAAATGTTGTCTGATTAAAAAAACAAAACAAAACAAAAAAAAAACTTGCAAAGCCCATCCGGAAGCTTTTGCCTGGGAAGTTGTTTCCCAAGGTGGAAGGCAGCATTTAGGAAGAGGAATTGCCTTCTTAACTATTCTGACCATTCAGCTCCCTGCAGCCTTGTAGCTATAGTTATGGAGAGATAGAGTTATGGAGACTCAAGGTTAGATCCCAATCGATGCATTTAAAATATTTAAAATAGAAGCTTCTAAGGACAGGGCCATGTCTTTTGAACTGGCTCCATGGATACAGTTTAGCCCAGTGCATACAATTTCTTTTACTGGATTCAGATGGTGTATAGCTCCCATATGGCTATCTGATTCTGTATCAACTGCCATGTAAGATCTGATCTGATTCTGATTGAGGACAGGACCCTCTTTTATTTAGGTTTTAGATTTATCGAGCTCTTGAATGATTTCTTTTGTCACTTAAATCACCATCTGCCAAGATAAATTGTCACTGTGAGTAAAAAGTTAGGAATGTGAAGTACATTTTAAAATGCTAGAAAATTTAATGCACTTCGGGACAGATTTGCACTGCTGACAGTGTAGCCCCCCCAATTATTACTCATCCCTCTAATTGTGCTTAAATCTAAGCATTTGTAACCAGCAAATGGGGACACTGCCAAGTTAGAGGTTAGTTAGGCACTTCTGAGCATATTCACATCTGCGGCACAGTGCACAGTCATTTAACAGTCTGCATTTCTTTATGTGTAGTTTACTAAATGCTTTGTACATAGTAGTCAATAAATATTTGTTAAATAAATCAGTAGTGTGTTTGGTTTGGCATTCAAAGAGATTCTCAATAACATTAGTAATTTATGAGAAATCTTTAGGCCTGCGAACTTGTATGAGCTGCTGCTCTGAGTATCAGCATGGAACCATGCTGAGTAGCTAAAAAAAATGCAGGCAGAACAATGAAGGGGGAATTTTCTGCCAGTATTTGCAGAATAGAAGGGAATCTCTAGAAAGGGCCTTGCTGTACTCTTACACTGGAACGTGGCCTGCTTATACCCATCCCTTTGTGTCACACCTGGACATCTCCTTTAGATGATGTTTTTCCTTGCTACTTACACATTGAAAGTGATTATATAATATTGTAATGAATTTTGTTGACAAGCCTTCCTCCTCAGAGAGGCTTAGTGAAGTACATTATTCCTGATGAAAAGCTTAGTTTTCTTTCTTGCTCGCTGAATGGATTGCTTGCTGGTGTGAGTTATGGCTTAATTTCATTGATTTCAGTAATGAGATGGAGCACTATGAGGTCAGTGTCTATGCACATGGACGGGGGTCCTAAATCACATTCTGCAAACCACGAGCTGGAAGATGCAGTTAGTCCATCTCCTCAAAAATGATTGTGGTGAAGGTTTCTAGAAAAAGCTTGGGCTTAAAGCACATCACTTAAGAGACAGATTTAGAAAAATTGAGTCTGTAGGCATTAGAGTGAGAGGTCTGCATTGCCTTATGCAAGCTAACTTCCTCCAAGGGTTGTAGAAGATAATTCACGGGGTAGTGCATCTGAGGGGTGGCATCTCAGTGGATGAGGGAGGCAGAGAGAGCATGATGTCCTTTTAAAGGCATTGATTTCTCTGCAGAGTAGCATTTAAACTTGTAACTGGTCACAGACTCCAAGTAACTGATGATTCACTGTGTGGCTGTAGAACTGCTGCTACAGGATGTTTACATGGTTCAGGTGAGGGAGGTACTGGAACCAAGTGCAGAGGAAATCCTTGTAGAATCTGCCCATCTGGCTTCACACCGAGTCAGTCTCGTGGTGCTGAGTGAGCTTTGCCACTCACTCTTGATCCTGATTATGCACCATTCCAAAGTCAGAGATCTGTGTAGGGGATGGGTCCCTTGAAGACTGGTGCTGCTAGTTGCTCTCTCTTATATTCTGTCCACCTATTATTCAGGCCTTCAGCCAGAGTCACCCCTCCCTGTACACAGATGCTGCACATTGGTTTCCAGCAAGAACTCCACTGAAAGTTTTATAGACTGGAGACATAATACATTGTATATCTTATGATATCTAGCTACACATGACCTCCTGGAAGGTTTTGAGTTCACAGCATGTTCTAAGTGTGTTATTTACCTTTCTGCATAGGAGAAATTGATCTGTCTCTCTCCTGATCACACATACATGTATATTGTCTATTATGTATGTCTACATCACACATGTATAAATAGATAATAATAGACATAAATGGGTTGACCAATGGATAAACAATCTGTAAAGTATTCTTTTATTCTTTGAATTACAAATATATTTATTAAGTGCCTCACACATAGTGCTTTCTCCAAATAGAAAAGTGCCCAGGTAGATTTTTCATTACTTCCTTATCATTTCCTCTTTAATTAATGTTCTTACCATCATATGGCGACTCCTCCCAGCCTTTCTTTATGACATCAATAAATCTCACTGCCACCTTCCCATCTGTTCTCACCACAGTGCTCCTTCATTCCGTGATCCCTGTCACTCCAGTTTCCACTGCTATCCCTCAGCGTCTACCTTCTTGTATCTTCTGTCCACTGCACCTAAAATTAACTTGAAAATAAATACAGTCTTCAAGACAAGCATCACAACACCCTTTAAATTGATATTAGGAGAGTATACCACAGTCAAAACACGGTACCCCATTGACACCCATCATTGGAAATCTTTTGGCCAAGATAGCTGTACTTTGGCCTTAAAAAGCAGGTAAATAGTTACTTAATTCATATGCGGCTTTCCCTACTTTGGTGCATTCTTGTGTTTTTCCTGAGCTGGGCAGAAATGTATAAACTAGCAATTTAATAAAGTAATGATATAACCTGACATATAACTGAAGCTTTAATTCAATGGAGCATACTAGAATGATACAGTGGAATAAAGTGAAACCTATTCTGGATAAACTTCATTATAAGTGTTTGGAAATAAGTGGTAGGAGCCTATTGAATTTGCCCTGTAAGTGCACACAGAAAACTGTAATCACTTAGTGCATGCCAAAGAAAGAAACATTAATCAAAACCAACCATGTGTAAAATAGGGGATAAAAAAATGAATGGAATTTAAATACTTGTGCAAATGAATGTTAAATCTAAAACGATTCAGTAAATAATCCACGATTTCCAAACAGAAAGAGTTGAGGAGGTAGAAAGAAAGATGCAGAGCTTATTGAACTGTGGAGAGCTTTCTAGAGGAGGAAGCACTAAGTGACTCAAAAATACCTTGAGAATTTTTACTTCATTCTGACCAATTCTATTTTTATTTCTTGGAATAAACTGATAGGTTTGACCACTTCATTTCTACATGGGGTAGAACATAATAAGAGCAACCGACCTGCTGAGAACTCAGAGCCAGATGGTGACTATATGTGTCATGCTGAGTTGATGGTTTGGAAGTGCTAGCTCTGCAGAATGGTTGCAGCCAAATAATACTTTAAAGTAGTCCTGCTTACAGTCCACCCGTGCATCTCCACATACCCTCTACATTTTAAAGTTAGTGAGTTTTAAATTGCAGCGGACAGCGATACGTCCAGCTAATAGAAAAACACAAGGAAAATGTCTCAAATGAAATTTCTTAACTGTCAGTTCAAATCACACTCTGATCAAAGTGACAGAAATCTATACTGGTTTAACCATATTGGCACACTTCTTCTTAAGTAAGTAACCAAAAGGTCCATCCATGCTCCAGGGTTTGATAAACTGTTTTGTAATTTTTAGTGGTTATCTTTTGGTAATGTGAATTAAAGACAAATACTTTTTTTTTTCTTTTTAGTGCTGGGGAATGAAGCCAGGGCTCTTGTGCATGCTCAGCGAGCACTCTTAACACTGAGCTATAACCCAGCCTGATAATGTGAGTTGAAAAAATGATAACACAACCCTCAGAATCCTTTTCTATCTCCTTATGTTGAGACACTGGATAATTTTGTAGCTCCTCCTTTCCCCAGCCTCCATGTCTTCACTTGGGAAAGTCTTCCCCAGCAGTTCCTGTGAGGTAGGGGCCGTACTGTAGTCTGAAGCAGGGGAAAGCTAGCAGAGAGGTGGTGTTAGCTTTCTGTTGTTGTGACAAAGTTGCTGAGTAAAACAATCTAAAGGAGGGAAGATTTCTTTTGGCTCCTGGTTTCCAAGGTTCAGTCCATGGTTGACTGATTGCTGGGGCCTATGGCAAAGCAGAAGTTCGTAATGGGAGCACATGGCTGCCAGAGCTCTTATCTCATGGTGCCGGAAGGAAAGGAGGTTGGGGAGGGAGCGTGATAGAATGAATCTGAATATGAGTGGTCTGACCTGAGTCTCAATGTGCCTTTCAAGGACATGCATCTTCCATAATCTGTGTCTTCCAACTGAGCCCCATCTTCCAATACTCTCAGTAGTGCCATCAGCTGGGGATCAAGGCTTTTAATACATGAGCTTTTAGGGTCTACTTAAGACCAATCCATAACAGAGGTCTACAGAGATAACAGAGTAGCCACTAGGTAATTGTGAAGGGACTGCTGTGTTAGATGACACAGTGGGTAAGAAGATGATAACTCAACTGTAGGAAAGTAGACTTCATTTGTGCATATCATTAACCATGCAAAGTTAGCAAAATGCTGTTTAAACTATTACATGTATATTTACGTAACTCCTTTGTTTTTCTCCTCTCCTAGGACATGAGACTTTGTTTCTCCTCTTTCTTTTTCATCTTAAAGTTTCCTCATGTCTTAGTTACTTTCTTATCACTGGGACAAAATAACCTGACACAAAAAAACTTAAAAGAATTGAGGTTTATTTTGGTTCAGAGTGGCCTGACAGTAATGGCAGAGTAAGAGGTGCTCAACCCATGGTGTCCAGGAAGCAGAGAGAAAAAGGAGGAGCCAAGGGAGGGAGGTACCCTCTTCCTGCCACGCCCCCAGTGGCCTGCCACTTCCATCTATGCCCCACCCCCTAACAGCTCCATCAGCTATGAACTGTGAGTGCGGTGGCACCTTGTGAGCCAGTCACTGCCCAAATCCCCAGCTCTGAACACATGAGCTTTGGGGACATTCTAGATCCGAACCATAATACCACCTATTTCTAATCCATTCCTTTTAAATCTCCTTAAAAGTATTTGCTTTCCAAGAATTATTCATATTATTTACGTTAAAAAGTGTTGGATAATTTGTCTTCATATTCAAACAGTTTCTTCTTCTGTTTTGAAAGTCTGATATTTAGGTACAAATATAATTAAGATTATTATGCCTTCTTGATGAATTGCCCTTTTTATCAGTATGAAATAGTCCTGTCTTATTTGGAAATATATTTTTAATATCCCTATCCAAATTGCTTGAGAGGAGTGTTTGGGCCTTTTCAGATTTTGGAATATTTGTCTATATATAATGGACTCAAGTCTAAACAAAAAATTCACTTTTGTTTTATGTACACCTTATGTCCATGGCCTAAAGGTAACTTTATATAATATATTTAATAACTGGTACATAAAACATAATTTACATATTGTAGCTGAAGGGGCTGGGAGGGTCTTTTCCCTCTCAGGGAGAGAAACCAAAGAGACTGAGTGTTGTGCAACTATGTTTTGATTTTGACTTGTCACATGAAGTCGTGTGTGATTTTTCTAAGTGTGACATCAATATGTTTTGTATTTTTGAGCATTTCAGATTTCAGATTTTTGGATTAGAGATGCTCAACCTATAATATTAACAGCCTCAAAAGTGTTTGTTTCAGAAACTGAAAAATTTCTAAATGTTTAGAACCAAGTTCTGGTTGTTTATGGTGGGAAGGCAACTCTGGTAGGAGTCTTGTGAGTGCACTCTTGT
This sequence comes from Fukomys damarensis, assembly GCF_012274545.1. Lineage (NCBI taxonomy): Eukaryota > Metazoa > Chordata > Mammalia > Rodentia > Bathyergidae > Fukomys > Fukomys damarensis. The sequence continues at coordinate 16,857,817 of NW_022900926.1, read as the reverse complement.
GAGTGCAAACGGGAAATTGTAATCAGTGCATTCCACATAGTTTTTCTCTTCTATTTTGAAATATAATTGAGGCTCTTGCAATATTTTCCCAATCTCATTTTCCTCTCTGAAGGCACCTGAACTCAGTACTATTCACCTGCATGTACTTTTTATATTTTAATTTATAAACATTCACCTTTATAATTTTTATGATTTAAAAAATTTACTTCAGTGCTATCAAAATATGCAGTTGTTTTGTTTCTTTTTTAGTTTAAGTTTTTGTTGTGAAAGTGAAAAGTGATATAATTAGAATTCCATTGTGTGACTGCAGCACAATTCATTTATCTCATCTACTATCAAGAAATATAAGATTGCTTCAACATTTTTGAAGCAGTGAATGCTGACATTGCCTTGCAATAGATGTGACCAGTACTCCTGTGTGACAGCTTCTGCTGGGAGGGGACATCTTCATCCTTAAGCCACTATGTAAAGAGAACATGTGCATCTGTAATGAACCGGGAATATCAGTGGTTCTTCAAAGGGCTTGTCCAGATTTCTTTTCCCACCATAGCTTTCTGTTTATTCCACATCTTTATAGCACTTGGCATGAACAGAATTTAACTGTAAATCATTGCAGTTGGTTAGAAATCCCATCTCATTGTGGTCTTAATTTATATTTACCTGATTATTGGTCACACAGGAATACAGATTATTGGCATGGAGATTATTATTCCCCAGTGGTCGCTCCAGGGTCTCACAGTCCAGTAGGGCTGACAGAGATTCAGTCGTGTGAAGTCTTCAGGTACGATGTAGAAAGTTTTCTAAGTCTGAGATTATTCTCTGAGCCATTTAAGTCATTTGTAGCTATCAAAACCTGGCTCTTGCCAACACCTCTCCTGTGTTGTTCTCGGTAGTGACATTGTTACCTACTCTTACTCTGGTTTTCTGGTTATAGAAAGAATGACCATAAACTGTAAGTCAGTAAAGCTAAAGGTAACCTAAGTTCTAAAGAGAAATAAGAGCATTGAGCTGGCTGAGTTGGGCTATTAAGACAGGGATTTAGGGTGCTTCCAAAAACCTCGAGTAAGAGGATGGGTGTCCCAGTACTGATGAAAGGGATGGAACTAGATACTTTTCAGGACTTTTTGTCCCTCTGTTCTGTACCTAAGTGAGGAACCATTCACAAAGCTTTTCCAGACTTTTCCCACTGCCAATAGGGAAAATTAAAACAAACAATGTTTTGTAAAGGGGTAATGAGTGAATTGAATCTTTCATAAATCAGTGATCGGTAAATTATATCCAGTAGAAGAAGCCAGAAACCTCCCTCCCCCAGTCTATCCTTGATGCTAAACTGGTAAGACTTTGACCTCAGGGAATCTAATTGTCTGCCTTTTCCATAATTTGGATTATTGCTTGCCTGGCTATAGTAGAATATACTGCCGTCTACACTCATAGCTCTGAATCATCCATAATTTTATCTTCACTTTAAAATTTTTACAAATGATTGGTTGTAGTGTTTCAGGGTTCTCACCTTGTGATAGTTCAAGTAAAACATGAACGATGTGATTCATTTTGTAATTGATTTGGGAATATACCACTGGTAGCTGTTTGGGAAATGGCCCAAATATCTATGTTTGTATTACTTTGGAGAGATTTTGTTTCATAAATCTGAAAAATCTGAGGTGGAGGTCATTTAGTTCAACTGTGAAAGTTGTTCCATGACAGAGTCTGGATCATTGTGCTCAGCTGACATCTTTATGACTCCAGGAGCAGCTTTCTAGCACTTCCTTGAGTGGGAAAATGTGTGAATCTAGGAGATAAAAGACTTTTCTTTGCTGGAATTTAGGCTGCATTATCTCCTCTATTATTCAGACTACCCTCATCCTTTTGTTTTCACTCCTTAGATGCTTGCAACTCTTGTTAGTCAAAGGCATGGGGGCAGATGGGATGCTTCAAAGCAGTGGCCCTGTAGCCTTGGCCATTGATGCTGCTTCCCATTGGGATTTTTAGGTGTGGCTTTGCGTGGATGTTTTGCATATTCCTGGGGGGAGTGGAGATGGGTGGAAGTAGTGTTTTTCAGAAGAATTTTTGCACATATCATGGTAAGGTATAAATATTTTATTATTCACTACTTTTAAGGCCAACTCTTAAAAGGGACTTCTGATCTTTTCTTACCATGTGTTGTGTTCTCTGTTTCACAGGTTGAGTCTTTTCAGTGCTTACTGACCTATCCCGGTGGCTGTCTCCCTCCAGGTCATCCAGGCTGTCTTCTTTGGCATCTGCGTGCTGACTGATCTTTCCAGTCTTTTGACCCGAGGAAGTGGGAATCAAGAGCAAGAACGGCAGCTCAAGAAGCTCATCTCTCTCCGGGACTGGATGTTAGCCGTGCTGGCCTTTCCTGTTGGGGTGGTGAGTGTGATGTACGGTGCACTGAGCTGTAGAAGAAACATGGGTCTTGTTTCACACTTGTAAGAAAGCAGGGATTATTACAAGAGATTTCTTGCTTTTGGTGATGCTGGGGGCTGAACCCAGGCCCTCTCACCACTGAGCTGGACCTGTGGCCTGCGAGTTCTGCATTTGTCTGCCAGGGCTACCAGTCACAAACATCTTTTCTTCACACTTGAAAGACTGGAAGTCTGAGATCAAGATGTTGGCAGGACTGGTTTATTTTGAGGCTGCTCTCTTTTTGGCTTCTGAATAGCCATATCCTTTGTTCATTTGTCTGTCTGTAAGGAGACTAGTCAGATTAGATCAGGGCTCCCCTAGAGGTCTCATTTAACCTAAATTACCTAAATCAAAGTATTAGGCCCATTCTCCTAATATTGTCACATGCTGAGGTTCTGGGGTTAGGAATTCAACCTAAGAATTTAATGGAACATAGTCCAATCCATCAGTTTCTTAAACAATCTAAACTTGAAATGTATGCTCCTTGGGTTAATTCTTTCCGTATTTTTGAACTTGAGAAAGGAAGTGTGCATTAACTCACACTTCTTCATTTACTTCACTGCAGCATTAGCTAATATTTAAGTAAATGCCGCTTAGTGTTTGAGTCTGTTCTGGTTTCATTGATTTTCTTTGTTTCAGTTAGAGTCCCTCTGTAGCTCATTTTCCTTCACAAGTCTTAGTTCTCCAGTATCTGCACATAAACCGTGTTACTTTAAAGGAGCCACAATACCCGGTATATTTCCACTTGTGCATATCCAGAAGCATGAGCAACTTCTTGTAAATCTGACTGTGATGACTAGCAAGAGTGTGTTATCTAATTCAAATTCAGACCTTTCTCTTACTGGCTTATTTCTGGGGAAAACAGGAGCCCCAATGACGTGGCCAGCACACGTATGGAGTCCAAGGTTCATTGTGAGGAGTTGGAAAGTTGTTGTTTAAATCCTTGCAGTGGCTGTGATTCATATTTGCTGGGTCTGTCATGGGCAGAGTCTCCGCATGTTTGGCACTGAATCGCATCTTCTATGTGCTGAGTTGTGTGCTTTGAGGGAAGTGGCGCTTAGCTCTCGAGAACAGTGCCAGGGCCAGAGGAGCTTTATAACCCAGTTACGCCGCTTCTCCTCCCTGCATCTTATTGGCAGAAAAGCTGAACACACGGGTGCTCAGACTGAAGCCATCTAGCAAATCTCTCAAATTCCATTCTTTTACATAACAGAATTAAACGCTCTATATATCATTTAGTATTTCTTTCTTTGGACTTCACTTACAAAACTCATATGCTTTCTATCAGAGTGGTCATCCAAAAGAAAATTGCCATTGGCATAAAGTGTAAAATCTGTATGCTTTCGATACAAAGCAGTTACTAGAAATCAAAGTCTGTGTATGTGTCTTTTTTGTTAAGTCCCTTGGTTCCTTGGATTTCTGCAGGTGTATCAGTGCCACTGCCCCTGGAAGTCTGTCGGGAAGAAAGAATGCAGTAGTAACATATTTAAGAAGTAAACAGGAGTACACGTTTGCTCTTAGGTCTGCCTCTCCTTCTGTTTTGTGGCCTCAGACTGTCCCTGCAGGAAATGCCGACTGATGGGTGATGTCGCCCTCTCCAAGGCTCATTGCTCCTGCCTGTCAGATATTTTTGACTTTGCTTTGGAGAAATTTTCCTCCACCTTTTTTAAGTGTGTGAGACTTGCATTTATCAATTCTCAATGTCCTTCCTATGTGTTGTGTTTGTACGTTTCATGGCTCTAAGGCAAGTTTTGGACCTTATAGTTTGCTTATTCGTTTTGTTAGATCTGATACTTTTCTCCACATTTCACTGTTTTTGTTGTCTTGTCCCTGTTGTCGAAGCAGGGAGAAGAATAAAAAACGCTCTTCATCCCCTGGGCCCTTTCCAGGCAGGGTCCTCAGCATAGCACTTGCATTTCCACAGCAGGTGGGCGCCCCTTCTGGTTGTTGTGCTCCCAGGTAGCACCCTGGTCCTGCGGTACTGCCCTGCTGCTTGGTGCAGGAGATCATCAGTGTTGTGGGGACCCCTGGAAGAAACCAAAGAATCAGTGATGAATCGGGGAGTGCAACGTCACTGATTTGTTTTAATTGTTTTTTTCCTTGGCCACGGTTTTCATCTGACGTAATCTTCTCTGGTAATTGTGAGACACTTTCTCCTTTACAATCGTTCGCCTGTTATTTTTCCTAAACCTTTTAATGTTTCTGTTTCATTTCTCTCTCCCTCTCTCTCCTTCTCTCGACATCACCCTTCCTTTCCCTCTCTTCCTTCCTGCCCCTCCTGTTGCTCCACTCCTTCCCTCCCTTCTTTTCTCTCTCCTTCTTTCTCATTAAGAAAAATTCTTGGTCACTTTTCTGTGGAAGTCATAGTTTTCACTGTTGTTTCTGTCTTACTGTGTTATTTGACTTTGTATCTGTTGGCTCAGTTACCAACAGATTTCTCACTCCAAGGCACAAAATTTACTTTGAGGCCAAGAAAACCCCCGATAAACAGGCTATCTGTGATTTGTGTTTCATCAACAAACCCTTTAACTTTATTGCAAAGTCATATTAGAGAAAATACACATTTTGCTCTTCATAACCATTTTAACCCCAATTATTTTTTTATTGAAACATTGGATTTTATAATTTTCACCTTTCTAAGATTACTTCTCAACTTGCCTTCCAGTGTCTCTGTGTCTTTGCTGTGACTTTGGAACCTTCCCCACCCCCTCTCTACCTTTCTTCAGATCCTCCAACTACTCAGAAGGTTCTGGAATCCTACTGTTGTTTTATTCTTCCTGTTAAAATGCGAACCTTGTTGGAGCAGTTCTGGGAGGACTCACTGGAAGAGGCGTCATTCTCTCCTCCCCTAGCTCTGGGCCCGGAAGAGAGGCATCTAACCTGGACCTCTCAGCACAGCACAGGATGGGTACAGCATTAGCACCCAGAGGGCAACAGATACAGCTCTACTGGGGTGATCTGTAGTATAAGAACCTCATCATGTACGACAGTGACTCATGATAGCATTGGAAGCAAACACCTCTCACCATGTTGCTTGACATGGTCATAATCTTATAGAACAAAACATCCAGATACCCCCTTCTTGAGCCAGGGCAACGTTGGTACTGGCTCCAGCGTCCTAAGCTGGAAGGTGCCAGTCCTGGGCTTGGAAACCCTGGGGTCCTCAGAGGCCTCTCCAGCTCTGCTGCGCTGACTGTGGCCCACTGCCTGACGCCTTGGAGGGCTCCCTGCTGCCTTTTCTGGCTCCTACACCTCGTGCTTTTTATTTGTCAATTTGTTACTGGGAAAGTAGTGTCATTGTTGCTTCATAGTGCAGGGAGAAAGGCAAAGGGAAAGAAAAGCAAGGTGAATTTATCGCCTCTGCTCAGATTTTCCTGAAGCAGCTGTTTGGCTTGAGCATTTCCTGGTGGGTGGGTTCTCGCTCTCACTCTCTCCCTCTCCCCGACCCCACTCAGTTGCAACCAAGGCTACAAGAAAGCCATGGGTAGATTATGTAGGATTTGTGTTTTCTACACTAATGTTTCCTCTAGTACGGAGGTTAATTGAAAGTTGACAGTAATTGCTTTATGTGAACATGAGGTACTAAATATGATTTTGTGACCCTTGGACCTCACACATCTACTTCACTGATTTTTGTATCTCAAGGATATATAAAAATAATGAAACATTCCAATCAAAGATAATTGGACTAAAGTTTTGTTTCAGCATGACCTTGAAGAAATCAGGCAGGGCTGCTTGAGTGAACATAGCATGTATCAACCTGATTGGTGCTGATTCCCATAAATGCAAAGCTGGCCTTGATTAGTGACACTAATGGCCGGAAACCACCACCTCTCCCAGAGCTGTGCAACTCATTTCCCAGGGATAACCCACGGGAGGCTCTTCTTACCATGTGCAGCTTATTTCTGAACCCTGTCATCCTTTTAAAGAAGCATTACAAATAATGCTATGACAGTATGTGGTCTAGAGGCACTGAAGTTTATTAGGAGCAGTCAAACCGACCCTGTCTTTTGTCTTCTGTGAGTTTGTTGATTTTTGTGCTGGCAGATACCGTTCTAGTTAAGAGAGTTAGTAGGCTTATGCTATTAAACAAACAAATAAACAAAAAAATTGTAATGAGTATGGAGCCCCATGATGAGTCTCTAGCATCTGTCAAGGGTAGTGAAAAAGAACAGCTATGCACTTTCCATTAATGTTCTAACCTGGGAAAGCCTGGCAGAAGGAATATTAGGGCAAACCAGCATGCATCTGTATGAACATTGCTAGAATTGGTCCTTTTTCTCTGAATTAAGCCTCAAAGCTATTTGTTAACTGACCATTTCAGGTGTCATAATCATACGTTACAGAGCATTGATGAAGATTTTATATGTACTAAACAATCCCAAAATCCTTTAAATTTGTTTGTACTTTGGTGGGGACTGCATGGGGAAACATAAGCAAACATAAGGAAAATAGAATTTTAAAATCTCAAATGCAAACTTCAAAAAAATATGTTGCAGTTATTTTTAAAAAGTAATTCCTTAAAGTCTTTATTTATTGATATACTAGGCCACCGTAGGCTATCTTGAAGAAAACTTTTGAAATATATATATTTAGATTGTCACACAACTGCAATTCAAAAAACTTTTAAAAATAATTTTTTGCATCAGGGTCTTGCTGTGTAGTTCAGGCGGGTCCTGAACTCAGTATGTACCCTAGGCTGGCCTCAAACTTAGGGTCATCCTCTTATCTCAGCCTCCAGAGTACTGGCATTGCAGGCGTGTGCCACCATGCCCTGCCTCAAAAGAATATTTTTATTTCCTATTTTTAAGGGTAAGAGGTTGCCTTAAATTGAAATCAAGCATATTAATATTAATTGCTAATATTAATGTCTATTAATATAACATAAAGAAAGATAAACTGATTTTGTTTGAGATTACAAATAAAAAGTAAATGAATTTCCTTCCATTTTGATATTTAGGGGAAAATTTTAAAAAGTGCATTGTTTACTTTGTTCTGTAAACTCTGGATTTAACTTTAAAAATAGACTTGATATCTGCTAATCCTTTATTACATTTTCTGCACAAGTACCTTTATTGAAACTCTTTTCTATTGTCTTTAAGCTTTAGCCAGTATTTTGTTTCTTAAAATGCCCTTTTTTTTTCTTTCTTTCAATATCCAAAGTTAAAAATACAGTATCAGCTTGATTATATATTCTGGTAAAACCCACTTCACTTCTGGTTGAGTCAGTCATGAACTTGTCCATTACATAGAAATGAAGCTAGGAGTTAAGTAGCCTATGAAAAAAAGGTTCACAAAAACTGATTCAAGACTCATAAGAAAAATAAGCCATATTTCCCTGTTTTCCAGGCAAAAGGCTCAGAGCAGTGTAATTATATAACCAATTCAGTGGTCTTATAATTACATTTCCAATAGTCTTTTCAGAAGACTAAGGGCATAGTATAACTAGACAGATGAACCTGACAGGGAAACAGGTTGCTTCCCAAAAATCTTTTATCTTCTCTCCTTGATGGGAACCCTGGATTGTCTGCCTGAGTGACCTGCTGGATGTGTACATGTTTATGCTGAGTCAGAGTAGTCGGCTTTCTTGATACTTGCAAGACAGATCTCTTAAACACCACAGATAATCACACTTTGTAAAGCTTTAGTGTAGGTGCTCACTTCTAGTGAGTCTACAGGAAAAGCCACACATTTTTGTCTGACCAAAGAACAGAAGCTACAGTCTAATCAGTAATTACTTGAAGTATGTGGAGCCTGCTGTAAAGCAAGTACAGAAGGTAAGGAGGCAGGTGAGGAAGGAGTAAGAATCCTTCACAGGTGACACAGTCTATGGAGAGAGATTTTATTGCTAGATCAACAAATAAATTAAAACAGGGCATGATGAGGAGTACAACAATATGTGTCTACAGTCCAGAGAAGTAACTGTGAAAACGAAGGGGATAATTTGACTGGTGGGAGGCCTTACAAGATTTCCCAGTGGTCCAGTGATTTAGCTCAGTGGTTCCACTGCCTCCCTCACAAGCGCAAGATCCTGAGTTTGATTCCCAGCACCAAAAAAACAAAAGACTTCCTAGAAATAATGATATGCAAGTTCTGTTTTAAAGAATAACCAAGAATATCTTAGATGTATAAGTGAATGATACTTTCAGCTGCAAGTAACAAAAGACCCCCAAGTATCCACCTGACTTAGTATTTCACTTCCTTCAGGTCTCTGCTCAAATGAGCACTGCTCAGCAAAGCTGTTAATAATCTATATGAATTATCCATCTTTTATTCTCTATTTCCTTGCCACGCTTTATTTTCTGATGATTACCACTTCCTGTTATATGTTTATTGTTTTATTTGTATAGCATATGTATTTTCTCTGTGACACTGGGGAGGTTGAGTTCCACTTAACACTGAACCCAAGCATCAGGAGCAATGTGAAAATAATTCAATATTAGTTGAGCATAATCTATGCTACTATAATTTAATCAATAGAGATATTTAATATCTCATAAAACAGAAAGCCTATACATGAGTAGTTTCAGGGTGGTATTGCTCAGTATCAACTTGAACATTTTCTACTTTCCACTCTCCAGACTGCCACCTTTGACCTTGGACTTGCTACCTTAAGTCTCAAGAGTTGATAAAGCACCAAGGTCCGCATCCTTTGTATCCATGTTGAAGGCATGAAGGGGGGGGGCGGGAACAATGCTCTTTAGGAGCCTTCCACGAGTGTCTGTCTCTTTATTAGGCAAATTCATTGTTCCCAGAAGTTCCAATGACAAATTTCTCCTTGGAACTCATTGGTTGGAACCATAGTAGGCTACAACTAGCTACAAAGGGGCTTGGGAAGGCAGGTGGATGTAGAATGAAACAAAGCCAATGTGAGAGCATGGATTATTGTGACTTCTCTGTAGAGCTTGGGCACATTCCTGCCCAAACAAAATCATGAGTTTCAAGAAGTATTCTAAGTACCAAATTTTGAGAATGACAGTAATGTGTAAAGTAAGTAAAACAAGATTTTAGATAATTTATTTTTTGTTATGCCAGTATGAAAAATACACACATTAAAGCTGACACGATTAAACATGGACCTTCTTGGTTATATGGGAGAAAGACCTACGGTATTTTTCCATTTATTCTCTCCCATTTTCAGTGCATTCTCACCTGTACTATGTAAGTCTAACATGTAAGGAAGTTATTCTCAGAGAAAATTAGATTTCTTAAACAAAGGACTAAGTGATTTATTTATTTTATTTATACAAAATTTTTCTGAGGTGGCCTTTGTTTTAGACACTAAGAATTGCTGAAAGCTGTGTTCGATAAGTAAATGCTTCCTTTTCCATTTCCCTCCCAAGAAATTGTAGAAAATACCATGTTCCCATGTACCGTTTCACAGAGTTCTTGCTCTCTCTGGGCAAATGTCATGAAAAGTATCTCAGAAAAGGAATATACCTTCTTTGCATATTCATATTCTTAAATAAAATATGTATTTGAAATCTGAGATCAAAATAAGGTAGAAATGGTAACATTAATAATGTGTGTATACTATAAAACAGACATATGATTGCTTTGTTCAGAAATATGACTCCTAACAACCTAGTCTTATGTATATCCTTATTTTAGGGACCAGAGACAAGATGCAAATTTGCTGTTGATCAAAACAAGCAAAAAACATACTCCATTTTTTTTCTTCTCAGCAATTCTCTCTCATTCCCTACTCCCAGTCTTTCTCCTTTCCCTCATATCCTTCTACCTGTGTTATTTTTCCACCAAAAGAAGAAAGACTAATTCAAGGTGTGGGTGTTCCTGAAATTACTGCCGTCCTGTGGGCATTTGGAGGAAACTCTCACCTGCTCTGGCTTGAATGGTGTGTGCTGTGTCACATCAGCCTGGCTAAGCAAACATTTTGTTCCCAAAGAACGGAGCAAGTGTACCTTCTACCTACACAAGATCTATTAACTTTTTTCATTTACATGTTAATGATTTTTTTTTTTCAGTACTAGGGATTGAACCCAGAGCCTTTATACTGAGCTACGTCCCCAATGATTTTATTTATTATTCTAACTTTTGAGGCAGGCTCTTGACAGGTTACTCATTGGGCTCAACTTTACAATCCTTCTGCCTCAGCCTCCCAGAGTGGTAGGGTTACAGGCGTGTGCTCCCACTCCCAGTTCGATTTGCTTATTTTATCACAGACAGCCAGTCTTGGATAGGACTTTCACTCATGGTGCCATCTTACAGACCTCCTAGGAAAAAGCACTGGGCAGTGATGGCTGAGCCCGAAATGCTGGAGGAAGGAGGAGGAGACGGAGAGAGTGAGGAGAGAAAGTACAGGCAGAGCTCATGTGTAACCCTACTACATAAACTCATTGTCTCCCCAACTCTGAAAAGCAAAATTTCCCTCTAGAGAGTGTTGGTCTGCTCATTTGTAGGTTGGGTCTGTTGTTGATTCACACAAATGTACTAGGAATTTGGGCTGTGTCGGTGAGTGCGACAGGAGGGAACTCTATTCCAAGGCCCTTCAACCCTCATCAGCTTTTGTGTTTTGCTGGCTTCTCTACTACTTGGTTCGTGCTTCACTTGGAGGAGACGGAAGAGGGACATGAAATAAGAAAGAATCCAAAACATGAAGCAGCAGTATGCTTCCATTTAAAAGCGGAACTGGAGAAAGCTTACCACTTCCTCGGCCAGTAATAAGGAAGTTCCCCTCCCCCCCTATTTTTTGCCTTAAAAATCAAGTATAAAATCAGAAGCCTGTCTTTGTACAGGCAGAAACAACAAAACAGAAAGAAGCCTCCATGCACCCAGGGCTAAAGAATTACAAGCACCTTGGGGCCCTGAGGACTGTACTTAGGAAAATGAAATTACCATTTAGGTGACAAAGGACAGTAACCCCCAGATATATTGACATAGAACCTTGTTGTCTGAATGTTCAGAGATAACTACTCAGAGTTTTGGAAAAATAGCACATACCCAGGGCCTTTGCTGTTGCTTCTGTCTTTCTTTGTTGTGTTTCCAGCCTATGTGATGGAGCAATTGAACTTGGGCTTCCTGAGACTTCTCACCAGCCCTCTTTCCACCATGGCAAAATGCAGACAACCCAAGAGTCAAAAATGTAGAGACAAGACCTGGTATCTACAGGCTTGCTGTGGACCAGGCTGAGCGCTGAAGGTTTTACTCTAATGGCTTATTTAACAGTCCCATTAGGGAGTCTTTGTCATTCTCACCTACTTTATAAAGTTTGTTCCTGTTTTATAGTTCAGCTGCCTGAGGTCATACAGCTAGAAAATGGTGCTGGTGAGTTGAGCAGGATTTGAACCCAGACGCTGTAGCTAGCACTAGTAGAGTTGCTTACTCAACGGCTGGTCCAAACTTTCACATAAGCCACGCTGTGAACCATTGCTTTTCAACAATTGCTTCACAGACACTTTCCGCTGTGTATGTAAGCTGTGTAAGCTTGAGTTGGCCAAAATTTCTGATTCTGGAGAATGTATCAGAATTAGTTAGGGAGTTGCACAGAACAGTGAACAAAAGTCACTACTTCATCTCTTTCTTTGAGGTACTTAATAAATGACTGTGTGTGTGTGTGTGTGTGTGTGTGTGTGTGTGTGTGTGTGTTTTGTTGTTTCGCCTTCATGAATTGTTTGCCATTTCAGGGCCCGTGGTTTTACAGCTTTATAGACCAATTTACAAAATAGGAGTTTTGACAAGAGAAGAAAATCTTTCCTACTTTGTCTTCTCATTTTAACAGTCGCTTACATATTTGAACTACTATGTATTTACCCTCTGCTTGCTTTTAATATGTGAAAATAAAGTTTTATCAGCAAAACTAGCCACATTTGAAAAAAATGATTGCTAAATGTATCCAGTATCATCTGTAAACTATCTCTGGGCTTCCAAGGTAGCATGGTTTGTAGCTACATGATTGCAAAAGAATATTTTTGGTAAGAAATGATCCAGTACATTCCACTTTAGCTACAGTATCCTAACAAATGAATTAGGCCTAGTCAGTAAAATATTTTATTATGGATCCCTGAAAGCCATTTTGTTCTGTTTATCAAGAGCCAGGTGTCAGTCAAATCTACTTTTCTTTTTAAACTTTCGGTTTGTACCTGTACCTATTTTCAAAGAGGACTTGATGCAGAATAAGTTATATCAGTTAACCAAATAAAATAGTATCTTGGGTCCCCATATTGTTCAGCAAAGGACTCCTGTGAATAATCTTGCTTGTGTGGGTAGATTCTAAATTAGGATCTAAGCAAAATTGATGTGCTTTCTTCCTCTTTTTATCTGGAAAAAAAGGAAAGCCAGGAAGATGGGCAGAATCTTTTGACAGAGCTCCTAGCAATTTCACTTAACAAAGGTTGAGTGCTGATTCCCACAGGCTGTTAGGCAAGATCAAATGATTTCACTGACTCTAGAATGGATCTTACATAAATAGAAGGCATTAAGCAATAGGAAGCCATTCATTGCTGCAGATTGTGAGGCTGGAAAGAGGACCAAGGACCTTGGGGAAGTGGCCAGTTCTTGCTCTGCTATCTGTTTAGAGAACATGCCTGCTGTGCTGGTCCTGGTTAGTGATGTTTGAGGAAGAGCATTTGTGCCTGAAGAGTCTCAAGCAAAAAGGGTAGGAAGGGAAGAGAAGGAAGGAAGAGGTCTAGAGGATAAATTTATCCATATGAAGTTGATTTTCTTTGGGTTTCCTGGCTCTTGTCACAGATTAGCATCAAAACAGATGTTTCTCACCAATCGTGGCATCTTGCTGAACTGCTGATCTTCAAGCAATTAGTTGAGTATAACCTCCTGTCTCTTAATTGACAAGAAAGTTTCTTACACACACACACAAACACACACACACACACACACACACACACACACACACACACACACACACACACACACACACACACACACACACACACACATTCACACACAAATCTATAATTGGTCAGCAGTTCTAGAGGGGCCTAAGCTGATGACAAGAGCTTCAAGTGCATCAAATGCCAAGGAAGGAAAAATATCTTCCAGTGAGGCAGACAGAGTGTGATGCTTGGGCCACATAGATACATCGTTGAGGCATTTCACTTCCATAGATGACTGTTTGCTTGCTACTCCTTCCACTTTACCTACATAGCCTAGATCACCACAACAAAGTTTAAAAGGCAAAGCAGAAGTCCACACAGATTTCCACAGTAAGCATGTATTGTTTTTATAGTGAAAAAGTGGAGTAGAAAGGTATTGGAAAAGCTCTGAGACAGCGACTCTCGCTTGGGAAATACATAACAATCATATTTGCTAATGTGACTCATTTAAAGATGTTCATTAAAATTAAATTAAAGGGAGAATTGTTGAGAGAGGAAAAAAGGAATATTGATAGTTGTCAGTATGACGTGACCACACTAACATACCAGTGTCAGAAGTTCTTTTCCAGTTACAAATTGGGTACACAGTTTGCCATACGCTGTTGTACATGACATTTTTTTCTTGTTTTTGAATATCGTACTTTTATTTATATGTAACATATATGCATAAACACATTTTAGACTTAAAATAAACAAGACACAGAAAACCATAGCTTTTCTCCTTTCTCCGTAGCAGTTCCAGACAGGTGAGGGAAGCATTTTTGGGTGCCTTGGTGTCTTGGGACAGAGCTCACATATCATGATCCAAAACCAAAACCCAGAGGCTTGTTTTATCAATGCTTGAGCTAATCCTTCAGTAAGTAAAGTCATGCCAATTACATGATTATGAATAAAATTGAAACCCTAAAGATAGTTTATGATGAAAAATATTCAGGTAGGGGCTGGGGATTTAACTCAGTGGCATCACATCTGCCTTGCAAGTGCAAGGTCCTAAGTTTGATGCCTGGTATTGGGAAAAAAAAAAATTCAGGTAGATTAGTTTGTCTGCGCTCTCCCTACAGGTGGCAAAATAATATGGAGAGGCAGAAAGGGAGCTGGAAGTTTCTGTGTGAACTTGAGGTCAGCACAAGGAGTGGTGTCACATGATATTAGTGACAGGTGATCAGATTTCTAGAGTAGGATGCATCTTTGTACTGTAGGGATGACTTGCTAGGCAGAGTAGAATGTTCTCTTCAGTCGCCTGGGGGCCTTGATCTCTATACAAAGCTGAAGAAGCACTGCTGTTGTTCTTTAACACGCGCAGGCCTATTTATTATTAAAATCACTTTTCTCCTGTTAGCATTTTCCTGGGAAGGCTGTCATTCATTTGACTAGGCGTCACCTTCCACTGTTGTAGCAGCATTCTGGTGAATACTGACTGTGATGCACATTGTACTGCAATCAAGGCACTGAATGTAGATGGTCATTGAGACGTGGTCATTTAATGTAGGGTGCTTCTATAAACGCATGATCTAGTTCATTTATTAGCATTTATTACATAATATTCTTAATTTTATTCTCAGATGGCAACTTTAAATTCAAGTTGCAGTTAGCTAGATGTATCTCTTATGTACTTACAACTACTTTTTGGATAGTCATGTTGATATAATTGTACCTATAACTAGACTATATATATACAGACTTGTATTATGAAAAAAACAAAAACAAAAACAGAAAGGGTCAGGGATTTAGCTAGTGGTACCACTGCCTGCCTCGCAAGCACAAAGACCCGAATTTGATACCGGTACCAAGAACAAAAACAAAAACAAAACAAAACAAAAAACAAAATAAGAGACAGTAGGGGTTTAATTATTCAATGATTTTATAATGGAAAAATGATGTTTTAAGAAATAAATATATCAATGCTAATTGACCAATAGTGTTTCTCTAATAAAAATAGCCTTATGTGAAGTTTATAGATATCTGTTTAATTATTTTACCTTTTTGCCACTCAATATTAAAAGAAGCCTTTATATTTATTTTGGTGTGGATTCAATTTAAAATTAATCTAACTTTTTTTGGGGGGGCGCGTTTTTGAGACAGGGTCTCACTGTGTAGTTGAGACTGATCTGGAACTCACTATGTAGCCCAGGCTAGTCTATAACTCACAGCGATCCTCCTGCCTCACTCAGCCTCCCGAGTGCTGGGATTACAGGCATGTGCCACCATGCCCGGCCAAAAATAAGTCTAACTTTGAACTAAAAAAGGAGGGTTAGTTCTTAGACCCATAATGTTGGCATGTCCACCTGACAGAGGGATCTTATCTGTGAGAGGCATAGAGTAACTGGATATAGTCAGAAGAGCAGGAGCTTGGAGTCAGAGCCGAATGCTGATTCTGGTTCCAGGACTTCCTGTTGAAAAAGTCCTAAGCCAATCAGTATCTTGGTTTTCCAATGTGACAGCTGAGGTTAAAAAAAAAAAACAAAAAAACAAAAAAACAAAAAAACCCCAAAACTTAACTCACTGAGTCATTTTGAAGGACAATGAAAGACAGCAAATACCTAGGACAGTTTGTGGTATGTGATAAGCAAAGAGTGTAGCTTTGCTTCCATTTGCCTAAAAACATGGTCTCATACCATAGAAGCACATTAAATGACAGCATCTGTTGGTTCATTATTATGTTGCCCCATCTCAAAAACTCATTCAAAAGATCAAAAATTTGAGTTCTTGCAGTTCCAAGGATATGTTAAGGCCACCCAAATTTGTGGAAAGATTTCTGTGGTTCATGAAAGTGAAGGTAGTAGTATATTTGTAATTGGGGGAAAGACTCTCATAATATTAGGTAAAAACAACAACAACAACAAAAACAGAAAAATAAGCCACTAATTTACAATATAAATTAAGACTAGGTCTGCTCTATTGTAACTTTCTCACCAACAATTTACAACTTAGATCACGTGAATATCTATAATTTATTTTCCAATGAAAGTCAACAATGAATTTACAGAACTGGGAGTACAAATTAATAGGGAAAACAACAAAACAAAACCCCCTATGATTTCTCAAAAGATCTTACCTGTCTTAGAAAACACTTCTTTATTTATGCCAGTATTGATCTGATATCAGGCTTGTTTCCAGTTGTGTTTTTTTATTTTTGGGGGGCTGTTAATGGGAAATTCTCCTCTGAACATTCTTGTAATGTCTGCTGTTCTTTGTTTGCAAGTGATTATTAGACTATCGCTTTCTAAACTGAGTGCTACAATAAAATATGACTGTGTCAATGTATGTTGGTTGCCTTAGCCTAAGAGAATCTAACCACAGTCTTCTGCCATATCCCCTAGCAGAGACCTTTAACCCTTATTTGCTGCTTGGGAGAATAACTCCGGGGCATTTATCCCATCACACAGCCTGATGGTTAAGTACTTGATTCCCTTTTCACTGCATGTTTAATGTTTAGAATAGGTTCACCCCAGCCTCCCGCTATAGTTCCTTTGTATCACCATCTGGATAATACAAGTCATCTTAACTCAAGATCCCTTTTCAGAACATAGTTGCAGCAGATATACCAAGGTTAACCTAATGTATCGAATCCAGCTACACTACTGTGTGTCTGTCTGAGCATCTGATTGCCCTTTCATAGTGTCTGTGCAGTAGGCAAAAATCTTTGTACTTTTCCACCTGAATCACAGCTACTCCTAATTCATGCTAGTATTAGTGGTACCTTTGTATTTCTTGGCCTAGTTCTATAGGGAGACCATGAAGCAGAATACACAGTTTCCTCCCTCAGGGCCCCATCTCTCCATGATCTGTGGGTCTCTTACAACACGTGCCACCTTACTCACAAGGCTCGCCTCCACCAGATGCTTTCCAGGCGGTGTCATGAACTTTGACTGCCACTTGTCACCAAAGGACACCGCTACCACAAGAATCCAACCCCAGGCTACGTAGGTGCTATTGGTGGGAAAGAAAATGTAAAATTCATCATTCTTATGGTTCAGTAAGTAGTGAACTGACCAGACAGAGATACCTGACACTATAAGAGACAGCACAGCATAGTGTCGTATCGATGAATATCAGTGAGGCTTCAGTGCACAGGAACAGTGATGACACAGATCCACCTGCAAATGCAGAGCCACCTGTCTTTGTTTTGTTGATAGAACAAGATACCTGAGGCTAAGTACTTTAGAAAGAAAAGAGGCTTTTTTACATGATGGTTCTTGTTATGATGTATATCTGGATGTCCCACCAAAGCCTCATGTGTTCATAGGTGGGGCTTTTGGGAGGTGATTGGATCATAGGGGTGTGATGCTCATCGGGGTAGATTAGTCCCCTGATGAGTTCATAGCTACATATGATGTTGGCAGGTGAAGCCTAGAAGGAGGGAGAAGGTGGGTCACTCCCTCCCTCTCCCTCCCTTCCTCTCTCTGTCTCTCTCTCTCCTCCTCCTCCTCCCCTCCCCCCCTGTCTCCCTCTCTTTCTCCCTCTCCCTCTCTCCCTCTCTTTCCTCCCCGCTGTCATGCCATGAGCTGTTTCTCCTCTGCCGTGCCACCCTGCCTTGGAGCCAGTCAACTATGGACTAAAACCTCCACAGCCTGAACCAGAATAAAACTCTCTTCCTTCATTTTCTGGGTGTTGAGTGTTGTGTTCCAACAACGAAGAAAATAACCAAGACAGTTCTGAATTCCCAGGAACTCAGCACTTTGCTTGGCTTCTGGTGTGGGCTTCATGCTGGTTTAATTTATAGTAGAAAAGTGGAAAAAAGCAGGTGTACATGGAAAAGCACAGGTGTGAAAGAGAGGCGCCAACTTGCTTTATAAGAACCCGCTCCTGTAGTGGTCAAGCCACAGGGTACAAGAGAAGCATTACTCTGGTTCCAACCTCCAGAACCTGTTTACACCATTATATTGGAGAGTGAAGCTCACGTGAGTTTTGTTGGGGGCAAACCAGACTCAGACCGTAGCAGTTCCATCCACACAAGCTAATGTTCCGGGGAAAGACTTGCATTTGAGTAAGAAAGGGAGTATGGAACCAAGGCACAAGGCAGGCAGCAAATCATCTAAGTCACTACTGCTCCATCCTGTGGATATGAATCTTCTAGAAGGAAGATGCCTCTGGCCAAGCACTCCTTGTTGAGATGCTTGAGATTCCACTCATGCGCTCATTACCAAGTAACAAAGACAAGGGTGAATTCTCCTGACTTGTCCTGCATTCCATGCTGCTGTCTGTGGCCCTTGTGTGGTGTGTTTGATCCAGAGGGCCATCTTGGTGATTTTTCACTATGAATAACATTTCCTTTTTCTTTGGGTTTTTCTAGCGTGATCATACCTACATTTATTCTCTGCTAAATCTTTGCATTCCTCATAAATACAGGCATTTCTGGGGTATTTAGAATTATCTATGAAACAGTCTCTCTCATTTAAGTTATCCATTCATCTAATTTTTAATCTGTTCAAAGACATTTAGAACTCACTATGTGTGAAAAATGATAACGAGGTTAAAAGTATCAAGTCTGGGGTCCCACTATCTGACTTCACATTCTGGTTTGGCCACTGTTAACCTTGACACTAGGAAAGTGATTTAAACTCTCTAGCGCTAAGTTTCTTTTTCTACAAATCCAGAAAAATAATAGTAGCTATGGCTTGAGGTACTACCTCAAAATAGTTGCTATTTTTGAGGAAGATCTTGCTTCTGAAGTCTGTGCCCTCTATGTTACAGACACCAAATAAATGTGACCCGGCCTTGAAGTCCTGAGAAAGATTTAATATATATGGTATTCTCAAAATAATCAAACAAAAGGAGAACAACAGTTGGGGGGGCAGTGAGGATTGTAGGGAGAGTGGACTCCAGCGGGGCAATGTGGGGAGGTCTTCATGACAATGGAAGTCTCATACACCCTGATCATGGATGAGGTTACACAAATCCATACTGTGATGAGATTTCATGGTGAAGTGTACCCTCCCACCCCAGAAAAAGGAATGCATGTAAAAACTGGTAATTCTGAGCGTGGTCTGCAGTTTAGCTGATAGCTTTATACCAGTGTCCATTTTCTGTCTTTGACAATGCTTTGTGGCTGGGTAGGGTATTGTTGTTGGGAAAACGGTGTGAAGGATACACAGGATTACTTTGTGGCATTTTTTTTTTTCAACCTCGCATGGGTGAAAGCCTTAGACAATTTCAAAATGGAGTTGAAAAATAAAACTATAAAGTACTCCAAAGAGAAGTCATAGTGTAGTGGAGAGGAGATAGACCAGTCTTTGCCCTCATGGAGCTTACAATCTACTGGGAAGAAATATTATTTATTAATTACACAGTCGATTATGTCAGCATAATTAGGTTTGGTATTGCCAAGGAAAAGCATAATGTTGTCCACCAGCATGCGGAAAGAAAAGAAGCTGGTGAGGGCAACTCAGGAAAGCTTCCTAGAGGCTACAGATGTGAGCTCCCAGCTATATGGTAAAGGTGAGTGGGGTGGCATGGGGAAACCTTGGGGGAAAAGTTGGGGTCAGTGTGCATGAGGGCGGAGGAGCTCTCAAGCAGCCTGGAGGAACTAGTAGGTTCTTCTGACAAGATTGGGGCAGGGGTGACTGTGCAATGCACAAAGAAGTGGGTACCTGGAAACCTGTGATGGCTTTGGGAAGCTGCACATAGTCGGGTGTGCAGGGTGCTTGGAGGAAGCTGGGAAGGGACTGGGGCAAGACCATAAAGGAAGACTGGTTTTATCCTGCAAGCAAAGAGGATCCTTTGGAAGTTCTGAGTCAAGAAGCTCTTCAGAGCTCACTCTAGAATCAGAAGAAAGCTGAAGCCAGTGAGCCTAGCTAAGGGGCTGCTGCAGTAGTGGAGGACAGCGTCAGAATGGCCTTGAACTGGGGTAACGTCAGTGAGCCCTGGACACAGGCAATGGCGAAGGGGTCACTGTGGAAGGAGGCGCAGCAGGCGGTGGGGACCTCGGACCCAGAACTTCATCTAGCAGTTTCATCCTCTGGGGTGCTCATGTGTCCAACACACCCACTGCAGCATTCCTAGAAATTGAAAACAATGAACATATCTGTTAGCAGGTGCTTAAGTACATTATGATGCATAACCATACGCTGAGATACTGTGGGATTTAAAAAGAGTGTTTCCGTAAATATTTTTATTTAAAATAATTGTGCACAACTAGGTATAGTATGACCTGATTTTGTAAACTAACGTATGGAGTGCATTATAGGTGCATTGTAAAAGATCTCCTTTTGACAGTGTATCTCTGAAGGCTGAAATTACAAAGAATTTTTATTTTTTATGTATTTTTGTGAATATAAACTTATTACAATGTTTTCAGGCTTAAAAAACATCTATCTGTTGCTTTTCTTTGTGAATGGCATTGTCTTAGACTGGCGCCCTCTGAACAGTTTTTCTGAGTGATGCAGGTAACCCATCTTTGTTGCTATAATCTGAGATTGGCTCCTTTGTAAAGAAAACAGATGCCTATAATCCCACTACTCTGAGAGGCTGAGGCTGGAGAAGCCAGCTCATTCTCAGCAATTTAGTGACAGAAGTACGTTGTCTCAAATAATAACAGAGCTGGGATGTACCTTAGTGCAAAGGCCCCAGGTTCAATCCCCGGTACTGCAGAAAAAAAGGAAAACAGATTTGTTTTGGTTCACCTAAGGGCCTTGTGTGGTGATGATCTTCTCACTGGCAAGAGTGCTGTAGCAGCACAGACTGCCACAAGAGCCAGGAGTTTGTGTCCGTCTGATCTCTCCCCCTCTGTAAAGGAATTTGTCTGATCTCAATCACTTTCCAAAGGGCCCATCTCTAAATTTCATAAAGATTGGATTAAGTTTCCACCGTTTTAATTCCATTTACATATGACTTTGGAGATTAAACTTCTTCGTCAGTTTGAGAGGGGAAAGACGCAGATGGAGAACCTGTGCAGGAGGGAGCTTTTGGGAGATACGCTTGTTAGGAAGTGAGGAAGACACAACTTGGCCAGGCAGAAGCTGGCCTACATCGCAGTTGCAGTTGAGGTACTTGGGGCTCTAGAGCTGAGATGGCCCTTCATAGTTGACCTAAATTGCGGCAAGAGGGTTTGGTCTTTGTATTGCATGAGCATTGAATTTATTTAGCCTGTCCACTTCCCAGGCAGTAGCATGGCTTTAAACAAGACAGTAGCCTATAGCCAAGGTCAAGCCCCAGTGAACCTGGCTGCTGAGAACTGCCAGCTAGTGATATCCCTAACAACTGAGAGCAGGATGCACGATAAAGGTACTGCAGCGTCCACTACAGCCTTTTGGTATAAAAGTATAAAATTTCTTTGCAGATTTTACAGCCCTTGCTTATTTAACAGACATCTTTTACTCATACAAAGATAAAGGAAGGAAAAAATGATATTCTCAGTACAGAAAAAAAATCTATGAAATTAAACTGTTTAAATTTACAATATTTTAGCAGTTAGGAATGAAAGCAATTTGTTTAACCTGATCAACAGTATCCTGTCCAGCCTTACCTCTCGCTGAAGGCACAGCTGCTCTATGGGCCAGAAACCCCAAGTTTAGTGACCCACACCACGCTTTGAGGTCTACCTTGTTGGCACAAGCCACGTAGTGCTCTGATTCTGATACTATTTTCCTCCCAGGGAGTCCACAGTACTGTGTTTGCTACAGTTCTAGTTTTTTTTTTTTTCCTCGTCCTCCTTTTTCCTCCTACCTGATTCTTTTCTCCTCCTCCTCTGTGTCCTTCTTCTCTTCTTCCCCCTCCTCCTTCTGATTTCCCTTTCTTGTGTGCTCAGCAATGCATTTAAAAGTGTGTTTATTGTAGTTTATTTAGTACCTACTGTTTTATAGCAGAAAGATTTTTTTGATGTATCTAGTCCACAGTCCTGCAGAAAGTAAAGCCCTGACTGTTTTCACCAAAGGAAATTTTTCCTCCTGCTGCTTCAATTTTACTTTTTGTTTTTAATTTATTTCTTAAATCCTTTGCAGTCACTTTTACCGTCTCCTTGAAAGCTCTGTATTTTCATATGTTTCAGTTTTGATTCTTTGACCTTTTAAATGAGCAATTAGTTTGTATTGTTTAGTTGCCTTTTTGTCGTATTCCTCTTTATGTATCTTTTTACGTTGAAGTACATGTGAATACATTCCATACTCTTTACATGTGATTGCTGAACATTAAATTGATTAGTTCTTGGCCCAGCTATTTGTGGAAGGGTAGAACTGGAGACAGGAGAGGGGAACTGAGCTGGGGCAGTTTGAATTTCTGTTTTCCACTGCCACTCTGCCCTGAAGAAAGGCTCCTGTCTGTCAACCCATCGCACTCTGACTCGTTTTCATCATAACCCTTTGTAGAGAGGCATGAGGCGTGGTCGTCGTCACGTGAGCACGGGCGCATTACTGTCATTTGTTTCTTTTCGACCTTCACAGAGCCACATCCTCTTTTGCAGAAACGACACACGGGCCTGTTTGCACATCACCTGTCACCTGTGATACCCTTAAGAGGGGTAAGAGCATTTCCCCCCAGCTTCTAGGCATCGAGCACTCGTGTTCCCAGCAGGGGTCATTTAATGTCCCTCAGGGAGTGCCACCTGAAGAGCTCGCTGATCTGCTCACTCAGCCAGGGAGTGATCGGATCTCGTTTCTTCCTTCAGAGTCTCCCTCTGTCCTCATTCAGCTTTTTGAACTTTTGGCAGGCAGCCTTTTTAGAGTGCTGTTGGGATGATGAGTATTTCCCACGTTCATCATCGTCATTTGTTAAGGTAAAGAGCTTTCAGGCCTCTGTCTTACTCTAGAAATCTGGAGGATGACCGTGAGATAATTGGAAGGCTTACTTAAACAGGAGAAGGAGTTGTCTGATAGAGATCTGAGAAGGAATGGGTTACCAACATAACCTGGAAAGAAGGCATTCTCTTCTCTGTACAATGAAGGATGACAAACCCCACAGCAAGAATAAAGGAGAAATTGTAGGTCAATAGGAAGAAAATGGAAGGAGATAAAGATGCTTGCTCCAGCGGGCGAAGTGGGGTCTGGCCCATAGAGAAACTGCAGTATAATTTATTCATTTATTTTCCACATTTATATCACACACATGCTATATGCCAGGCCATGGGGAATGAGAAGCAAACAACACACGTTCTGTTCTCTGATTCTTCACAGTGGAGCTAAATAAGGAGCAATCGGGCACAGCAGAAACAAGAGCCTGCTCATTGCTTCTCTCCTCTGTGAGAAGTGATCAAGAGTATCGATCACAGGAATTTGTCTTGTTTGTTGCTCTTTCTGAATTGCCTGGCACACAGCATAGATGTTATATAAATGTGGAGAACAAATGAATAAAGCATATCACTGTTTTTGTCTGGGATAGGAAATAACAACATAGTAATGATCAGTTACAATCAATCAGAGTGCTAGTTGAAGTTCAGGAGCATAAGCAGAAATTGGAGAGGAAGGCACAAACCAAACTGTATCCGCTTCTGTAAGAACTGGGTTTTTGTTCTCACATGATTTCCTAGAAATAATTAGGGACCTACATTTAGATAAGTGTGGATAAATTTTAAGTCTGCCTAAAAAGTAGTAGTTGAAAGTTGGGAAAAAGTATATAACCTTAATATGTTTTAGACTTTGTATGAAATGCTGGTTTTAAGGCAATTTGGAGAGAATAGGGTGTATAACAAAACATAATATTACTCACAGATTTCCAGCTGCGGGGAGAGGAATTCCATGTCACTGCTAGGAATGAATACTTGAAGCTTTTTATACTTGGAAACAAAAGATACTGTGATATTGTAGAGGGCTTCGTGCTTCACTCTGCATTTCTGAGTTTGAGGGTATGGTAGAGGGAAATAAGCCAAAAGTACATGACCCAGGAAACCCTGGAAAGGGGAGATGAGAGGATAAAAACCACACCAAACTGCAACATTCACTCTACATGGGAGCCATCAGAGCAAGGCAGGGCTGTATCCAGAATGTACAGCTTAATCCATGCCCTTACTTCATGCATGGAGAAAGAGAAATCACAATTGGAGACGTCTTTAAAGATCATCTCTAAACAACACTGCAAACATGCGAAGCAAGTCATGAGAAGGACATCTAGAAGGAAGGTAATAGAACCGAACACAAAAATTGAATTTTTTCCTATCAGGATTTGATATAGGACATAAGATTAATACATTAAAAGAAAAATCAATTTTATAAAGTCATATCCTGTTGAAGCCAAAGACTATTTATTTGTTTCCTCCCCTCTGTCCTCTCTTCTTTTATCAGTGGGTGTCTGAATGCCATGTGGCCCTTCTAGACCAATATCGAGATTAGTGCTTGTTAGCCTTCTTCATAGCATATTGCTATGCATCTTGTTTTTAGAGGCTAGTGTTATCCTGTTACCAAAAATTGGATAAAAACATTAGAAAAAAGTTATAGAAAAGAAAATTATAGTATAGTATAGTATAGAGATGAAAAGAAAACCTTTAACAAAATATCAGCAACTTGATTTTACTAAATTCCCCAAATTACCACTAATTATTAGTAAAGCTTCTTCTTAGGGGTGGACAAAAATTGAAATGTAGACTCCTATCAGATCAATGTGAGAAATTTCTTTAAAAAGAGACAAGCCATGCATCTTGTTTTCTTTTGGCATTAGCTTCCAGTAATTCTTGGGGTTCAAGTGGGGTACGAATGCCAGCTGTGTCACTCTAGTGTTTGGCCTTGAAGCTTTGAGGGCTGGAAGGGACTGGCCTTCCTTTCTCAGTTCAAGTCCAGTATTCTGGTGCTGACAGCCAAGAAGCACAGTAGGGGCACAGTAAGGAATAGCTGGCCACTAGTCTTAGCCAGAGAGGGAGCATCTTTTTTTTTCTTTTTATTGAGTTTATTGGTACAATCTAGGTATACAATACAGTTACATTGCCTTGAAGCTTTGAGGGCTGGAAGGGACTGGCCTTCCTTTCTCAGTTCAAGTCCAGTATTCTGGTGCTGACAGCCAAGAAGCACAGTAGGGGCACAGTAAGGAATAGCTGGCCACTAGTCTTAGCCAGAGAGGGAGCATCTTTTTTTTTCTTTTTATTGAGTTTATTGGTACAATCTAGGTATACAATACAGTTACATTCATCCTTGGGCTTCTGTACACTTACATAATAGGTCTTGATTCTCACTTTTTCCCCTTGTCCCTGCCCTCCCTTCACCCCCTCCTCCCCTCCTCATTTACAAACACTTTATTTCCATTTTTTCAGTTTCTCGTATTTTTTTTCCTATCCCTTATTAACTTTCCCCCACCCTTCCCACTTTCCCTACACCTTTAGCCCTTTACTTCCTATTTCACATTATTAATTATCTCATTAGGATTCTGTGTACTATTATAGTTTTTCACACCAAAGAAACTATTTGGTATTTCAGTTAAAGAAATCTCTGTATAAACATTAAAAATAGGGAATCCTAAAATAAAACTAAAAAGGAAAGTAAAAGAGAAAAGGCAATGATGTAACATTAAAATAATCCTTAAT
Organism: Fukomys damarensis; assembly: GCF_012274545.1. NCBI lineage: Eukaryota > Metazoa > Chordata > Mammalia > Rodentia > Bathyergidae > Fukomys > Fukomys damarensis. The sequence continues at coordinate 16,832,104 of NW_022900926.1, read as the reverse complement.
TCTGGAGATGAAAATGGTCCCTGAACATATTTAAATTGCTTCTTGCTCTTGTAGTCTTATCTTATTCTTTTTTTCATTATTTAGAGAATACTTTATTA
>NW_022900926.1:16831303-16831708 GCF_012274545.1 Fukomys damarensis | reverse complement strand
AAAAAAAACAAAACCAAACAAAACAAAAAGAAAAGAATAATATCCAGAAAACAGCAAAGTTCTATTGCTGTTGTGGTACCTGGCACCATTTTTTTTATTAGCATCTTAATCATCATCTGGAAAGAGAACATTCTAGAGTAATATCATTAAATGTAGCTCTGTTAAAGCATGGTCCCTACTATGTATCATAAAGCAGGTACAAGATATTTTACATTCATAGAGGTATGATACAGTACTGTCCTACATCAGTAATACTGGAATCAGTTTTGCTTTGAAATTTACTTTTCTGCAAATAAGATTGCTACTCCTGTTTTTTTCTGGGCTCCTGTCACATGGAGAATTGTTTTCTATCTTTTCACTTTCAGTCTATGGGCTTCTTTTTGCACTAGGTGTGTTTCTTGTATA
>NW_022900926.1:16826722-16827303 GCF_012274545.1 Fukomys damarensis | reverse complement strand
AGAACATGTCTGCAGTGAACAAAATTTCAATATAGTATATTTGCCATTTAATGACTCAGACAGAGCGAGGATGCAAGACCCCTGATCTCAGTTAGCTGATGGCTGAACCCCATGACACTGACTGACCTTGGGCTGCAAGGCCCAGATTGAGTTCCCCAACCTTCTGAATGGTTGAACTCCACAACGTTCTATTACAGGTTTCCCTCGCCCTTTCTTTAAAGATGTTCAAAGTTGGGAACTCAGAAAAATACCCTTGATGACCCCCTCTGCCTCTGCAGAGTGGGACCAAAGACTGGCACAGTCAGGAGGCCTGAGAGAGCGTGGGGGGGGATTATGGGGGTTCAGGGGCACCTGCACGGCTACCTTCCCAGGAGCTGGGGCGGGAGAAGGTGTGGCTCTCCTGAGAGAGGGAGCATCTTTACAGCAGCCGAACGTTCCAATATCACTTAGCTTGTCCGTGAGAAACTATTTTTGTTCGTATCCATGCCCTGGTATAGAGTTCAAGCTTATTTTGGGTTTGCTGATGACCATACTATCGGGAGAATATCAGTGCAAGGAGATAAGAAGCTACCACCTGTTCT
>NW_022900926.1:16778252-16826582 GCF_012274545.1 Fukomys damarensis | reverse complement strand
AACTGTGCCTCCTGGCCTTCTAGTATTGCACCTAGAAAGGTGACTCACACTTTCTTGAAAGTCACTTCCTGTTAAATAACCTGTATTTTCCCCTCAATATATGGTGAGATTCAAAAGTTCCAAAAGTTTCAGTGTTGAGAAGTGACCCCACAGTGCTCTAGGAATACCATGAATGATCACTCATGGTGAATAGAAAGTAGCTCCCATCAATGCTGTGCTAGGAAATATTTTAACAACTGGCCGTCCAAGGGGGGTTGGGGCAGATACCTGATTTATAGCATTTTCCAATTTCCATGGTGAAATCTTAAGGATGACTTTATAAATTCAAAAACATACATGAGTGCTGGGTTGTAGCACAATACATAGCCCCTCCTTACCATGTACAAGACCTTGGTTCAGTCCCCAGCACCAAAAAGAAAAACAACAAAACCCAGAAATGAAAACAAAAAGACCACAGATGAAATGGAGAAATTCTACAAAAGGTAAAAATGACTAAAATCAACTTGAGAAGTGTTACAAAGCCTGAATAGTCCTATTTTTATTAAAGAAAGGAAATTCATAATTAAATCTGCCTATAAGAAAAATTACAAGTCCAGATGGCTTTAATAGAGATGTGTATCACTTAGATAAGAAACAATGCCAGTGTGCCACAAATTCCTCCAGAAAATACAGTAGGGTACACTTCCTACTCATTTTTTGAGGCTAGCATTATGTTTTTACCAAAATTGGATGAAGGCCTATTAGAAAATAAAACTGCTATAGGGAAGTGTACTTTATGATAGATGTAAAAAGAAAATCATTAACAAAATATCAGCAAATTGAATCTAGCAACATGTATATATAGATTATAATACTTAATGATCAAGAATGAAATGTTGGTTTGACATTCAAAATGGCTATAATTCACCATATTAAGTATATTAACTATTAAATATAAGTATATAGAAATTTAGATATATAGAAAAACTATATTATCATCTCAAGATATACAACAAACCATCTGAAAAACTTAGCTCCCTCATGACAAATATGTGTTTGTAGATAGATTTATCTTTCTCAGCTTGATAAAGGGCATCAGAACCAAATCTGCAGCTGATATCAACTTCAATGTTGAAAGAGTGCACAGTTTTCTACGACAAGAAAGAAGGCAAGGAAATTCACTCTAAATCACTTCTACTCAAGGCCTTAGGCAGCAGAATTTGGAAAAAAAAAAAAAGGAACACATAAAAGGCATACAAATTTTAAAAGAAGAAATGCTGTCTTTACAGAACATTTAGGTATAGAAATCCAAAATAATTTCTAAAATAGCTGCCAGAACTACTAGATGAATTTAACAGAGTTATAATGTCCATTTGCACAAAATCGTTTATATTTTTATAAACTGCAAACAATGTGAAAGATATCACTCCGTATATATTAGCATCATAATACATGAAATATTTAGGTATAGACTCAACAAAATGTATGCAGTGGGTATACATTAAACCACAGTCAGTGCTAGGAAAAATTAAAGAAGCCCTAAATAAGTATATGACTATAACTTATATTCATGAATTGGAAGATTAAGTGTTGTTCAGAGAGGTTAATTCTCCCCAGCCACAGTGAGAATTTTAGGAGGATGTTTTTATTAATTAACAAGCTGAGATTCTAATAGTTAAATAGAAATGCAAAAGATTTAAAATAGTTAAGTTTGGAGGAAGAACAGATAGACAGAGCCTGTGGTAAGCAGAATTTTCACATTGCTTACAAGATTCTGCTCCCTGCTGTTGAGGCCTGTATAATCCCCTTCCCAAGAGGAGGAGAGGACTGTAAGTAGCATGGAATTTGTCTATGATTAGGTTATCTTAGGTAGCAAAAAGGTGAAGGGATTTCTATCAGTGGTTCCACCTAGGAAAGAAGTGGTTTTCTGCCTGATTGTGGACGCCTCGACCAAAAATAAAACTTTGTCCCTTCTAAAGATAGACATGTCTTGGGCCAGGGATTTAGCTCAGCGGTTCGGTGGCCTGCCTTACAAGTGCAAGGACCCGAGTTCGATCCCAGGGACCAAAAAAAAAAGACATGTCTAAACCACCTTTCAAACACATTTATTGCCCAGCCCATTTTCAGGTCAGACCAGAAGTGAAGACCCACATAGACCATAAAGCAACCTTACATGTATTTGTGTAGGAATTCTAGGGTGAAGGTCACTTGGATGTGGTCCAGAAGGGGAGGGGCGGAGGATCTGAGCAGATCCTGAGTAGTCAGTGGGCCTGGGATCTCTTCACCCCACAGGGAAGCATTAGGCCTCCAAAGGCAGGACTTCACAAACTTTTATGTGCATATAATTGCATGTTAGGGAATTAAGGAACTTAGAATCAGGGCTCAGCAGGGGAAGACCTTTGGTGCTGCATATCTGACAAACTCCTAGGTGACTTGGGAGTTGTATGGGATCCCACCGAGTAATCGGCCATCCAAGGGCAGTTCTGTGGAATCCGGCAGTACTTTCCTGGCACTGAGGCATCATATCAGCCCTAATTTGGTAGGTGTGCGGAGAGTTGTCAAGCTTATACAACAAGAAAGAAGTGAAAATAGAAAAGATTATCTTTAACTGGCCTCTCTGTGTCACAAGTGGATTTGTACGTGGCAGTGCCCCAGCCCGGGTAATGTCTTAGAAATGCTGGTCAGTCACTTACAGGACCTTCTTCCTGACCTCATGACCTCATTTCAGATCTCCTGCCTCTCTCGGTTACCAGGCTACTGCGCTAAGACACCTCAGGAAGGATCCTCTTTCTAAATCCTTGTTTTCACAGACCTGGAAAAAGCCGGGTTAATTCTTCTTCAAAATCGTATCATTAAACCTCACTTGAATCATCTGATTCATGTTGGTTCTAAATATCTCTTTGCATTCCTAGCACATTATCCACAGCAGTGCCCCAAATCATTTCCATTCTGCTCTCAGCCACATTTCCAACTGTCAGCAAAAGTGCTTCATCTTACTTTAAAAAAAGAAGAATGCCTGGCCAGTATTCCTAATCCTATTCCTTGCCTTCTCTTGAGTTTTGATGGTCAGTCATTCCCTATCTTTCCTCTCCACTTATTCTGACTTCTAGCCACTCAAAGTCTTGTCCAGATCTCCTGTTCTGTAAAAATCACACCAACCTCCAGATACCCTCTTGCAGGTCTCTCCGCACCTCACGGCCACAGTCGTGAGTAGGACACTCCTTCCACTGTCTCTGCTGCCACTTACATCACGTGAAGTCTGGACTTTATTTCACCAAATAATTCAGACTGCCAGTTTGAAGGTCATTCAGATGAATAAAAAAAACATGCTCTTTCCTATTGTTATGTGTCTGTACATGTGAAAGTCTAATTCATTTTAATTTTCCTTAGCAAATTCTTCCTTCAAAAAATAAGAATAAACTAAGTGCATTGCAGATTCCTTCTACATAATCACCCAAGTTAGTGGGATGAAAATTAATAAAGTGACAGTTCCTGTTGCATTTACTGTATGTGAAAACATATATGACAAATGTGATTAAAGTGAAAAGAAAACTTGGATTTATCTATTTGTTGAAAGGAGAAATGTGGTAATGTTTCCCCAGCCTGGTGTGAGGAGGCAATGTTGAGAGGTAATGTAATAAAGATTTAAAGTAATTATCAAATATGTACCTTGATAAGTACAGTTACCATGAATTTCAGTACATCTGAAGTCTGAAGTGAAATGAACAATTCAATATTGTGGATAACTAAAAAATTATCCCTTGTACTTGAAAAGATGTAGTAGTTAACCTTAAGCTAAAACTAGAGCTTTTCTCTTTTTTATCTTGAGAATTTATAAACAGGGTGAACATAGTTGACCCAAGAGCAAAATAAATAACCGGATTCCCAATCTGATATTAAAACAGCACATATAATCTAGAGTTGCTATTGTAATGATCATCCATTGTGTTTTTTTGTTTTGTTTTTTATTTTTGTTTTTTGGGTATGGGGATGGAACTCAGGCTCTTGTGCTTGCAAGGCAGGCATGGGCACCACTGAGCTAATTCCCCCGCCCCATTGTGTTGTATAGAATAAGAAACATTTGTAACATCCTAGCTTTTAAGGGTTTTTCCCTCCCTGACCAAGATTACCCAAGTCGTAACTGATAACAGTTGGAAAACAATTTTGAAATTCTTGTGACTACTAACCCTGACTTTCCAAGTGTAGCCAAATGTCTTATAAAAAGTGGCCTTAAAATTTTTGTGATTTGCATTAATAAAATGTAGGAGCATGGATGACTTAAAAAATGGACTAAAACTATTTTGTGTAATATTTGTGCTGCTTTTTTTATTCTACAGTATTTTTTATTTTGAGAGATTGTTCCATAGGTGCAGTGATTACTGTAGGGTGTGTCCCTTTTTCATGTTATATATATTTTTTGCATTTACACAGGCATCTACTTTTTCTTTAAATTCTATGATGAAGGTTAAGACCACTTATTTCTTTATTTTATCTGAGCTTTTTTTTTCTCACCATTAGTTCAAAAAGCATTATAATAATAAATCAAGTGCTCTACTTTCTTTCTATGATTATGTTGCTAATGAGCCAAGACAAACTTCTGGAACTCAGATGAACTTCTAAATGCTTCCAAGAGAATTAGGAGTCATCTTTTATCTACCACACTCCCTGCTTCTCAGTGCATCTGAAGCCCTTGCTGAGGCTGTATACATTAATGCATTGGCTGGAAATGTGACTTTGGGACATTTTATAAGCAGTGGTTTTAGTGCTGTTAGTGGTGAAAAGGAAACTTGAGAAGATGAAGATTAATTTAAACCACATGATGGGATCGAGGAAAAGGGACCAACTCTACAGCTTCTTGAGTGTGTGCTGACTCTGTACAGTGGGGAATGGGACCCGAAAGAAACCACCAGTGAACTTTTGAACCCTCTTCAGAGGAATCAAACCAGCACAAGTTACACTGAAATGATGCTGTTTCTCACAGGAGGCCTCTTTGGTCTCTCTCACAACAGAACCCTCTGCAGAGAGGACACAGTTGAGAACCTGAAGAGATAGGAGGCCCCCAACTGTCACCATTGAGGGAATGAAGCTAGAACCATCTTTCCAATCATTAGCTAGGTTTCTCCTCTGTGTTTAAGCATAGCTTCCAGATTATGTTGGTTTTTTTTAACAATAGATAACCAACAAATTATATGTTGTATGTAGATCACTGCTGAACTTGAAATAAAAGATTTCTTTTCCCTTGCAGTTCGTTGTAGCCGTGTTCTGGATCATCTATGCCTATGACAGAGAGATGATATACCCGAAGTTGCTTGATAATTTTATCCCAGGGTGGTTGAACCATGGAATGGTGAGTGGATTAAAACAGCTGGCTTCCTTTTATTAAACAAAACCTATGAAAGAATTATTTTCTAATTTAGTCTTCCCATAGCATGTGCTTAAATATGTGTCAGTTATTAAAGATTGTAATGAGAGATTATTGCAAGAGAAGAATACTGAGTGTAAACAAAAAGTTCCTTCCCTTGGAATCGAGTCATCAGATAAACTATGTGGCAAATTAATCCACAGTTGATAAGAAGAGTGAGTGGTGTTAGATACTATAACCAGCTCACTCTGGGCTCAGTTTGAATTCTGCCTTTGGAAACCTTGTTCTCAGAGTCTGAAGAGTATTTCTGCCTACACACTCATCAGCACTCTGTTCCACCTCCACGCACATCAGAGGGATTGTGTGGAAAGGAGATCCGCCTCGGGCATTTGGAGGCATCTTTAGCAAGGACTTGTTTGTCTTGTCAAATTGTGTTCTTCTTGGGTGTTTGCCTGAGGATTTTCCCTTCTTGATCTAAATCTTTTTGATGATGTAGCCATGGTGTTACCTTCCCTAGTTTCGAATAAGTCTTTTGGATAGTTTGCACATTACTTTGCCATACTTGAGGATATCTTTTCTGCAGAAAAAAATGTTGTGTCATCTTTTTTTCCAGCTTCTGGAATCAAGCGCTATTTTGTTATCAACAAGCCTGCATTTTGGTAATGGTAATTTTTAGAATACATCCCAGGGTGTTCCTTTTGAAAAGGGCAACACATCACAAAAATTACAGGGGAAGGAAGAACTAGAAATCACAAGTCTTAGGTTCAAAATAACAATTTTCCTCCTGCTCCTATTTTGGTACATTTTAAGAAAATCGGTGTATACTAACAAGAAAACATTACTGTGTTGAGTGGTTTTGATCCAACCTCTCTCCAACCAAACCATCAAAAATGGCACATCTTGGGGAACTAGAATTTCCCTTGAGCTCAATTACGGCCACACCATCAGGTGCTTCGACTCTGCCTTCAAATGAATAAACTGGGTCCTGTCGTTTCAGGTTAGCCTCCTAAGGGGTCTGACAGGGATACATTCTTTCCAACTTTGACTTTTCTTGAAGGGAAGGGGAAGTCCTCTTCATAACTCCACGCCTTTGCAGTCTTCTGCCCTAAGTGCCTTTCTCTTTCCTGGCAGACTTCTGCTCATCCTGTTGGCTTAATTGTTATCTTTTTTATGAAGTCTTCCCCAACTTCTCAAAGCAGTTACCTGTTCCACCATTTGTGTGTGCATACTGCTCTCCCTTCTCTGTTTTGTATGTCTGAGCTCCCATGAAAATGTTAAGCTCCTGTGCAAAACCATGCTTTTGAACTCTGAGCCTTGAGTCCAGTTGTCTGGTAATATGTACTTATTAGATTATTGAATGAATTTATTATAGCCAGTTTTCATAATTTTTTGCTAGTCGATACTCATAGATGTATTTTCAGATGCACTGTATGCCAGGGTTTCTACAGTGATTGTACTGTTTAATTTTCACAATGGCACCATAAACAAGGAATTATGATCTCATTTACACATAAAGAAACCGAGACTCAAAAAAAGTCAGATAACTTGCCCCAAATCACTTAGAGTAGTAGAAATGGATCCGAATCTAGGCCCACCTGGTCTCAAATGTTAACACTTTCTACTAATATTTGAATAAAACATTAATTAGTTTTTAGAAAATGTTATTTTTCTGTAGCCTTTGCAACTATAGTTAAGAAAACAATGGTAAGATCTTCAGGATATTTTGAAGTTTACTTTCAAACCATATAGCATAGATTTCTGGCTAAGATAAACCAGTCGACAATTAGGTAGGAATTTTAAGGAAAGTATTTCAGAGCATTCATGACTCCCCAAAGCAGAATTCCAAGTGGAAATGTGCTTTGTGAATCACCACTCCAGCTATTAAATCAGGAAATATTGTCACACACTCTGAGAAGAGCAAGCTTTGGTCACAAGGCAGGCATGTTTTTATGCAAATAGTAATCAACTTTTATGACATGCAAATATGAGGAAAAGTAATATCACCAAGGTAAGTTTTCATTGGGTGTCCAAACTGAATGAAACAGGAAATGGAGACATGTGAAGCTCCTGGCTACAGTCCAGTGTGAAATAATGTATTTCCTGTTTCTGACATTAGGGCCTTTGCTAAGAACTGTCATATCATGTGCCATAGAAGTGCATACCTGGACTCTTTGGCCTATTGCTTACATCTTTACTCTGTACGGTATGCATTCAGGCCAGAGAATGAGTCACATCGTTGCAGGTTCTTATACAAAAATTTTAACATTTCAAACAAATAGCTTAATTATTTTTGTAGCCATTAGACTTTAGACTTTGACTATCTTAATTTTCTCTTGACTCACTTTGACAAGGAGAGCTTTTTCAAATGGACGGAGAGTAATTGGTTGAACTCTTGGTGATGAACACTACTTAGAAACGTAGGGAGGAACCAAGTGACACAAATATTTAGGAAAGAGAAAGGATAAATTAATTAACATGTCAAATCCTTGGAGACACTATGAGCTCAGTAGATTCTTTCACAATTAATTTTGTTTCCTAGTAAAAATTAATGATCATTTCTTCGATTTACTTCCTGGTCTCATTTATAGCTCCAAAATCACTGACAAAACAAGTTGCACATGGTGCCTGAGAAACGCTTCCCAGTGTTGATTTACATTGCTCTGATTGTGTATAGATATAGTATGAATACAGCCTCCATAAAGCACCATGCTAACTCTTTAGATTGGCAATTAAAATACAAACATCACATGCTGAAGTAATGAGTTATGTGTCATAAAATTCATGAAATTTAAAAAGTTAATTCAGTTCTTCAGTTGCTTCAATTTTAAAGGTTTAATAATTTTTAATGTTAATTTGTATTTACTTTGAATTCTAATGAAAATTTTGAATAATTTGAAAATAACATTTAAAATACATGAAAATTCAGTTTAGTATATGAAAATTCAGCAGAACCACTGAGCCAAATCCCTGACCCGATTATGATGATATTTTATTTTCAGCTGATATTATTAGTATCTAGAGATCAAATTTTATAAAAATGTCCATTGTAATGTATATTCAGTGATTTTGCTAAAATGAAGGCAAGAAAAAAATTGAATATATTCACATTTTGTTGAATATTTACTTATATTTGTAATTTATCAATATGTATGTCATTTTATACTCATTCAGTCACAGAACTGATTGATCATTTTATGAAAATCTAGGTGATAATAATATAGGAGGATGAGGCATATTTTATTTTGTACCTTATTAGCTTAATTTGTAATGTCAATAATTCCACAAATGGTTATGGCTCTCTAGGGCTATGAACTCGTAGTGTACACAGTGGGCACGAATGTTTGTTGGATCACAGCAATACAGCTGTGGGACTCCTACCAAGAGACACTTGTGACTTTAATGGATTTATACTGGCGGGACCTTAGAGGTAGAAGGTATGGTAGGCCAGACCATGGCAGGTTCTGGATGAGAGGAACTCCTAAGGAGATGGGAGAGGAGAGGCGCCCATGGGTTAGTGCCTCTATTGGGTCAGGTGGAGTACAACAAACAACAGGTGTGAGGGAATTTCAGCAGTATGTTAGAATGTCACTGAGTCACAGTCAGGAGTGCAAGGAGAAAAGCTATACCATTGCCTGTTCAGACATTTGCAATTAAAAGAATTCCGAGAGAGAATGTACCTTGTTCTTACGTGAAAAATTACATTCGCTATTCCAAGGGTCTCAAGCCAGTTTCTCTAGCGATCTCAAGCCCAGAACCACAGCACTTAGGTGGATGTGGCGTGTAAGTGTATCCTGCATCCATCTCCGAGGGCACTGTCTCAGTTTCAGATTCACAGCATGCACTGCCCAGCACAAAATGAGTCAGATAGCCAACCTAGGAAGACTTACAGGACCTGAAATCCACAGGGCTTTCGCTTTGATTTACAGTAGCATTGCCAGCATCTAGACATCATTGTAGCCCAGGACAAGAGTGGCCTTTCTTCCTTTCTATGGTCCACCTCTTTCCTCTCAGCATCTGGTTCCAGAATTTATTTGAGGAAAAGGAGAGGAAATGGGTAAACAAATGAATTAGAACAGTAGTACAACTAGTGAGTTATCTCCAGCCTCCAGGAAAATAGTAAAAAAATAATTTTAATTTATTATGTGTAAAATATAGCACATTTCATTGGAGCCAGTCCAATATCTAAAATCAAAATTTGGTCTTTCCATGTAGCTCTGTTTATTTTTTTATTTCCTGCAATTCCAGCATTGCATGGCATGCATTTGGCACTCGCTAAGTGTTCACATTGAAATGATATTTGTACATTTGCCCCAGATGCTCAGAAGAAAGTCACATTTACAATGGACTCTTGACTTGTGAACTAGATCGGTTCCCAGGGCTGGTTGTAACTAACTCAATACAGCTGAGAACTGGATGTTTCTCTGAGTATACGCTATAGAAAACAAGAGGCAGATGAATCTTCCATTAACCTAATTAACCCAAGTCATTCGTATGTCAGGCTGCTTATAACTTGAGGGTCCACTGTACTTTTGTATCCTCCCATTGGTGTTCACAAAAGTGATTATCTGCAGATGAGTTTGTTTCCAAAGCATGTGTAGAATGGACATGTACAGTTATGAGAGACAGAGTTCTCAAAGGCTTATAAGACACAGGGATTGAACTTGGATTTAACTTAATCTACCAAGTATTTATTGAAGATCTATGCTATTTTTGTGTTCTTCATATAGTCTACTGGCAAAAAATTTACCCATTCTAAGAGGTTGTCTCTTACTCCATTGGTTTTTAACTTTGCTGTGTAGAAGCTTTTTCACTTGATATAAACCCATTTATTGACTCTTGTTATTGTACCTTGGGATTTGGGGTCCTGTTCCGAAAGTCCTCACCTATGCCTATCACTTCAAGAGTTTCACCACTGTTTTTCTTCCAGCAGTGCTTCTAGTTTTATAACTAGGTCTTCGATCCATCTCGATTTGGTTTTAGTACAAGGTGAGAGGTAGGGGTCTAGGTTCATTCTTCTGCGTATGCATAGCCAGTCTTCCCAGCACTATTTATAAAAGAGGCTATTTTTTTCTCCACCATATGTTCTTGGTCACTTTGTCAAAAATGAAGTAGCTGAAGGTGCTGGGAACTGTTTCTGCATCCTCTAGCTTACTGTTGGTGGGAATGTAAACTAGCACAACCACTGTAGAAATCAGTATGGAGATTCTTCAAAAAACTGAAACTAGAGTTTCCACTTGACCCGTATCTCTTCTGGTTATCTTTGTGAAGCAATAAACATCATCATGCTATACTAATGAATGAGTACCCATAGTTGTAGCAGCACAACTCAAAATAGCTATTTATAAAAGTGGCCTGTATGCCCATAAACAGATGAATGCATAAAGGAAATGTGGTATATTTACACAGCAGAGTACTACTCAGCCATAAAGAAGGATAATTTGTAGGAAAACGGATGGATCTTGAGAACATAAGGCTAAGTGAAATAAACACAGAAGGTTAAATGTCATATGATTTCTGTAATATGAGAGACCCAAAATATGAATAAAGAGCAAAATAAAAGAGAGATGATAGGAAACAGGGAGGTAGACTGTGTGGAGATGGGAAAGGGATCAGGTTAAAGAGGAAGAGGGAGGAATGCGGGGGCAAGAAGGAAAAGTAAACGTGGTCAAGATATAATATGTATATGTGCGAGTTCCCTAAGATGAATGCAATTATTATATATTACAAATATATACTAATGCAAAAAAAGTAATTCAGGAAAGAAGGAAGGCAGAGGGGGAGAAAAAAGGAAGGAAGGAAGAAAGAATGAAAAAACTATAGAAAAAAGGAGGGAGTAAAGAAGAAAGGAATAGGAAAGGAAAGGAAAAGAAGGGAAAGGGAGAAGAAGAAAGAAAACGCACAAGGGGGAAATTGAGAACCAAGACCTGTCATGTAAAGGTACAAGGTCCCAATAACGAATGTGACTGTACTACATACCTAAAATGTACCCATAAACTCAATAAAAGAAAAAGAAAAAAGAAAATTCACAGTTTGTACTGCACGGATTAGGCATTGTGGGGTAACAAGATAAATGCAGTATGTGAGCCATCGTAAGGCGTTCACAGCAGGGCCTTAATTCGCAGGTCTCGTTGCCCGGGGCTTCTGATTTGACCTGGATTATTTCCACTGGCTGGAAGCGCTGGTGAATGCAAGGCTGTCCCATCCGGTGGCGCCTACAGCTTCTTAGGAGGTCTTTGGTTGCAGTAATGCAGAGAAATGCATTGATTTGGCAGAGCATCTGTCAACAGCTTATATCTCCTTAAGGAAAACATTAAAATGTCATGCAGCTAATATGTATGACAATACAGATTGTCATAATTTGTGGTACAGAAGCTGTAAATGCCTATTATGTACACCAGCATGGGGTACTTGTAAGATTTCCATGATAAAATTTAGGGAACGAATTATTGACAAGTTATTGACTAATATAAATGTAGTCTTTTGATTTAGTGATTCTTCTAGTAATTTAAAAATTGGTATAAATAGTATTAATGTTTATATCTGGGCAGTAATTATTCAAAATTAAGCAACTAACTAGATTTGGTCCATTTTAGACTTTTTGTTAATTTTATTAGTGAAAAGACAGATAGGGCCGGGGATTTAGCTCAGTGGTTCCGCCCCCTGCCTTGCAAGCACAAGGTCCTGAGTTCGATCCCTGGTACCAAAACAAACAAACAAACAAACAAAAAAGATTGGTAAAAGTAATTAGATCTTTTGTATCACTAGGACAGGTGGAGGCAGGTAAATAGGAAAAGGGTTCTGCAGGCTCTCGGAGAAGTCCACAGGGTTGTTTTCACTCTAATGAGGATAAACACTCTTATGCTGAGCCCCAGGCTTTCCTCTTCTGCTGACTATAATCTGAAAACATTGTCAGTGGAATAAACACAAATTACAAGCAATAAAAAAATAAATATTTAACCTCTAGGAAGAGTGGGATTGAGTGATGCAGCCACGTGAAAAGCCAGTAGTGAGTTGGGGCCTCTGCCCTCCGAAGACCTAATTAGTCTTAGAAAGTGCTGTGAGAATACAAAGCACGGAGGAAGGGTAAGAGATTGCTATTATCACCACAGATCTCAAAGCAGACAAGATCTTGATGTCCTTGTAACCACAGCAGGAGTTGTTCATCCCCTGTGTAATTTGCCAGAAGAAACTAATAAGCCCCGCCTCTCTTCTTGCCTGATCTGTTTGTTGTCCTTGTGATATATAACCATTGCTCAAGAGCATCTCAATTTAGGCAACTATTTATTCTGCTCAATATTATTTTGACACTGGGTAATTATGAAAGTTTTTTTTTAATGCATCTGTCTTTTGCTAAAGACAAGACATTAGCTACTACTCGGATGATCATGGGTCTTGCAGGAACTCAGCTCTGATGTTATTCTTTTGATAGTAACGTGACTTATGGAGCGTTTCCAGCTGTGGGATATGCAGATTGTGCATTTCGTGACCCATGGAGTCTGGGCCACTGTGATATTAGGTAATTCATTAAATAAGCTGCCATCATAAGCATTTCCTAGGAAAACCTGGCCCTTCTCCATTTTTCACATGCATTCTGAAGTAACTAAGGTAGCTGGAAATTTTCAGTCATAAATAAACCTGAACAAAGGTCCGAAATTTCTTAGGAACCCCTTTCTCAGATTCTCAGAGAAAATAACATAAGACCTCAGAGGTCAGGGACAAGGAGGAGAGCCACAGGGTAATGAGTCAGATACTTTCAGAGTTGCTGTGCAGTGTTCCCAGTCTATGTGTGCCTTATATCCAGTTTTACTAAAGATAGCTTCTTCCACTGTGAATGTTCATTTGTGATCTTTAATTCTATAAAGTCCAATTCTCTTCTTTTAGATTGTTCGGACTTAAATTTTGACATGAAGTTTTCGATTCTGTGTTTAAATCAGTTACAAATATATAAGATATTCAATTTTAGTTGTTGCTGATTTTATTTTTATTTGCTGTTTGGACCAAAATATTATAAAGCAGAGAAAATATATTTTTTAATTAATGTTTAAGTAAATTGTGAGGTGGAGAGGCAAACAAGCTGGAGGGAGAAGAGATTGTGTGAGGTCAGGATGGAGAGAGGGAAAGACGGGGAGAAGGGAAAGGAAAGAGGGGCAGTGTCATCAGTGAAGTGGGAGAGAGCCGCGGAAGAGGAGGCTGGGTCGGAGTGGGGACAGGAGACTACCGGCAGGTGTTGCAGTGTGGAGATGAAGTTTTTTCTTTTCAGTGCCTTACATATGATGGGTTCTGAATAACCATTTCATGAGTCAGTAGATCAAGGGGCCTCCTTGCCGTTCTTTGAACATAGCAGGGATCCTCCTCGCTTTGGAATGTGCCCCCCAGGGATCCGTTTGCTGCACTCCGTGTTCAGTCTGCCTTCCCAGCCCAGCTTACCCTGAGCAGTCACTTGGGTGCTACGGCTACCCCGTGCTTCCCAGCTCACTGAAACCCTCCAGCGTTGCTCTGCCTTCCCCATGACACTTAATTATCTCTGATACTGCATGTGGTTTTGCTTATGAGTTATATTTCTTGCCCCTTTCACTCTGGTAAAATGCAATTTCCCTAAGGGCAGGGATCTTCATTTTAGTTACCAATTTATTCACTGTACCTAGAACAGTGCCTCTACATAATGGACAGTGAATATTTTTTAATAAATGAATTGACCTTGTCATCATCATTGCTGTCATTATCATCGTCGTCATCTGTTTATATTTGCTTGTTCTCTTTTTTCTCCCACTCTTTCTCTCTTCCCTTTCATAATAATCGACAGAAAATGCAACCCCAGATTATTGACTTCCTTGCTCTCTCACACCATATTCTGCTCTGAGCTGGAGCACACTCCTACATGTACAGCCTGCTGCTTTCCCAGGGAGTCTGCGCCTATCATATTGCTACTCGGGCCACAGTCACTGTCCAAAGAATACGTCCTTGGTAAGAGCTACAAATCAGGGAAAAGACAGGCTGGATCATATTCATTGAAAAGCATCACTATATATTGATTAGTTTATCTGAGTGACAGTATAATAGTCAGACAATGGATTTTCAAGGCAATTTCATGCCATCAAAAGTCCCTTTGTAGAACTAATTTTCCACCTAGGGCCAAAATTCACAGTCAGTGTTATCCATTTGCTCTCTGTCCTTCGTGCTTCACTTAAAAGATGAGCAGACCCAGCAGGAGTACTGGTTCATCAAAAGGTCTATAAGTTCTATTCATATATTTTGGGGTCATTAAAACCCAAAGTGTGGTTGACTCAAGTGCTTTCCCCCAATCCTTAAATCCAGAGATATTTCAAAGTAAACCAAATTCATCTGTTTTCCATTTATTTGCTCCCAGCTCTTTGTATTTCGGGGAGGGGTGGTGGCAGGCGGGAAGGTGCTGTCCTAGGCCCTGGCTTCCTTTTTCACCACCACAGACAGATCATTCATGAGCCACAGACCCAGCTTCTTGGCAGAAGGCCATATCCGTATCCTTTCCAGTTCCCTTTTAATTGAAACTCCAACCTCAGCTCTCATCAGCGTAGCTGCCAAAAAAAGTAAAGTGGAAAGAAGCTTCATTTTTGCTGTAGAACCACAGAGTCCCAGAATCTTTAGACTTGTGAGTCTCAGAATCATCCGCTCCATACAGCATACCTAAGTAACTGAAGTGTCCTGACTGGTTAGCACCCTCTGCTTGAGCATCTCCGGGGATGGAGTCTCAGCACCAACCAGGACCATGCTGTGGTCTTCAGCTACAGGAGGGGCTCACAGAGAACTGAGTCTTCCTCCTACATCTGCCCACTTCCTCATTCTGCAGCATTTGAATACCAGTCCTCTGTATTCCTTTCATACTCTCTTCTGGGTGGATCTCACTCTCTGACTTCAACCTCCAGAGTGTTCACATGGGTCCAGCTACCCACGTGAACTCACACCCATCGTCCTTGCTTATTATCGTTATTGAAGCTTTTGTTCACATTTGGCAATTAGAATTCTACGAGAATTTCTACATTTTTCTTACCTCGTAGGTTGTTAGTAAGCTAGAATTTGATGTTGCTTTCGCTTTTGCTTTTTAGACACAAATGTAGGACCTTTAGATCAAATCCTAGTGAATTCCACCTTGTTAAACTCAGTGTGAATACAGGATAAGATATGGGAATGATAAGTACTAAGATCTTGAAAATCATTGAATATGTATGTTGAGATTTAATAAAACGAAGCTCTTTGTTTTGAACTGTGGTATTTAATTTTGTGCCAGTAGGTTGGAGCTGCTGCAAAGGCTAAGATTTGTTAAAAGTCAGCAAGAAAATAGTTGACTTTCCAGAGATGTACATTTTAACCATGTGATAACCTTGCTTAGTCAAAATAGGCGTTTAGATGAAGATGACATGAGTCTTGGCAAAAAAGAGTGAGCTGCAGTAACAATTATTTCCATATCCAAGGATGGAGAACCAGGTGACTATAGAGAAACTTCTGTGACAAGATTTTGTGGGGCTCACACTGGGAACATGGGATGGTAGTATGGGTCAGAACCCAGCGGTGAAAGGCAGGTGTTCATTTTTTCCCCAGTTTGGCTGGATTCTAGATATCTGGAGTTGCTAAGGGGTCCTTGTGTTGGTGATGCACATATAAAGTAGGGAAGGAAGCTGCTGAGAGTCCAAGACCATGGAGACAGCAAGGATGCATCGATGGTCTCCACCATCCTCATTGTTATCTGCGTACTTCTTTGTCCAAGTGTTGGAGAAAAGTGGTTAGCTGGAGAGGCAAGAAAAGTATGTGACAGCTCAGTAGGAGATGGTCAGTGTCACTTACGTTTTCTCTGTGATCACTGGATTCTGAATCAAAACCACTCAGTTTACCCCATAGACCCCCTGATCCTTTGGGGAGATTGAGGTTCTGACTAACTTCCCTGAGCCTGTTTATGCCGATTCCCAAGGTAAGGCTTTTCCAGGAAATCCTCACTATTCTACCTTTCTAACCTCCGGCCACCACAGAACTCCAGCCATACCTGCCACAACCCCTCCCAACTGCCTTCAGGAATGAGTCTCTACCAGTTTCTCAGTCTTCTAGTGAAACTCCACCTATCCTCTGTGTGTATCTACTCTTCCCCTTCATCGTGTGCTCGCTTTTGCTTATTTCACCACTCCCCTGATTCTCCCTTGTTGGTGAGCTGCTGTGCTCTGCTCTGGCGCTTGCTGGATTTGCAGGTTGTTATTACCTCCTCTGGGAATGGATACTCTTGGAGCGCAGGCAGATGGTCTGTTTCCTCTGCATATTTCCATCATCTGGCTCAGTGCCTCGAACATAGTAGGTCTCAGAGAATGTTCTTTGCTAGAAAGAATGTACGAATGAATGAACGAGTGAATGAATTTTGCCATATTCCCTTACTTTCCAAGTTTGATAACACTTTCTGGAAAAGGAAAGATCTTTTTTCTCTAAGAATTCCTCTTGCTTCTTATGATCATTTTTAAATTTTCTGTGCTTCATACTGTAATGTGAAGCTCATTGGTTTATAATCTTCAGAGTCAGTCTTCCCCCTTCACACAGCAGATCTGTGTGTGCTGGCCTCCAGCTGTACGCCATTACAACGTGTCCAGGCTCAGACAGCTCCTGAGGGGCCAGGCTGGGAGTGGACACCTCACCAGCAGGCCTCTCTGTGCCTCTGTCCCTTGGGGCCTCTTGCCATGAGCCTTGTTAGCAGCTAACTGAGGGGATACCTCTAAGCATATGTTGCCGCACATCTCTCACTAGAACACCAAGAGGCACTCATATCCTTTTGATAAACAAAAGAAATATAGGTTTTTCTTTTTATTCAAGCAAAGATGATCATTTCCTATTATCTTTACCATCTTTATATCCAGACCCAGATAATGAGTTTGCATGTAATGATCTAATTAAGGTATACTTTATAGGTGCAAAGATTAGCTCTGATTGGTAGAAATGGTTCCTTTTCATGCAACTCTCTCTCAGCCTTATGAAATACAAGAATTCATTTGACCTGGTAGTATAATTACCATGTGTCTAGGTGCTGCTGTTCATGTGGCCGCTATCTGTATGAGTTAAGAGAAAAGACAATGAGTATACCTTGCTTTGTGTGCCTACCCAGCAAAACTCCTGCCCACACACACACAGCAGTGTGGCTTTTTGCTCCATTCTTTTCCTTGCTCCAGGTTAGGCCCAAAAGAACCACTCCATTTCTGTAGACCGCACTTCTACAAGCTGCAGACATTCGAGCCACCTGGAAAGGGTAACTGAACCAAGTGACCTCCACATTTTCCCTGGTTTTATTATTCTGTGAAATCAGTTTAGTGTAAATGATTTAAGAGGTTGTCAGAATAGAGTTCTGTGGACAACAGTCTTCTTAAATTTCTGCACTGAGTTCCACTTGTGAGAAACCAGAGCTTGTTGTGGATATTCATGTGGCTGGCCATGATCATGCAAAGTACAGTGCCTGCCACATGGTAGGTCCAAGTGCTATAAATTCTATAAAATAAAATGTCCCCATGGCTAATGATTTCTAACTTCTTATACAAGAAGCAGCAAGATAGTGTCAAATTCTATATAAAATTTCAAGAAAAAGCAGCCTGGTAGAAATCTTGTATTTGTAGCAACACTGAATTTGTAAGTATATCTAATGTAATAAGTTGCTGAAACTCCTTAAAAGCTGTATGAAATAGATATTTATCTTTGGACAAAGGACTCAAATCTCCCATATGTGTTTTTAATCATTTCCCATCAGTTGCACCTATTGGAAAGACCTTTGCTTAAACTAGGAGTTTGACTGCTAATCTTCACACATATGGCAAATGTGAACTAATCAGACCACAGATATTTTGCTGCATTCCATGGTGTCTCATTTATTTGTTTGATTTGCAACTATAGCAACAAGATTCCACCACGTTAGGCTTTTACACAGACCTACAGTGTGATCAGTTGGTTGACATTTGGCACTCTGCACTATATTCAATTGAAGACATATGCCCAAACTGACTTACCACATTTTAAAACTGTTTTTCACACTGGGTAGATCTGTAATATTTGCCTAAAAATATGAAAAGCAACCTTCTGCAAGGATAGTAGGCAATTAGAAGATGTTGTGACCTTCTTTCCTGTAACATTTCAAATCTTCAACTTTTTTTGGCGTGCTTTTCAAGCGCCCATCTGACTTTGAAGCAGGCTGCCTCTCCCTGCAGAAAGCTCACTCCTGCTATGACCAAAAGGTTGACCTAGTGCCATGCTGGTGCTGCTCCACACATGCTGCTCTGCGCGAGAAGAGCGGTTGGAAATGACCTTGAAACAGAGTTTTGCCAAGGTCATTGAATAGCCTTCTAGAAGTGCCATTTTTCACATGATGTGCTGAAGAGCATTTGTAGCATTGTCAAAACTCATCTTTTGAATTGGGTAGAGTATTATCACAAGTCTTTGACATCCACAAGGAATACTGCTCACTTTTGGTTTTATTAGCTGCATTTTGTTACAGGTTGGAAGAATTAGGTAATGGAGAAAATTGACATCTTGGTGTTGTTTGTTTTAGTTAGTTTTTTCAAACATTTGCTGTAGCAAACAGATGCTCAAAGGGTATAATTTTAAGTGGGAAGGTAGGTGTTTAACTGAGAGATGAGCTTCACATGGAGATGCAGCTCATGGATGAAGAAAAGATGGTAGGAAGGAGGTATCTGCCATGTACGTTGGCCATTGGTGGAATTCTGATGCCCAAGACTGAGTCCCAAGAGAGGACCATTCCTTTTCTCTGTATGCACACCCACAAAGCACACTGATGTTATTTAAACACAGTAATTAAAGCGGATGTCCACTGTTGCTCTGTAGTTTTCCATGTCACTGAGTGATATATTCATGTTGATGCATAAATTGTTGATGCATAAATATCTATTTCCTGATTGTATTTCTCATGTTGGTGAAGTTAGCTGACTTCTGAGGATGTGGATAAAATGAAGCTATGCTTTAAGCTTATCCAGCAGTCAGGACTGGTGCGACTCTGGAAAGTCCTCCTTTTCACCCCATAATAAAGTGGAGACAGTGCCTGTTTGGACCATTGGACATGGGACAGCATAAGAGCACTGGGAAGAATCATGTATTCTTTTAAGCAAACTCTCAGACTTTTATACAAAATCAGATTCTACACTTCTTTAGAAACCAAACAAAGCAACGAAACAAAACAAAACCCTCAATCCCTTTAAGAACCCTCTAACGTGATTATAAAAGACCTCTGACCATTCTTAGAATTCTGGTAGTCTTTACATTTGTATGATCAGGGAAACATACTCTTAGCAGCAATAGGACATGTTTTTTATTCATTTCAGACTTTTCAATAAGTATTTGACATTTCTGTAAGTTTAAACTGGAATCACTACAGTGAAAGTATTTTTTCCTTGCAAACTCAAGCCTTCCATATTCATTTTGTAAAATTATGTAAGTCATGCAACTAAGCTAAAGGTCAAATTATAGATTATAGTGTTTTGCACAAATGTTCACATTTTCTATAACTTACATTAAAATCAATAATATATTTGTGAAAACAGTTTTTACCTGTAATGCCTAAATTAAAACCAAACTTCATATTTTTTCATTAAGTTTTCTAGATGTTCTTTGCTAAATTATTTGCTTGTGAATTTTCTTCCCAATTGCCTGTATTTGATAAGTTTGTTTGTGAAGTTCTAATGTAGGAAACAAAAAGATCCTGTCATTTTACCATGTTTTTTATTGATCAGTCTTAATGGTGATTTGGTTTCAATTTCAATACCATAATATATATATATATATGTGTGTGTGTGTGTGTGTGTCTATTTAAAATGTAATTACATACTCACCATAGATTATTCCAGAGACACTGTAACTCTTATATTAATATGACTGATTTTGCATGTATTTCCTAAAATGGTGCTCAACTTTGTAAATAAAATAGGCTGTGTCTTACCTAGTCCATTCAGCCTGCTGTACTAAAATACCATAGATGAATGTCTGTATTTCCCATGGTTCTGTAGGCTGGAGGTCCAAGATCAGGGTGTTGCATGTCAGGTGAGAGCCTCCTTCTGGGTTGCACACATTGCAGACTTCTCACTGTGTCCCCAGATGGCTGAGATCTCTGTAACAAGGGCACTGACCCCATTCCTGAGAGTTCCACTCTCATGGCCTAAGAACCTCTCAAAGGACTAACCTCCTAATGCTATCACCCTGTGGGTTTGGGTTTTAGTATGTGAATAGGGGAGAGAGGAGTACAAGCATTCTGAGAGTAGCAGGACAAGAGAAAAAAAGGAAAGTGTAGCAGAGTACACCAGCCCTGAAGAGCACCAAGGCTTCAGATAGATGCAATCAAAGATGCCAGGAAGCAGGATAAAAAGAGAAGGTGTGGGCCAGTGAGCTTTTGCCTCTGAGACTCCTTGTGCCCTGCTGCCCACTGACTTTAGCAGGCACATTGCCTTTTTCCTCCTGGAAATATTTTCATTTATTTTTTCAGTAAATATTTTAGATAAAAAGGAAATAGGAAGCTTATTGTCATTCTAAATAACTGACAGTACCTTCATCTTTTAACTGTATGCAGAATATTTATTTTTAGAAATCATATAAAATTATTTTGGATATGTTGTTATGTGTGTGAGTGAACAATAAAACATTTTTGTGTGAAAAATATCTTTCTGCATCCTGGCACACGGTAAGACCTTTTTCGTCCTGTATTTTAAGATGGTGAGGCTTTGCTCATTCATTTTCATGTCTAATCATTGCAAACTACTATAGTGCTTCTTCTTTGTTTTTACTTTCCACAGTTTCAGTTACACATAGTAAAACATGGTCTGAAAATATTAAATGGAAAATTCCAGAAATAAACAATTCATACATTTTAAATTGCCTGCTATTTGAGTACTCTGGTGTAATCCTGCACTGATTCTTGTTCTGTCCTTCCCAGGATGTGATCATGCCTTTGTGCAGAGTATCAGTGCTTTATATACTACCCATCCATTAGTCATATAGTATCTATTTTCACATATCTAATGTCATGGTATTGCAGTGCATGGGTTCAGCCCTTCTAAAGTAGCCCAGCTGTCTGTAACAATGTCTTTGTTATTCACTTCATCTCATCTCTTCATGTAAGCCTTGTATCATTTCATACCATCACTGGAAGGGCAACTACAATGAGATGTTTCTGAGAGAAAAACACACATTCATGTAAGTTTTATTATAGTGTGTTATTGTAATTGTTCTATCTTATTGTCATTATTATTAATCTATTACTGATCCGAATTTATAAGTTCAACTTTATCATAGTATGTATGTATATGAATAAATATGGCATGTGTAGAGTTTGGTCTACTGAGTTTCATGTGTCTGATGAGGGTCTCGGAGCCACTATATCTGTCAGGTATTCTCTATGTTGTCTTCTTTAATAGTTTTACTAAGCACACATGGCTGAGAGTAATGATTGTCCTTGAAAACTCATTTTCCTTAAAAGTCAACCCCATATGTAGAGATCTGAATTTTGTTTTTCCCTTTCCACACCATTAGAGTTGCATTAATGGTGGTCAACCCTGATTGGGCTGGACCTCACACTTGGAGATTCTGACAGATTCAACCTGGGCTAGGACCCACAGACCATCTGTTTTGTTTGTTTGTTTTTGAGACAGGGTCTCACTATGTAGTTGAGACTGACCTGGAGCTCACTATATAGCCCAGGCTGGTCTCGAACTCACAGCGATCCTCCTGACTCTGCCTCCCAAGTGCTGGGATTACAGGTGTGCACCACCATACCTGGCCATCTGTATTTTTAAAATGTTCTCTTACATAGTTTTGAAGCAAGTTTGAGGACCGTTGAATTCATTGGACTCTCCTGCATTCTTGGAATACCAGGAAAGTGGTCAGGGGAAGAACGCAAAGAAATAAGTCATCTTGGTTACATCTGGAAGGCCATGGCAGAGAGACAAACCTGAGGAAATGGGACCAATTGGAAAATTCTGCTCTTATGGATGAGTACGAGGTGGCATCTCTGCCTTGGTTTGTACTGGAATTAAATATTGGCACCATCCCTAGCCTCTAGGAAAACTGAATTAATATTATCATTTATTAGAAGATGAAAAGCATAGTACATGTGTCAGTTTTCATTAATCCTTGAAAATATTTATGGAGTTCAATGGTCTGTAACTAATTAGAGTCTGCAGTTAACAGGGGATATGGGTTTCCTCTGGGTTATATAAAATAAAATATAAATCTTTTATATAACTCTATTTCCTTCAGAAAGGATTTTTACTTGTCAGTGGGGTTTTTAAAGTTTTATTTTATTTTCTTGGATCTCCTTACTTTTCCATAAGCCCTATAAGCAGAATTACAATGAGGTGAGTCATAGTCTCAACACTTTTTTGGAACTTCTTCTGCCAGTGCAGCTTGGATTAAAAAAAAATTTCAAAAATTGTGCTTGGGAAAGATCAGAAGAAAAGGACAAGGAAGGGAGAAGCGAAGGGAAAGAGGGAGGGAGAGGGGAAGGAAGGACACAGAACATTTTACATGAGATTGCATTTGTTTTTAAACTTAACAGCATTACACAGGTAAAGACTTCACGGTCTCTGGTAGGTTTTAGACAACCCTGAAGACCAAATGAGTTTGGGCTTTAAAAGTTCTTTCGTGAGCCAGTTACTTGAAACTAGAAATGTGTGTCCTACCAAAATTTGGTTATATAAGTGGTAATTAATTTTCAAGACTAGCTCATAAACTCTCCTCATTCTGTTCCGAAGCTGAATTTCTATGCATTTACCATGTTAGTAGATTATACCGTGGAAGAGTGGTTGATCTAAAGAACATACAAGCAATAAAAGAAATTGTTGAATCTTGTAAAACTTTGAACTTGAACAGTGGTACTGGAAAGAAAGTGGGATTTGATTTGAGGACTCTGAGGCTGTTCAGAACATTCAATGCTGGTATTTGAGAGCGGCAGTCACATGTGCCGAATGTTGATCTCTAAAAGCAATACCTTTAGACCACATTAGTGAATCTTCAATACAAATGCCTTCTCCTCCTCCTGTGGCAAACATGCTGGAGCACATCTATGTGCTTGATCATTGCAAACAAAACAGAATCGCTCTCCCTCTGCTAATTATAATCAAAGTGGAGAGAATATAAGATAATTTTCAAATAGATGGTTACTTACGATTCACTCCTATTTTTTAAGACAAGCTAATTGTTAGAACATAAAAATCCATACACGTTTATACTATTAATGCATCTGGAGAAGGGAGACCTCAGTCTTCGTTAAAAACCTGGCTTGGTTCAGCCACTTACATACACTGTCTCAGTGAATGCTCAGAGTAACCCCAAGAGATAGGGAGGATCGTTCATAGCTGAGGAGCTGAGAATCAAGGGAGATAAGAAATGTGTCAAATGGGTCAGGGATTTAGCTCAGTGGTGCTGCCACCTGCCTCACAAGCCCAAGGTCCCAAGTTTGATCCTCTGTACCAAAAAACAAAAAACAAAAAAACCAACAACAAAAGGAAATGTGTCAAAGACGGTGCAGCAGAAAGACTGGGTTAAAGTTAAGTCCGTCCAACTCCAGGCAATTCATCCTGATCTGAACTTCTGAACTGTGAGACTATTCTGAAGATACTTTCTGTTATTTCACTTAACATTCCCTATATAACTATTCGTGCAATAGCGTGCTCCTAGATTTAGTAATGGAGGCTGTGTCATCGCTCCTGACCCTGGGTATTCCTTTAGGTTAATGAGTTCTCTTTTCATGTCTGCAATATTTAGGGTCTTTGCACTGTATCCTGCAAACCTATGGCTTCTAGTGCAGTTACTTCTCCTTTCCCATTATATATTTTTTTTGTCTGATTGTTCATTTTGTCTTGATTTTCACTACCCTGAGTCTGTATGGCAAGCTGCCATACCATTTAGAGAAGTAGCTACAGTGTACATTACACAAATAGAATAGAGATCATTAGGATTTCTGAAGTGTAAATTCCTCCAAGCTCTCGTTTTTATATCCTCCATATGACCTAGAAAGAGGCCTTGCACTTGGGAGTGAGCAGTCAATACTTTTACTCAATCCTAGAAGTTGAAGACCGTTCTCATTATTTTGGGGAGGACTCAAAAGCTGATGGCTCCATCTTTATTTGTTAATTTCACAATAAGACTCACCCCTTGCCTTTTCCTTGATGGATATTTGTCTCTTGCATTTTCTCTTGTTTAGCATTCATAAATAGTATATAAAGGCTGACAATCACTGCTGCTGTATCTCACTCCTTCCCTCTTGCTGAACTAGGCATGCTGTAGTTTGTGTCTACTTAATCCGCACAGCCTTATTAGTGTCCTTATTTGAATCCCAGAGAATTTGAGGGCTAGGGAACTTAAATATTTTAGGAGGAAAGCAAGGAAATAAACTTGTGTTTTATGGTCCAGCAAGAGGTGAAAGAAATACATAGGGAAGAAAAGGATGTGTATTTGAGGATATAGGAGAGAGAAAAAATTGCTTTAAATGGGTCAGTGTAATGCAGGAGAGGCTGGGAAAAATTGCAGATGATTTAGGAGGGATTATTCTTGTCTATCCCTATACTGTTGTCCAGGAGGTGAGAAAAGATATTTTTGTATATGAGATATTCTTTTGTCATGTGATCATAACTAGGAGGAAGAGGAACTGGCATAAATTTCTTTAACCCATACATTTATTTGGACAATTTCAAGCTTTGTAGTCTAATGTATGGACAAAAACCCCAGTCTTCTTTATCTTTCTTCTGGGTTGGCCCTTGTTTGGGGGCTCCCAGCCTTCAGTAACCCCGGGATCTCTTGAGAACCTGGGCGTGTCCTTGATCCCTCCACTCTCTGCAGGAGGCCCCAGTGCTCCCAGGAGGAGTGCCCAAGGCTCCCAGAGCTTCTCTGTGGCTCTACTGAGCAGCAGGACGAGCAACAGGGTCTTCTCTTCTGGTTGCACTGGACAGAGGAAGATGCCCCATCATGAGCAGGACTACTGGGGGACCCACCAGTGAGACTACAGTGGGCCTCACCCGAAGCATGACAGTCAGTCATAGTGAAGAGACTCATTCATTTTTGAAAATTTTCTCCACAGATTGATTTCACACTTTTGTTCCTGGGACTGCTCTGGATACAGATTTTGCTCTTCTTTAGAAAAACAGTAATCAAGAGGGAAAGTAAATGCCTCCAGGAAGGGAAAGGAAGAGCTCCAGTGGCCGGTTTTAAGGAGCAAAAGGGAAAATGTAGAGCAGAGATGATGGTTTGCAGAACAGTTTCTATTCATGCTTTCTTTTGAGAACTCAGAACAGTGGAATATTTCTGGAAGTGTAGTTGAAGGTAAAGGCACAGCTAGAGGTATGGTTAGAGAAATAAACAGAGGCTCAGAGCTAGGAGAGTCCTGTGCACCAAAAACTAGCCTAGGTTTTGTCTTAGTTACTTTTCTTGTTGCTGAGGCAAAATACTCAACACCCAAAGTTAAAGGAGGAAAGGTAATTTGACTCACAGTTTGCAGAGGTTTCAGTCCACAGTTAGCTGGCTCCAAGGTAGGGTGGCATTGCAGAGGAGAAAGAGTTCATGGCAGGCAGAAGACAACAAAAGCAAGCAACCAGCAATAAGTGACAACAGTGGCTTCTTTCTGCCCCTTTTATATTCTGTCTAGGCTACTAGGATTAGGATAGGTGCCAGGCTAATCAGTGGACTAATTAGTAACCACACATCTTAAATGTTGCACCCTTCATCCTAGCATTGCGCCATAAATCAGTCATACACTCTGGATCCAGCCATCTCTGAAAAAGCCCCACCTGTGACCACATGAGGCTTTGTGGGTGGGACATTTAAACAGAAGCCATAACAGGTTTTACCTTTCAGGTATGGACGTTTTGAATGAGCAAGATGATTGCGAAAAAGAAGGTGACTGTAACTGAGGACCTTCTTGTGTAAAGACAGGAATACCACAATCTGAGTGACAAAGTGCACCAAATGTGATCCTCTTTCAACAAAGGTGCAGAGAACCACAGCTGAGGGGTCCCCTGGGCCAGCCAGCAGTGCCCCTTGTCCCAGCCAGGGAGACTCAGTTTCATCCTGTTGGCTTAGGGAAGTTGCTGAAGGGTTTTAGCAGGGTAGATGGGGACAACGGGCATTTTCAAAGGTTCCCTCCTTTGAAGAAGGGTTGAGTAGGAAGAACAGATAAAAGCAACCCATAATTAGAATAGAAGAGAAGACTTAGATGGGCCAGCACCCACACTAGGAGTATGGAGCAGAACCCTTCAAGGGGAAGGGAATTTCACAGGGGTGGGGAAATATCTCAGGGAGGCGGTGCAGGGGAAGCCAAGAAGGTTAGTGCTTCCTGCCAGAGGCAAGGTCAAGCCATCCAGGCCACACCAAGACACCCAGTGGTACCAATGCTAAATGACCACAGGGAAAAGGCCAGAGGAAGGGGAGCTTGCCTGAACAGGAAGCAGGTAAAAAGCTCACCAATGTGGAATTTGCTTGGTGGAAGAAGATTGGTGGCGTCATCATTCTCTTGAGCCAGAAGTAAGGGCAGAATGACAGTTTGTGTTTGGTTGGGGTGGGGGGGTGAATGCTTTCTCCTCTCTGCCCACTGGTAGCTATTCTTTTTCTCCCAGGGTTAGAGCTGCTGCTTCTGCCTTGTGCCCTTACTGAGCAGGGTCAGAGTTTTTCCCAGCTCTGTGATAGTGCCCTTTGGTTCTCTTTCTACTACTTAATGTATTGTCACCCAGGGTAATTATGTTGATTTTAATATTAATCTACAAAGAAAAAAGGAAAAGTCATAGGAAAATTTTCAGAAAAATGGTTAAAAAGCAAGTACTTGGGGGGAGTGTATGAAGAGAAACTTTAGAATAATCCTTCCCATTTTGTGCCTCTTGATTGTCTGTACACCAGAAGCAACAAAGGCAAAAAAAGCCAAAAAACAAAACAAAACAAAAAACAACACATGATTTGATGAATTGGAATACTGGCTGCATGACATATATCTTTCTTTAAAATTTTCCATATTCTGATTTAGGTATTTAAGAGCCTGCAGAAATTTCCAGGGATAAGGCATTAGAGATAAGCAGTTTGTTTTGTGGAAATTCAAAGAGGGAAATGTATTTTAGAAAATACAGTGAAACAATAAAATTGTACTCAATTTAGATGAATGGTTCTCTGACCAGGTATCAGTTAAAGGCATTGGACAGGGGGCCTGAGTTTTGCCTGTTTGTCAAGATAAATGTGCACGTAGGAACCCAACTAAGCATTTTCAGGTACCTGTGAAATTGGTATTATAATAAGTTAAGAATGCCCCTGGCATCTCTGGCAATATTAGCATACAGATGAGACATAAACACTTCTTGGTTCTTTCTCATAGTTCCTCTCATCTTACTGGCAATAAAAAAAGAAGAGGAAAGAGAAAAAATCCTTCAGGAACATAAAATGTTATTGAATTTGTAGCAGTTGTCATGGTTACCTGCATAGTTTCTTGCTTTATTAATGTGTGATTCCCTTTATTTCTGGAAATATCGTTATAGTGAAATAGAATAGACCACAGCCTCTTAGCAAGTTTCTCCATGTGTCTGAGAGACCCAGAGGCTGTGATGAACGTGTGTGTGGCTCCTCAGCCGCCTGTGTGCTGTTGATTCAGTAACTAGGACATCCGTGTGGAGGAAAAGACAACTTGAAGTTAATGACTTTTGAGAATTCCTTAAAAGTTCTTATGTTTCCCCAAAGTGATTATTTTTTCCTATAGGAAAATAATCCAAGGCTTGAGTCTCTAACTAAAATAATTTAGATTTTCTGACATGGAAACTTTTTAAAGTATTTAATTACAGGAGTCATTTGGAGGTATTCAAGAATTTTACTTTTTTGATCAGCTTTTGTATGTGTGGTAATGAGGATTGACTCTAAGGCCACCGTACTGAGGTATACCCCCACCCCTGTCCTTTTTTAGACAGGGTCTCATTAAGTCACTAAGTTGCCCAGGCTGGGCTTGAACTTGTGATCCTCCTGCTTTGCCTCCCAGAGTGCTGGGATTGCAGCTGTGCACCTCCACACCCAGCTCCAACCATATCAATCCATTTAAAAATTATCTTTACGTACTTGAGTATTTATTTTTATCATAGAAAGGCTTTCATGAGACATTGATAGTAGAGGTTTTAAGCAAGTTTTCTAAGTATATTTTCCTACTACTCAAGTTGAAGCTAAATAAAGTTATTAAATTATCCCTCAGACTCACTGCGTACAGCAGAAGCCTCCGTGCTCATTTCTCTTCTTTCAGTCTACATTTCCTAGCACTCCTTGTTGGATCTGGTCGCGTAAATCCTAGAAAGGTGGGATGGGATTGGATGTTACCCCCAGTCCTCTTTATCCACTAGTTTCACATCCATAGATTCAGCAAAGTGTCAATTGAAAACAGTTGAAAAAAATTTCACCTGTGCTGCACATGTATAAACTTGGTGGAACAATGGTTACATAGCATTTACATTGTATTAGTTATTATAAGTAATCTAGAGATGATTTGAGTTATAGAACAGGACACACATAGTTTCTATGTGAATATTATGCTATTTATTGTTTTGCCTCTGTATTGAAACAAAGTCCACTGTGTAGACCAGGCTGGCCCCAAACTAGCTGGCAGTCCTCCTGCCTTAGCCTCCCATGTGCTGGGAGGGATTACAGCTTTGCACCACCAAGACCTGCCATTGTGCCATTTTATGTAAGGGATTTAAGATACTGGTATTCATGAAGAAGTCTTGGAGCCAGTACCCAGGGGAGGACATAATCACTTGCAGGTCTGGTCCATAAACACTTCCCATTTAACTCTCCGTTTATCCGTGGTTGCCATACTGGTTAGTGACTCTGCCAACCCAGATTCTTGAATTGCTGGGATTTAACAGAACATCACAATAGGTCAAGAGCATCGATTTCCATGGACATGAGACAAAACCGCTGAGATGGGAGTTCTGCACAAGCACGTTAGACCAGCTATGGTTACTGTAAGTAATATCCTGCTTATTAACATTTCTTCTAAATGGACCATGTAATGCTTGGGAGAAAGCCCGTGTTTTTATCCCATAGCTTCTTTCACAGCCTTTGAAAAGAAATGAGCCTTGTAAATTCCAGAGCCCCTTAATCAGTGTCTAATGATAAATTTGCTGTTTTAAAAGAGTTCCAGAGATATGAATGGCTGCAGCAATAGTAGATTTTTGGAAAATGTCAGACCCTGTAACTTAGATGTACAGGAAATCAAAGGAAATTAACCTTTTTGAGGTACTTCTGTGTATGGTACCAAGTATTGGATTCACTTCTGTAATATACATAGCCTCATTTATTCTCTGTAATTCTCATAAGGAGCTCTAGCATTCCCATTTTACAGATTTTCAAGTGCAGTAAAGGTTAAATGACTTTATCAATAGCAATGGAAAATTCACACAAAAGTTTGCCAGAAACCACACGCAGCAAAGCGTTTTACTTTGCTGCTTTTTGTGGAATTCACTCAGTTAATATCAGATGATCACCAAGACAGAACTATAGCTAGTAACAATTGAGAACATAAAATTTGATCATTTGTAATGCTAGGAAGAAAAATGCTCATTTAGCTATTAAAAATTACAGTCTCAAAATTATTGAATTTTACCTGCTATCTTAACTAAGACATCAGAGCAGCAGTTATTACAGATTGAAAATAACAGCAGCTTAAACTGATAGTAAAGAGGTCAGCGGGCCCAAAATTGTACACATCACTTTTGCTCACAAAAGTTGCACTGTTGTATGAACATGTAGCTGCAAGAGAGTCTAGAAAATGTCCTCTTTAAGTACCAAAACTTATGTTCCTCCAGGGAAAGGTGACAAAAGAGATTGTGGGGCATATGACAGCCTTTGCCACACCTTCTTACCTTCCCATTGTTTGATGAACTTGCTAATGAGAACTATCCAGAATGGCTTTAGCAGGAAGGAAATGAACCAAGGAAACAAGTAAATCAGACTTTGAAGTGCTCTTTTCTGTTTAATCTCTTCCAGTGAATATGCCAAGGGAATCAAGTTAATTGCCTTGCATTAATTCACTTTAAAAAATGCTATAAACCTTCAGTCAGTATACTCCCAATAAAAAGATTGCAACAAATTGAGAACATTTGAACTAAGACTAGATATTAAATCATATTATCTAGAATTAATTTCACCAAATTTGACATATTAGGTTATCAAACCAAGGTCCCATTTGGTAGAGACATTTACTGAGGTGTGTATACGTGAAATGATACGATGTCTGAAATCAGCTTTATAACACTCTAGAGTTATAAATGTTAAAAATGGAGGAGGGGATGATGAATAAGTGAAACTAAATTGGGGTTATTTTAGTTGTTGAAGCTAGATGATGGGTATGATGGTATTCTTTGTACCTTTATGTATATTATAAATTTTACATAATAAAAAGTTAAATACTTGTTTCAAGAAAGAAAAATATTTTTGGCTATGCCTCAATGTTCATATCAGCTAATTTCTATACTCCAGTTAAGCCCTTTCTTAAGTTTTGCAAGGTATTACTTAATCTGCACTCATATGTACACCTAAAACTCTTTGTTGTCTACAGAATTTGTTAACAATTTGCTTATGAGTTAACTAAAACTTTCATGAGTGGCTGCTGCATGTAGTGATAGAAGAGATGCAAAAATGAGTGTCAAAAGGCTCCTTTAAGTAAGAGTGAAACTGATGAGACAGTCTCAATAAACCTAATTCAAGAGAATTCTAGAAGAAGGCACAACTGTAAAGAGATCACGTCACATTGGAAACATCAGGAAGAGTCCCAGGTGAGATACCACAAAATCCAAAGGAAATGGAGGCTTTTACCACATGGAAGTGGAAAGGAGAGTGATCTGGGCAGGGGCCACTGAGAGAGAGAGGCTCCAAACCAAAACAAGATGGTTTCCTGGTGACAACAAAGGGGAGATACATTTTCTCAAGTATGAATATCTGGATATTCCATTAAAGAAAATCAGGGAGTAAATAAAGAGGACCAGACTGGGGAAATTAATACTTTTTGAAAGGGCATATAGTTTTGAGATACTGTGAGACTCAAGATGAGCTGTCCATCATGTTGGGACACAGTGAGGTCCCGGTGGGTAGTCACCTGCTAAAGTTGATAGCTTAGGTTGTAAGTAGATGCTGACTTTAGTACTGAAGAGAATACGGAACAGATTTCAGTTGACCTCGAAGATAATATGAATCATTAGTTTGACAAGATCTGTATTCCTTCTCCTCCTCTACTAAACTCTCAGCTCTTCCTCATCTCTTAAATTCCTCCCAAGAGTTGTCAACCCAGAGCATCTCTACTACCTGACTTCCATCCATTCTTTAGCTCACTCTGAATCAGAATTCTGCATCACTACACTGACACTGGCAGAGTTATCAGTGACTGTCATGGTGACCACACATTCCATGGTACTTGCTTCTTCTTTGTGACAAGGTCTTCCTAGGAGGCCAGACTAGCCTTGAAACCATGATCCTCCTATCTCAGCCTCCCAAAGACTGGAATTATACCCTTTTGCCACCATGCCTGGCTTCCCTTGCATCTTTGAGCAGTGTTTCACCTATCTGGTAGCCCTCTTCCTTGGAGCTGTGTCTTCCTAGCCCCTGGTTTTCTTTTGGCTGCTGCTTCTCCAGTATGTTTGCAGGCTGTTCCTCTGTGGGACATTTATAGGCTGTGCTGCCCCAGAACTGGTGCTGTCCTCTCTTTCCTTCCCACAGTGCCTCTTGGAGGGCTTTTTTCTTGCTCCATATTTTTATGTGACTCAGTGAAGCTTCCACATTTATATTTCATTTAAATTCTGGTCCTTGTGTATTACAGGATTTCTGCTTGGGATTTCATAGATAATTTCATATGCATAATGCAAATTTCAACCCTGATCTCCCTCCAAGCCTGTTCTCCAACACAGTAAATATCACTACCATCTCCTGTGTTCCTCAAGCCACCAAAGTGGATCAGTAAATTTGAGAAGGGTTCACAAGACACCTTCACTAGGAAATCCAAGCAAATATTGCTCTGTTGGGAAATGTTCTTTGATCCCAAGGCTGTCGTTAAATGTGGCCAAAGTGTATAGACCTTAAAAATAAAGCTTTCTGATGCAACTGCATCACAACAATGCAGTTTGATTTAGTGGCCAGTTATGTCTTTAAACCTGTGATTAGCTTCAAGCTATATAGTTTTTAAAATATTTTGTGAGCTATTAATCCTGGGTGGCCACACTCCCTGAACCTGATCACATTTGGTGACAGGACTAAGCCAAGATGTCTCCAGCAGTAGAGGGAGCCCTCAGAATTTATCTGCAAGATTCAGATGGTTTCACCTCTCAACAGGATTGAAATCCACAGGTGTAGATGTGTCCCCCAACCTCTGCTCTGCCCAGAGTGATGAAAAAGACAGCAACTCAAATTCTTCTGTTTTGTAAGGAATGGGAATCCCTACCTTTATATCCTACTCAATCTGGAGTGGTTGTGACTAAAGTAGGCTTATATTTTAGCCATGATTTATAAGTCTGTGTTTACTTAAAGGCACTATGATTTGGTTCTACTTCAAGAACCTAGCGAGTCATTTGTGTGATTACTGAAGTCATTCTTTGCCCTTTTGTATGCCATCTTTCATGTCAAGCTAATCATAGTAGTAACTGATGTTGCCCGAGTATTTACTGGTGCACATACATACACTCCCTGGTGCTATAAATGTACAAACTCATCTCATTTCATCCTGACAACTATGACTTAATTGCTAGTAATCTTTAACGGATGAGGAAGTTGAGGCACAAGAAATTAGTAATTTGCTCAAAGGTTCTGGGTATTGCAAAGTCAAGATTTTAATACAGGCTACTTGACTCTGCCTTTAGCCACTATATGCAGAGAAACTGTCTCCAGATTTCTTTTTCTGCTCATTCCTATTGTGTCATTGATGTAAGATGTAACATCAATTTAATTTAATAACATTTTCCAGGAATAAAGTTGAGCACTGCCAATCCAGTTACATTGAGGCTGTCTTTTAAAATTTTAATCATTGTTATTTCTTCTTCATAATTCTTTGTATCTTATGTCCCTCCATCTTTGAGCTTCAAGAACAAGTTAATTGCAGAAAAGAAGTAAACTCTTGGCCCTTGACTTCTAAAATTGGGGCAAACAACTCATAAAGATTGTCAAGAGCCAGAGCTGGGGTTTTTTGTTTTGTTAATAATTGGGTAGGATTTTTCTTAAGGTAAGAAAAATAGTCTTCAAGATTTGCTCTATATATCAGGAACCAGCGCCATAAGATTCTCTCACATGAGTTAGGGAGAATGAAAGATGGTGAGTGAGAATCTTCCTGGCCCAAAGAAGATAATCTGTTAGCTGATGGTGGGAGAGGAATCTGTAGTTCAGTTGCTGAAGGCCCCTGAGAAGGTGCTTCTGAAAAGGTCCTGGAGATAGAAGAAAATGGAAATCTCAGAAGTGTTTAAGGAATCCCAGTATACAGGATGCCTGGATTAGAGTTCCAGAGCATTGTCTCCTGAAGTGGGAACAGACATCAAAATAGTGGAGTGGGAAACCATTGAGGACTGGTGGAGATGCCCAGTCTGCTTAGAAGCATCTACAGATTCCCTGTATCCCCAGAGGCCTCCCTGGGAAGGAATCAGAGGGTCTGAGTGTCCCCTTAAGGAAACACCATTAGCAGATTTGGTGTGAATTCTCTGTGCTGGAGGCTGTGGACATAGAAACAATATAAGCAGCAAAAGCCCTGCGGGTAGAAGTACCCAGCAAGGATGACAAGGAACAGAGGACAAAGATACCAGATGTTTCTCCTCCAATGCCATGATGCACATGGCCAATCCTAGAATTTAAATTCTGTCCCAGCAAAAAAAAATTCCACCTTAATCTGCCTATATGTAAATTGAAATTTGACTGTCTAATAACTGAGCAAGATTGAGTTTCCTGAAGTGGCTGTGGTGTTAGCAAGTAATTTACTCAAGGTCACAGAGTTAAAGAATAATACAGCCAGGACTCAAGTGAGATGGTCTGAGCTCATTGTGTGCCCTCCAGACCACCAGGCTGCACTCCACCATTCTCTTCCTCACTCTGCTACCACCATTTTCCGGTGACTTAAGGTCTAAGTTAAATTACATTAGATATAGAAAAGTAAATTGACTGAGAAATACACTGTGACTTTACACAGAAATTTTGAAGATGCAGTAACATTAAAATGTTTGAGACTGGAAGAAGTGTAAAATACAGTCTTTCCCCCCCAGCTCTTTTCTCACTGCCTAATCCATATTTATTTAAATTATTACAAATGCTTCCGAGTTGGGGAGATTTAGTTTTTTCCTATGTAATTAGGAGCAGGAGAATTGGGACCAATCACTGGAATCTTTAGTGAGATAGAATTTTGTGCAAAATCAGAAAGATCTTCCTCAGCATCTCAGATATCCAGGGACAGAACAAGCACCCTGGGGTGGTGCCAAGTGCTGTGTTCCTTGAGATGTCATAGCATTGTCCAGGTACCTACTATTAAGGGACCTTATGGAGGCAAATTCAGTAGAAGACATATTGCTGGATGCCATGGCCTTTCAGGTCCCTTCCTATTTTGAAATTCTGCCATTTTAAAGTGGAGGCTGTGAACACCAGATTGTTATGTGTCTAGAGTGGGAAGTGAGAAGACGGAAACAGTGGGTATAGAGTAGGGCTTTGAGGTGGTTACTGAGGGAAACAGAGCTGTACTACATGGTGTGGTAGGTCTTTGGGAAGATTTGACTGGGAAGACCTGCGCAGACTGCAAAGAAAAGTAGGAATGAAGGAAAAAGGAAAACCTGAAAGTTAGAGGAGTTCTGTTGCACCTATATATGAATATATATGATATTCTTTTTTTTTTTTCTTTTGGTTCTCGGGATTAAACTTGGGTCCTTGAGCTTGTGAGGCAGGCACCGAAACCGCTGAGCTAAATCCCCAGCTTTATATGAAATTCTTGAACTGGACACTGCCACAAAACTGGAAACTCTGGATGATAACCACAGGCTTGACATCACACAAATTTTTTTTTTCTTTTTTTTCCAAAAATTTTTTCTTCTTTTAGGGTTTTTTGAAAAATGTTTTTCTTGTTAGGCATGGTGGCGCACACCTGTCATCCCAGCACTTTGGAGGCTGAGGCAGGAGTATTGCAGCAAGTTCAAGACCAGACTGGGCTACATAGTGAGTTCCAGGGCAGTCTCAACCAGGTAGTGAGAGCCTGTCTCAAAACAAACAAATAAAAAATGTTTCTGGGAGTGTGAACATTAGTGTGTTTTGTTCTCCCCCCAACTCCTTCTTCTTTCACTTCCCTCCTGTCTTTTTCACCAGTGTCCTGGGGCTTGGGAAATCTTTCTTTGCCCCATAGCCTTGCTTCTAATTCCATTTTCTTCTTTTCTTTCTCCATTTTTCCTCTTCTCCCTTTTCAATTTTTTCCTCTTAATCACTTCTTTCTTATTTTTACCATCTTTATACTTTTTCTTTTTCTCTTTTTCTTTCATCTTCTATTTCTTGCCAGTTTTTGTCCTATATTTACCTAATTCTATAGACATCCTTTTATTCCCCAGTTAGATCCTTTGTACCACTTCTCTCACCTCCTCATATCATAGAGTTTAAGATTTCTAAGTTCTCTTTTTGCATCTCCCCCATTCTGAATCCCTAAATCTGTAATAGTATAACCATAAAGCATTGTTAATCTTTTGATAGTTAAGTCTAAAATTACTCTTGAGATATTTTCTACCATTAGCAAGGATATAGCTGTTGCATTTGGTACATATCAGCTGTAAGTAGATACCTGGGTTACCTTAATGTTTACATTATAATTGACAATTTCTTCTCCAGGATTAAGGATGGTACACAACTGGTTCTTATGGTATGTTAGTTCTAATTTGTCTCAGGAAATACTGCCGTAGCTGTTTTGCTTGATATTAATTGGGGTCACATAATTTCTGCTATTTCTCTGTAAGACAACACTGAGATTGCCTTTGTGACATTAACAATACTAGAGTACATTCCCAAAAAACTTAGTTGTTGAGTTAGCTACATTGCATCCTCTGTTCCAAAAATAACCAAAGTAGTGAAATCTTGGGGCTATGGCAAAGGATTATAGCTAGCCATGCCTAAACTACATCACTAAAAAGTAATTAAAGAGATCTCTATGGTAGCAACAAAGTCTCTAGATGGTAAGTATCTATAAACCTCAGCACAAAACAAAATAAACAAACAAAAACAATAGAAAGATGGAAAGAAAAGACAACAAAACACCTTCCCAAACCCGAGACTGCCTGGAAGCTAATTCAGAGGGGAGTCACAATAGTATAAACCACATACCTGAAATACTGGAAAACATAGTAGCGGGCTGGTTAGAAAATAGCTTGAAGTGATATTCAGTGAGATTAGAGAATATATATATATTCTCTCTAAATATATATATATATATATTCTCTCTAAATATATATATATATATAATAACCCAAAAGACAAAAAGATGCAGAGGCTCTCAGAAGACATTAATACAGAGCTAGATGAGCTAAACAGAATGATATAAAACATGAATGACCAGTTTACCAACGAATTAGAGTCCATGAAAAGGTTTTAATCAGAAATCCAGATTGAAAAGCATATTGAAAGTATGAGTAGCAGAATAGGCCAATATGAGGACAGAATTTGAGAGCTAGAAGACAATGATGCCTTCAAAGACCAACTCCTCATGGGCACCTGAAAAACATCAGGAGGAAATGAAAAATTCATGCAACACTTGCTAGGTGATGCAGACTAATCTAACTAATTGGAGGGGCCGGGGATTTAGCTCAGCGGTTCGGTGGCCTGCCTTGCAAGCACAAGTACCCGAGTTCCATCCCCGGTATCAAAAAAAAAATTAAA
The DNA here is from genome assembly GCF_012274545.1 of Fukomys damarensis. NCBI lineage: Eukaryota > Metazoa > Chordata > Mammalia > Rodentia > Bathyergidae > Fukomys > Fukomys damarensis. Next base: position 16,789,375 of record NW_022900926.1, on the reverse strand, counting down.
AATAACTGTAATTGGAATAAATGAAAAATTGGAAGACAGCACAAATGGCATAAAAAACTTGTTCACAGAAATAATGCCAGAAAATTTCCCAACTACAGGGAAAAAGATGTGGTATCTCTCCAAATGTCTTAATGTACTGTACTCACACTTCTGCTTGTAATGTGAAATAATGCACTGCCTTCATGATAAGATGAAGTTAAATGAATGCAATGTTAAGAATGAGGTACAACTTAAAACATGTTTTTTCTGTCATTTTTTTTATTTAATATTTTGGACCACTAGTATTTGAGACTGTGAAAAATAAAGTTGTAGGTAAGGGAGGGGAACTACTATACACCAAAACTTAGTGATTTTATACAACTTCCACTTTCTTGTGTCTTAAGAATATATAGGTCTGGAATTGAGGTGATGCTCCATGGGATGATTCTCCTATTGCCCATGTTACTGAAGCTCAGGGGTCTTTGGCTGACATGGTCCTGCACCTTGGTGAGGATGGCTGGAAACCTGTGTTTGGCTGGGGCTGTTGACAAGAGCTTCTACATGTGGCCTCACCAGCCCCTCTGGGTAGACTCCTTATTGGCAGCGCATGGTCCCCACAACCATATTCTAGGAGCTCCAGCGAGGACAAGGATTTTGCAGACCCAGCTCCAAAAGCAAAATATCATATCTGTTGCATCTTATGGTCAGTCAAGTCCTTAAACCCAGCTCAGATTCAAGGGACAAGGAACCAGATTCCACCTCTCAATGGGAGAAGTTACACAGTGTTTATAGGCTCCTTTCTATCCATAGAAGACCTTGAAAAGTATAGGGAGTTCAAATCTAGAGCAAAGACAGAAGGATTTCCCTTAGGTGGTGAAGGGATGTGTTTGCTTTGGAGACAAGAAAGGAGTTCCAGGAGGTGGAGATACAAATTTCAAGGAAACGGTAAGACAAAGTGCAAGTAATTATTTCCAGACAGTTCATATAACCCTCTCTGTAGCAGGAGAGTATCCCATAATGAAACTATGTTACTGGTACACTGTCCACAGATTTTACCTGTAGGTTTTTTTTTTCTGATAATATATTGTTACTGGTTTCACCAGGTGTGATTTTCACAAACTGTGCATGCAGGCACTGTTTGCAAGATTTATTGGCTCAGATTTCCAGTGTGCTTTGTGTACCCATTGTAGCACTCTAGACTTCTGTGCAGTGCAGGAGGTTGGGGACAGGTAAATCAGCCTTCCTGGAAAACAAGCCCATCTGTGGCCTCACTCCCAGAGCACACCAGCCATGATGTGAGATTTGAGTAGTTTAATGTGAAATCTGCTTTCTACAAATTATCCAGATAATCTCTTACAATCCCTTTCTGGATAATAAACAGAGCCACATGAGGGTGACAGTCTGGCAGGTATTCAAAGCTGCAGTGATTGTGGCTTGGCTTCCGTTGTATCACAGAAATGTTCCACTAGGGTGATTTATGTAGCTTTACTGTATGCATCCTTTTGATAAAGATCTTTAGAAGCTTGCTAATTAATTTTAAAGGAATGTTTCTCTTCGGCTCTGTGTCTCATTCTTTTCACATTATACATTCCGGTGATAAATGATGGGTGCATAAATACATTATCTTTGCTCAATCAGTGTTTTTTCTGTTGTTGATATGAAGTGCACAAATTGGATTTGTTTCAGAATAGCTACATTTGGAATGTGACATTTTGCCAAGTGAGACTCACACTTGCCCATACAGCACAGATGTGGATTTTGCAGTTGTTTTCTTTTAAAATAGTATATGTCTGTAGTGCCATTGATTAATGTAGTATTGCATTAATGTGCTGTTACAACACCCCAAGGCATGCATGAGGTCTTTCAGCCAGCAGTGAAGAATTCCCTAAACTAAAGTCTTTAATAAACTACAGATTGTAGGACAAAAAATAAGCATCAACCATGAGAATTTATGGATAGCAAAAATGCTTAAGGAATCGACATTTGATAGATTTTTCCAGTGGAAACACAATGCAATTGTTATGTAATTTTATTCTTCCAAATCATTAGAAATCATCTATATTTATTTATTGAATCTGTTTTACATGACCAAGATATCATGACTATATGTTTCATGACTTTTTTTTTCTTTTTAAATACCCAAATGCTCAGTGTTTGTATTGTTAGATCCAAAAGATCAATAGAGGCTGATATAGCCACATGTATGAATTGGCTTTCATTACACAAATTAAAATTGAATTCTTCAGTGTCCATTGTAAATGGCTAGGAAGCAACTTTCTACAGTGTAGTGCTGATGTAATGCTGGTATAGGATCCATTTCAAGTAGCAACTATATATTTTTTTCTCTCAAAAGGTAGTTTTTAATATTTAACTATAATATTTTTACAGACACCTGTGCTAATATCTTTCTGGATCAGTAACTGATGAAAAACTTAATTGAACAAAACATCCTTAGTTCAGTGTACTGGCTTTGTAAATGAAGATGCTACTGCTAGCCTGGCAACAGAAAAGCATTAAGTCAGCTGGACACTTTTTCTGATTACAGAGACAGTGGCATTGTTTTCAAGTATCTATTTAATAAGAAAAATACAAAAAAATTTTTCCTTTTTAGTGCAAGTCTATCATAGCTTTACAGTGACTTCAAATGTAGAAAGAAACAGTTCTCCTTTTAACTTTGTAAACTTTTGAGATTCAGAAGAAAGCAAAAGATTTTTTTAAGAAAAGAGCATATACCTCCTTCTTTGAAAGAAATTTCTCCTGAAACCAATTTTTACAAGTCAGCATTGTGATATAAATAATGTAGAATAATAATGTAGCAGAATAAGATCATTAAGTTCAAGCGTTCAGAAAACCATTTCATGGTCTTTGCTAATAGTGCTAATAGGGGCCAATTTGAATGCGCTAGGCCACTGATCTTAATAATATGCCTGCAAAAGTCCAAGGAGCATCAATGCTTATTGGAGAGACAGAAAGAGCATCACTCATATATTTCAAGCTTGAACATTTTTAATGGACTATAAAGTAAATGTCAGCCCAGATTGACAGTTAGCAATGAAGGTGGGGGCAGCATCTCAGTGGTGGGTGGTTGTCTGCTGCTGTGGGGGCAGAGCTCATGATGTCATGAGTGATACAAACCCTGCACACAGGCGATATTAGGGTGAGTGCCCCGCCAGTCCGTAAGAGTGGTACATCGGAGCATTTTGAGGAGCAAGTGGGGAAAGTTGTCACCCCCTCTCAGACATCCCCTCTTTCGTGCATAGTGTTTTTCCTTTTGCCCCCGTTGTAATGATCTAACCCTTAGACTCCATGCCATGATTGTCCTTTCTGGAAACCACCAGAGAGAATACCTTCCATGTCCTAATTATACAGACCTCCTGTGTTTTTCTAGTGTTTGTATTCCCATAGTTGCAAATAAAAAGTATATTTTTAGTTTTAGAATTTTCCTTTCCATTAAAAAACAATCCCTGAAGATTTGTGGCCTCTCTGTTATTTCTGCTAGTGTCATTGCTTCCATAGCAGCAAGCTAGGACTTTGCAAGAAGCCTTGTTTACAAAAACAGTTATCTAAGTGAACGTTGCAGTTACATGTAGCAAGGTTTCAATTTAGGTTTTCTGCAACCATTACACTGTGTGGGTACACACACACACACACACACACACACACACACACCCTTCCAATTTGGGTTTACACTGATTACAATGTAATCAGCTGGATTTTCCTGTCCATGGAGCAAAGGTGAGACCAGTTCTTTGCAGAATGAATACTCATGCTTCTCATGATCTTAGCTGCAGAATATAAAATAAATGAGACTGTGCTGACATTTAATCCTGAGGGTGGATTTAAGGAAAAATTAAGAGAGGAATCAAAGAAAATACATTCCCAGTTTTCCACAGCTTATTTTGCAAAGCATATGTCTAACATTGGTGTTCATATTCTGTTTACATGGAAGGCTCATTCTCCCAAATTTTCAATCAATAGAGTTATGTCTTTCAGATTTGCTTTATCTTTTTTCAGACCATTTTCTTTGTTAGCACACATGTGAGGTATATCATGTTTACATTCCTTGTATGAATTGATGCATTTATACAGCACATTTTAATTTTTTCATCCCCTTTCCCTTCCTTCTCTCCCTGCTCTGTTCATCTCTGGATTGCCTTCCCTTTATTTTTGATACATGCTTTCAGTACAAAAGTACATTTCTTGTGTGGAGTTGGTATATGTATGTGCTTTGTTGTCTCCTAGGTTAGAAATTTTAGTGGCAATTCTATGACAGAATGAAAATGTTTGTGTGAAGGGTGATTTCTAATTAGATCTAACTTGGCATAAAATGAGACAACCATATATCCAGAAAAAACAGTCTAAGGTGTGCATTGTGGGGTTTTTGTCTTAATATGGGTAGGACTGGCCTTCATGAATTCTCAAATGTGCCTTAGCCAATTTTCCTCAAAAGGTGGATGCCAAATCTTTCTGATGGACGCTGCCCATGTCCTGTTGCACAAGTAAAAGCAGCTAGAAAGCGAGATTATTTTTCTACTGTATTCTCGAGCCACATCCTTTATGAAATAATAACTCAGCAACGTCTGGCCACAGAACTTGGAGTCTGTGGTGCAGAAGTATAAGCAACTGAGGAGCCGTGGGCCACTTCCCCCTTCCTGCTGAGCGCTTACAGTTGCATGGGAAACACAGCCAAGAATCCAGGGTAAAATAGATGCTTGCAAGTAAATGAGGCAAAGTGACACATATGCAACCCACTGTGTTATATAATCAGGGGCAGGAAGGGTCAGTGACGCTAGGTTTTGTTAGACTGTCAAGGCTTAATTCTTCTGAGACCTTTTCAGGAACAGAAGGCTGCAATTTAGTAAGGAGGAAGAGCGTGCTTCAGAGACAGCCAGCAAAACAGCGGCATCATAAAATCAAGCAACACTGCAGAAATTAGAAATTAAGCTCACTGCCTTCATGCTGCACCAAAGCAATCCCACGAAAACTGTCAGATCTTACCCTTCACCTGTCAGAAGCCTTTCAGAACCATTTTAGACTTTTTTCCCAGCTATTTTAAAACTCAGTCTCCCTCTCTATCTCTCTCTTTCTCTCTCTTGAAAATGAACTCCTAGGATTCTTAAAAAATAACCTTCATCTATAATTCAGGAAAATTGCTGCTGCCAACCAAAATCAAGGTGGGGCCCTCTCAGCGAAGTGACAGGAAGAGGTGGCTGTGAAAAGTGGGGAGGAAGGTCTCCACCATGGGTCCTGCGCTAGCCAGATGGCAGGAGCTGGCTCCAAAAAGAAGAAAGAGAAAATGGGGCCACGTGTTTACAGCCTACTGTAGCAGGGGCCCCTGAGTCTCTGCTTTGGACTAAGTTAACCTAGAATGTTACCTAAAACCACCTCAGCCCTGCAGCGCCTGATATAAAGAAAACAGTTCTTGCTTTCCTCACTTAACAAAGGCAAATGTAGATAGTTCTGATCCATTTTTAAATACCTGCATTTGTTAAGCACCCGTTCTATCTTAAAATTATAGTTTTCTGTTGTATTGTCTCAGGAAGCCAACTAATTGCCCCAGTGGAGTTGTCCTAGTTCCCAGAATTATTGAATATGCTTTACTACATGGAAGAGAGGGAATTAAGTTTGTGGATAAAATGTAGACTTCCAGTCAGCTGACTGAGAAAGGTGAAGAGATTATTCAGGATTATCCAGGTGGGCTCAGTGTAATCACAAGGGTCTCTCATGTAGAAGGAAGAGGTAGAGTTAGGGTCAGGGTGAGAAGACGTTGATGCTGTCCTTTGAGAGTTCTGAGGCTGAAGCAGGGGGCCCTGAGCCAAGGGATGCAGGTCCCCTCTTAATGCTGGGAAAGATTAAAAAAAAAAAAAAAAGAGTTCTCCTGAATAGCACTGGGAGGATCACAGCCCTGTAAATCCTCTGAATTTAGTTCGGTGAGACCCAAATTGAACTTCTGGCTCCAGAACCATAAGATAACAAATTTGTGTTGTTTTAAGCCTTCGATAAAGTTTGTGGTAATTATTACAGCAGCCATAGAAAACTAATACAGTCATGCATTTAATTTCCTTTGCAGTAATATTAGAGAATAGCACTGGGAGGATCACAGCCCTGTAAATCCTCTGAATTTAGTTCGGTGAGACCCAAATTGAACTTCTGGCTCCAGAACCATAAGATAACAAATTTGTGTTGTTTTAAGCCTTCGATAAAGTTTGTGGTAATTATTACAGCAGCCATAGAAAACTAATACAGTCATGCATTTAATTTCCTTTGCAGTAATATTAGAAATGGCCTTGTAATTAGCTCCTTTAGTTCTCCCATCTCTCTCCTTACTCAAGAATGTCCCCTCTGTGAAGGATGTATTCGCTGCTGGATCAAAGCGTAGAATACACTGGTACTCAGCAAATGGGTTCTTGAATTTCCAGGGAATAATTGTACACGTGAACAAATGATTAGTAATCCTGCTTCCTTTCCTTTCCCGGGGCTTCCACAAGATACACACAGAGGAAGCCAAGAAAAAGTAGTGAAGAATTAGGAACCAGAAGGAGGAGGAAAAGAAAGTTTCAGAAAGTTTAGTTGCAAACAATTACAATGTAAACTCTGTATGCTTGAAACAGCCCCATGATACAGAAGAATGTGAAAGTAGGATGAAATAACTCCTACAGAGGAAGAAGACCAGTGGTATTTAACCTCATAAAATCATTCGATTCCTTTTTAAGTGGTCTTACCATTATGACATAAATCAGTTTTTATCAAGAGACAATAAAAATGACATTAACCTGTAGCAATAAATACAATGAAGGAACTGTGTTCAGTAGAGGAACAGGGTAAAGCATTTATTGTGAAGTAAAATCAATATTGCAAAAATGTGTATCCTGTTATGGATTTCAATTCCTTTTACCCATAAATATTAACAAAAAGATTTTCATGTTCATTACATCATGAAGAAAAAAAAAACTTCTCAAAATTTCTGAACTCCTAAAAGGTAAAAGCTAAGCTGTTTTATTTATTTTTTTCTAATTTGGTAGTATGGCAGATTTTAACCCTATCTTTCTTCAGTCATCCACATGCATTTACAATAAAGTGGCACAGAACAATGTTTTGGTCAGTGATGGGCCATACTGTAGGTGACAGTATCTGCAGTCCCAGGCAATTATAATAGAGCTGGGAAATTCCTATGGGCTAAGATTTTACTCTACCTTTTCTATGTTTATATGTGTTTAGATGCACAAATACTTCCTATTGGGGTACAGTTGCCTATAGTATTTAGAACAGTAACATTTTGAGCAGGTTTATAGCCTAGGAGCAATAGGCCCTACCAATGGTATGTGTGTAAACCCGTATATATAGCCTAGATGTATCCTTGGTTACACATGATATTTGCAATAACAGAATCACCTAATGATGCATTTTAAAAATGTGTCCCCATGGTAAATGCCATATGACCATACTAGCATTTGGCACGTGTTTAATTCTACCTCTCAAGTAGGTAGGTCCCATAATTCCCAACCTACATAGTTGAGGAAACTGAGCCTTTGTGAAAGAAGACAACTTCATGAGTGACACTTGAGTGAGTGGCAAGATGCAGACCTAAACGCAGGCCGTGTGACTCTGCAGGCCACTGTGTCACCTCTCCTGATGCTCCAACCCTGGTCTGGAAGCCCATCAGACCCAGTTCCCAGCCTTGGAAAGTCCACGCTCTTCAAAGGAAAGCATACAAGCCAGTGCTATGAGGAAGACACAGAACTCAGAATGCTGCAGGTGAAAACCGGTGTGGACTAACGCAGTCCCTCCTGGTTTATGCCCTGTGCCAAGATAGAATTAGTAGTTACAGGTAAAAAAAATATCTCCCTGTGTGCTTCCATGCGTGAAGCTGATGAGATGTGATTTTTTTTTTAAAGTCTAAGAATGAGCTACTTTCTTTGTTTTTCCTGACACCTGCTCTGAATGTCCTTTATCTAACTCCGGGTTTCTCAGCCCCAGCACTGCTCAATATTTGTGGCCAGATAATTCTTGGATGGGGTGGGGAGGTGCCTCATGCATTGTAAGATATTTAACATCATCCCTGACCTCTTCCCTTTGCTAACTCTCTCCAAACAAATATGTCTGCAGTTGTTGCTTAATGTACCCTGGAGGAAAAAGCCATCCAGGGTTGAGAGCACTGGTAACAAACAAATCACACCTATTTTTGAAGACTAATTAATTATCCTGCCTAACTCACCTGCCCGTGCTAACTGCGGCTTGTCAGAAATCTACAGCAGCACCAGCTTTGAAGCTCAGCTCATCCCCTTCTGCATCCTCAGACAGGAAAGGGGACACAAACAACTGGAGGATGACACTAGGCCTACAGGGACCCCCCTTGGCCCTGTGGTGTGCAAGCATTCCCACCCCCGTCCACTCACCCCACGGTCCTGGCACTGAAGAGATTTGGGTTGTTGGCTCCAGTGCAGAACAAGAGAGGAAAGGAAGAGATAGTGCTAAGCTGAGCAAAAGGAGGGGAGAAAGAAAGCCCTGGGAAAAGTGCTATTCCATGAGTCAGGAGTCTGGGCTATGGCACAGATGAGACAGTGTGAGGCAGTGGCTTCCACAGATGTTTGAGCAAGAGGCTGCCCAGATAATGACTCCTGGTCTGTTGGTGAAAACATCTCATGACTTTATAGTCACACCTCATTCTGGCCTTAAATGAAAGCTTGGTGCTATGTGGTGTAAGCTTATGGGGGTTAGGTGAGTCTCGTGGAAGAGCATTGCGTGTGTGTGTGCGCGCGCACGCGCGCGTGTGTGTGTGTGTGTGTGTGTGTGTGTTGAGATGGCCTCACTTGTGGAGTCCAAGCTGTCCTTGAACTGGCCTTGAGTTTACTATCCTCCTGCCTCAGCCTACCAAATGCTGGAATTAAGGTGTGTGACACCGTGCTTGTCTCAGAGGTTTTGCCTTTTTTTTCAGTAAAATTATAGGACAGTACAAGACACCCACAAGAGCAACTTGCAAGATGAAAATGGCAGATGCGGCCAGAGATTTAGCTCAGTGGTGCCAGCGCCTGCCTGACAAGTACAAGGTCCTGAGTTTGATCCCTGGTTCTGCCAAAAAAAAAAAAAAGGCAGAGGAAGAAGAAGGGCTAGAAAATGCTAGATTGAGTTGGCTTGAGACTTAAGAAAGGCCATCTTGAGAATTCATATGGCTTCTCCACGTCAGTGATGGAAAACACTCTAATCAAGTAGAAAGTTGAGATTGTAAAGAAATAGGTCTTTCATGAGTGTTTGAATAACTGCCACAGCTCTGAACATAAGAATAATAAAATATATGCTTGATTTTTTCCTATTAAGAAACTTTGCCAAAGCCTAATAAAATTCTCTTGATATCTTGCTTCAGAAAGCAACTCAAGGGAAATGCCTGCATGTTTTCCTACATGTAATGCCATTAAGATATGTCACTGCCAAGACGTGCAAAGACTCCTGGACTGCATTTGTAGGTGACAAGTTGAGTCTGGAATATGTGTTGCTCTTGACATGCCTCAGAAAGAGCCTGGAACTTGAGCTCAGAAGGCCTCAGGGCGAGACTCCAGCTGCCACTCACTGGCTGTGAGAGTCTGCTGGAGCACCATCATTCTTCTGAACCTCAGTTTATCTTATCGGTGAGATGGGGTTTTGCAGGATGGCTGTGAAGATTAAATGAAATATAGGTTATTGTCATCTATATTGCCACCACAGCTGTTGGGCGAATAGATCTTCTCATCCAAAAATACAAGATCCTACTTTAACTTAAGCATGAGTACAGAATGCACCATGGGTCCTTCCTCCCAGCCTCCTGGTTGGCCTGGCACAACTTTGTGTCCTCGGTGCTATCCTTAACCCCCTGTCCCTCCTGATCTCTTCCTGGCCTGCGTACCCGCATCTGTCTGCAGGCTCATGTTTCTGCGCAAGCTGCTCCCTCTTAGGGGAATGCCTGTGCTCCTCTTCTTTATCCTGCAGTTGCCTCCTAACTGGGTTTTCAGCACCCAGCTCAAGTCTGAGGCCTATTCTGTGTGCCGGGTACACAGCACAGGAGACTTCCCACCTGAACAGCTGTTACCATTTGTTTATCTGCCTCCCACATTGACTTGGGGACCCTGGAGGGCAGATCAGAGGTCACCCCACTCCCGTCATGTGGACTCACCCTGTGTATGGAACCTGGCAGGTGCACAGTAAGTGCTTTGGAAGGACTGAGCTTGTCAGTCCTCGCGGATGCATCCTTGGCTAACATGCACAGTAAATGAGTAAGCCTGAGACATGAAAAGCTGTGGTTCTGATGTGATGTCAGAATGCTAATTCTTTCTTCTTGAAAAATTCCCACCCCAAAATGGGAAGAGTTACGAGTTGCTGTGACTTTTAATATTCATAATGTCAGTAAGTGGCATTTTGTAGCAAAGACCCTTGCTGAACTAACTCCCCATCCACTCTCTAATTTCTCCAAAACAGTGAATTCTGTTTTTCAGCCAAGTGTGTGACGACCAGGAATAAAACAACAAAAACTATTTCCTTGTACTCTCTACAGCCGGATATGGCATAGGATGAGTTCTGGTAAAACAGACATGGAAGAGTTTTGTGGGATCACCAGGAAGGCTGGTTAATGAGCGTGAACTTTTCAGGGAAGAGAGACAAGAGTCCCCTTTACTCCTGCTTTTCCTCTTTCTTCCTGCCTGAACTTTAGATTTGGCGACTGGAGTCCCTGCAGCCACTGTGGGCTGTTTAGGTACCCTAAAGACAAGAGCCATATATAGAGAATCTAACCAGAAAAGTACAACAAGTCTCTTTGCTGATAGCCGGATTCATCCTGCTCTCCCCCTCTCTGGTGTTCTTTACATGAGAGAGAAATAATTAACACTCGAAGGCAGCAGTTTGTAAATGTTTTCTGTAAAAGGCCAGATAGTAAATGGTTTAGGCCTTGTAGACTCTGCCATTTTGTTATAACTGCCTGACTTGTGTTAGAGTGCAGAAGCAGCCGGGGACACCAGACAAATGTGTGATGGTGCTGGAAGAAAATTTGACTTAGTAAAGCAGGTGGCAGGCTAGCTTGGGTCTGTGGGCCGCAGCTTGCTCCAAGGCACTGGATATATATATATATATATGTATATATATATATACATACATACATACATATATACATATGTGTATAT
>NW_022900926.1:16750468-16778176 GCF_012274545.1 Fukomys damarensis | reverse complement strand
TTTTTGTCTTTCTGATACATGTAGCCATATCTAACCTGAAATAAACATCTTATTTGGTGAGATGAAACTCATGATTTGGAAGAGTGACACTGTCAAGAGCCTTGTTTCGTTTTCCAACTTTTTCCCCCTTTGGTAAGCTCTTTCTCCCTCATTCTGATTTGAATTATACGAAGTTTTGACATTTCTGTTTCCAGACTCTTTTGATTATTAAGACCAGCTGAATTGTACTCAGGGCTTTTCTAGGATTCTGTCAGTTCTATTGTGTTCAGTTTGGAGGATTCCAGCAGCATTTCAATGGGACAGTCATCAGGTGCGTGGACAGGGAGGACGGGGGACAAAAAGCAAGGCCTGTAGGAACTGAATGAAGAACACCATGCTGAGAGCTCCTAAAATGTGTTTGAATTATGTGACAAAACTTTCAGGCTGGCTGAATGTTCACTTATTGTACTCCATAACCCTGGAGATTGTACAAGTGAATTGATGTTTAGCAGCAGGATAAGAGCTGGTCTTGGAGATTCTTTTGAGAAGAGACTTTGCCTGATGCTGTTAGGATGTCTTGGCTTTTCTGATTTGGTTCATGCTGTGAAAGCAGAACAATAGCGGGTAGACCAGGAATGACACATTGATTTCCCTGACGTGCAAGCTCCAGCTGATGGGCAGAAGATATCTGGAGCTTTGTAGAGAGACAGGTTCTGGGGATGCATCCAAGTTTTGACAGAAGTGGTCTGTGCTTTGCTACCAGTATCAGCCCTGGGTGAATGGGAGTCGGGGAGGGGTCTCAGAGAGGTGGCCACTCTTGATATAGACAAGGGAGCCATAGTTTGGTTTCTCATTTTGATCTTCATTTTTACAGATGGTTGTAGCAGTAGAAAAAGTACTGGGCTTATGTGACTAATTAGCAGCAAAACCACTATTAGAAGTCAACAGTAGCTTTTCTCTTTGCACAGTGCTACACATATTGAATTGAGATTTTAAAATACTTTGTATTAATTTTCCATAATTTCTTTCTAACACAGATCTTGGACCAGTTTGTTAGTGGGATCTTTGCTTGGTTCCCATAGCTCAGCTTCCCTAGAGTTTTTTTTGCTGACACTTGGGAGAGCCCAATCCTTCAGATCCCACTTAATACTGTAAACCCCATAGTCTTTCATTAATCGTTTTCTTTTTGTCTTAATGCTGTTAAGAATTAGTTTCTGTAGCCCGCAGTCAAAGAGCTGTGGTTGATCAGGAAATTGATCCCAAGGAATGACCTTCAGGAATTAGAATACTTAACCTAGACTGGGTAGAAAGCAAAGAAGTCCTATTTAATATCCACTCTGACATTCTAACAGCCCACAGCAGCTAGGCAGCTGTGTTAATCCCTTGTTGACTGCTCATTAAGGGCAGGGCTTTGGATGACCACTGCCATACAAGAGCAGAAAAGGTATGAAGGATTTGAGGCCCCTGAGGTGTGGTGGTGATGTTGGAGAGTATTAAGGAGCAGAATGACAAGCTCAAATCCATATATACTTGGTTCGAGACAAAAGAAAAATCTCAGCACTTTCAGTGGTTGTGAGAATGATTTCTGTGACGCCTCAAGGCAAATGTATCAGAAAACAAAACAGCCCTTTAGAATATAACCACATGGGTTTCTGAGTCACAGTCTTCATTGAACTCAGTATCTTCAGGTCTCCTGGGAAGAGCAGGGCTGAGTTAATTGGAACAGTTAACTTGGGAGACACAGAATACCTGGAAATCTTCCACACAGGGCCCACCTTGTCCTTGCGTTTGGTTGCTCCTGTCACGATCCAGTTTGGCTTCTAGCTCCCTACCCTATTACGGGGATAAATTCCTGGCCAGAGGAACTCTCTTCCCCACTTGAGTTAAAACTCTAGAATCTTACCTGTTCTTCAGTCCTGCACCTTTGGAGTGAACTTAGCCTGTTACAAGATATTATCTCCAACATCTCAGACCTTCATGTCTGCTCAAGCCAGCAGATCAGTTTTCATGGATCTATTTTGTTCTTTATTTTTTCATATAGTCATTTGTAGGTAATAGGATTTCTTCAACTCGTGCTTCAGAGTAACTTTGTATGAGATTCTGAAGACCTCCATGACTGAGGTTCCATAGATATACAACTTAGAGCCCTCATAATTCTTCATCTAAAATAAATTAGCTTATTAAATTAACAAATCATTAATACAGTATTAACCAATTGCTAAATATAGGCAATGAAAGGCAACATTTTTAATGTGTTATTTTATTAGTACATGTTTATTGTTATTATTCATTATTAGGTTTTTATTCGTCCATGTATGCAATGCATAATATTTACATTCCTCGTGGGGAGTTGGTGCATGTATATAATATATCATAATTATTTTTGAAAGGCAAATTTCTAATAAATTAAGACTTTCTAAAAGTCTTGATACTTCCCTTGTTAAGCTTTATCTTCATTCAAACACTGCTTCATTTTTCTCTGGTTTCTCTTCTCTTTTTTATTGTTGTTCTTTACTTAGAAGTTAGTATAACCCCATTATAGGAAAATGAACGAAAAGAAAACATGATCCTTTATTCTATCATTGTTACCATTTTGGTTACTTTCCTTCTGGTCCTTTTTATTTGATTTCCCCCCTGAACATTGTTGTAAACAAACTATTTGCCTGCCATATTTGTTTGTTTGTTTGTTTTGAAACAAGGTCTTGCTATGTAGTTCAGGCTGGCCTTGAAATCATTATGGAGCCCAGGCTGGACTCAAACTTATGGTGATCCTTCTGCTTCAGCCTCCCTCCTGAGTGCTGGCATCACAGGACATGTGCTACCACGCCTGGCTTTGCCTGCAGCTTTTAAGCTTAATATATTACATACATTTTAATTTCTTAGTATCTTTGTAGTCTCCTTCCCAATGGTTATATAATACTGCAGAGACAGAGACTGAATTGTGATTATGAATTAGCAAGGCGTGGAACTCTCACTGTTATACTGAGCTTCTGGTAGGTGTTCAGTTATCATTCAATGAATTGAATTAGAAACTTCTTTCCCTTTCCAAATGTTCCCTTTTAAACTCTATTTCATAAAACATCTTTATGCATATAGCTTTTTACATATTTTGGATTATTTAAGATCAATCCCTAGAAGTGGGATTACTGGTCACAGTGCACCCATTTATGGCTCAATGTATATTTCCCAACTGTCTCCAGAGGGCTGTGTTGATTCAGAACACCCCCTACCATGCATGAGGTCAGTTTCCCTGCATCCCCACAATTGCACATGCACTACAAGAACAGCACCTCACTGCTGTTTCAGTGTGAAGGCTTCCTCATTTGTGCATTACTCATGGCATTGTCTCACTTGGGAATTCACTTCTCTCTAGCAGTTGCAGTGAAGATATTAACTGACATTGATTACTAGCGTTGTTCTCACTTGGAGTTGTTTCTCCATTTATTTGTGGGACATTGAGGGACACCTTTATCTGCCTTTGAAGAGAACCCTATTGTTCTTCTGAGAATATCTTAATCTCTGAAAATGTACAACTTTATGAAAATGCTCCTGTCACCTGCTAACACTGAGTGATCAAGGAAGGTAATTTGCCCACCAACTTCTGTCGGCTAATCTGAGAAACATTTTAGTTTGCATTTTTCTATATGCTGATATTGCTTTCCATGGTCAGAAGCAGAATAAAGAAAAGTAGAATAAAATACCGTATTTCCTCCCTTTACTGTTCTTTTTCAAACAAGAAATTTGCCTCCATCTGACCCAATTCTTCTCCCAGCTCCCTGCTCCTCAAAGCAAGTGTTTAGCATTTGTCTTTATAAATCTTTGCACCTTTCTTTCTAATTCTGCTTTCAGAGTAACCCAGAGGTACCCACCCCGACTTGAGTTTAAACAGAACATAAACTATGTCCAATATCCGAGGCAGTGAATCCAAGGCAGTGTCATGAGGTCCCTTATTCTCAGCATTTTGAAAATCTTCTATTTCTTGTCTTCCCAAACCTCTGTTGATTTCTCACCTCTGATTTTGTAATTTTCTCTTTCAATCATTTTCCATTTTAGTTTTCATCCTAGATAGGAAAGAACAGTTCAACATTTCATTTTATTTTTTGATATTGGAGATTGAACCTGGGGCCTTCACACTGGACTACATAACCTACCCTTTTTATTTTTTAATTTGGGACAGGATTTTTCTAAGTCCCTGAGTTGCCCAGAATGGGCTCTAACCTATGATCCTCCTACCTCAGCCTCCCACAGTGCTGAGATTACAGGCATGCACCTCCGTGCCAGGCTCCAGTCAACTTTTTAATAATTTTTCCAGAAATTGCCACTTCAATTCTATACTCTCAGGTCTC
Source organism: Fukomys damarensis (assembly GCF_012274545.1). Lineage (NCBI taxonomy): Eukaryota > Metazoa > Chordata > Mammalia > Rodentia > Bathyergidae > Fukomys > Fukomys damarensis. The sequence continues at coordinate 16,773,851 of NW_022900926.1, read as the reverse complement.
ACTCCTGGACCCTACCTGAAATATCTTCTGCTTCTGAGGATACTTCCATGCACTGCACGTCACTGAAATCAAATCTTTATTTGTTGTTCAAAAACAAATAGAAGTGGTATTTTCCAGAGCGTTAGAACTCAGATATACACATTTATAAAAGGCAGCACATATTGGTTGATACAGAGTTGAACAGAAACAAATTCCATACCTATTAAAACCAGAGAAGATATTTTTATGTAACAGCATATGTGAAAAATACTAAATAAGCCAGCAGATGATCCTAGACCCAGGTTGCTGCTAATTAGCTAATGGCCTTGAAAAAAGCTTTGAGGTTTGCATCCACAAAACTGGAATCTGTTAGTGATTTTCAAACTTTGGGGTTATTTCTAAGAACCCTATTCATATTCCATATTCCATTAAAAAAATAAAATATTAACTAGATACCTGCAGAATTCTTTTGGTTGAAAATGGGCCAGAGGACCACCCTGAGCTCCCCCAACCTTCCACACCTCAGGAGTTCAGCGGCTGCTCCCAGGAACCCTAAATTATATATTATCAGGATGCACAAACGGATATAAAAAGACAAGGTCATTTATAGCTCTAAAATCCCGGGATCCTGTAGTTTGAACACAGAAAGTGCTAGGATTTGGTTGTGCGTGCTAGATTAGCAGAAGGACATGGAGACGTGTCTCTGTGATGAGGAGGCCAGGCCGTCTTGGGGTCTTGGAGAGTAGATAAGTGGCCCCTGTCTGCCTGACTATACAGGGCCATTGATATACCACAGACTTGTTTTGAATGTGAATAATCACTTATGATTCATTTTATAGAGTTCCTTCTTTGCACCACAAACTGTGCCATAGGTCACTCTAACTGAATGCCTTTGATGTTCATCACCAACTTCGCCTTGAAATCCTTCCCTCTCCCACTTGGATATAGCAGTCCAGCGGGAGAGGATGAGGTGATCAGAGCCTTTTCTGTCCCTCTTCCAGGTTCTAATTTATATGTCACCTTCTAAAAGAAAGGTTCTTTGGCCAACCTGTATATTCTGGTTAACCTGTCTTAATTCACAGCATTAATTACTATTTGCATGAATGTTTCATTTGTTCATTGTATATGTTTATTTGTGCATTTTGTGAATTCTTCAAACACCAAAAGGTTAATTTATGGAGAATAGAGAATTTGTCTCTCATCCATCACTTAGCACCCTAACTGTGGCCTGGCCCCCACGTGGATCTAGAGAATGAATAAATGAGCCAGAAGAGAAGAAAGTGAAGTGTAGAGGGCACTCTAAGTCACATTACTAATAAGCAACAGAACACAGAATCAAACTCAATTCCAGGCGGGGGGTTTAGCTCAGTGGTACAGCTGGCTGCCTCGCAAGCTCAAGGTCATGAGTTTGCATCCCAGTACCAAAAAATAAATCTCAATTCCAACCGAACAGCAGCCTTTAATTGCCATTTGATCTTCCCTTGGCTTCTCATCAGCTACCCGATAGAATGCTAATAAAATAATGACTACAGAGACAGTGAAAACCTTGATGCTGATCTGTTAACCCTGTGGATGTTTCCTGGACCTCCCTTTGATCATGTGCAGAATACACAGCTCCTCGGCACATTTACCATTGGACGCTTCCAGTTTCTTCAAAGTGCTTTCCTAACTTGAATCAAAATCTGTCTTCATGCATCATTGTCTCACTGGTCACTTTTTCTTACTTAGTGGATAATATATGTATTAAGGAAATTGTGTCCTTACCACTGGCTTTCAGTAATCGGTTTTGTCTTTGCAAGCTGTCTTCACTGAAGGATGTTTTTATGCCATATTCACTTCCCCTCCAGCTTACATGTGATCAAGATGACAAGGAAGGTGCTGGGTAAAGCCACTGAGCTCCTTAAAACCAAGACACGATATGAATCTGTTCGATTCTGTTCATTTGTGGTCCCTGGCTTCAGCTTTTGGCCTTTGAGAGTGTTTTAGTCCAAGCTACACTGTGGTTTCTGTGGTCTCCACTAGTGACGACTGGTTCCCAAGAATATCACCTATTTTGAAATGCATAAGGCTTCTAACTTTTATCTAGATCCAAAGTTTTTATTCTTTTATATACAAAGAAATAGAGAAAAATGTGAGAGTGCCAGCTAATATTTAGTGTGCTCTATAAGCCAACCAGTGTTCTAAATTCCACACTTGGATCATCACATTTAATAGGCATTAGCATGTCCTGGGGAAATAGCAGAGGCCTTTGTTTCATTTTGACATTTATTTCTAGTTCCTATTTTCTAACAGTCCATCTTTCTCAGTGGTATCACTGATTTGATGCCATAATCCATGTAAAGCACTCAGCCCAGCTCGTGGTATAGAGTTAGCACTCAAGAAATGTCAGCTGTTACGGTTGCGTATTTCTTTCCTGACACTGAACAGAGTCAATGTTTTTGGATCTAGACTCATGGTGAAGCATATAATTTTCTGCTTTCCATCAACATACTGTACTACACTGCACAGAACAGTAAGGTAGAAATGGCAACATAGTACAGGGCAAGAAGTCTGCGGTCAGGCATTAGCTCTGCCAGTTAGTGGATTGTGAATATGAAGAGCCAACGAGTTCCTCAACTCCCGAGAGATTTTACTTTTTGTCTGTTCATGAGACATGTGAACCTCCTGTATAGATTCCATGTCTCTGTCTATTTCCTGTTGCAATGACTGAATATCACAGACTGAGTAATATATAAAGCTTTACTTTGCTCATGGTTATGCAAGCTAAGAAGTCCAAGAGCACACACAGGCATCAGGACAGGCCTTCTTGCTGCATCCTGACATGGCAGAGGGCGAGACAGAACAAGTTTGCTAGTTTGGGTTTCAGTTACTCTTCTTCTAAAGCCACTGGTCCCATCATGGAGGCCCCAACTTGATGGCCTTGCCGAGTCATTATTGTCCAAAGGCCCCATACTGAAATACTGTCAACATGTGACTTTGAGGGTCAAGTCTACCCAACACAGGCAAGGTAGAACGTTCCCCCAGAGAGTGAAAAATGTGAATTTCCCCATACATTTCTATATTTCTTGGCCTACACAGTATATTAATAAGACCCAAATCACCCTAGTAAAAGATGTATTAGAAAATCCTTAGTAACAGAAATTGAAAAAAGGGCCTCTAGGCCTCCCTTCTGTATGCTCTCCTGGCTGACAGTAACCAGTTGGTTTAGGAATTTTTCAGAGAAAGCACAACATAGAATGCATGACTGGTGGTATTTGGGTTTTCTTTGTTTTTTGTTTTTTGGATTTTTTTTAAGCAAATGATTCTTATTGCATGGGATGTGGAATGTTGTGTTGAGAAATCCGTTGGCTCAGGAGTCAAGAGCCCGTGAGTTTTATTCCAGCTCCAGCTCTGCCACTGTCTGCTTCTCTAGCAAATGCCATTGACCTTCTTTGAGCCTTACTTTTGTCAACTGTCAAACTAGAGGAACTGCTAAAAATGTCTTCCAATTTTAAAACTCTCTGCTACCAAGGCTTCTATGTGAGAACAATGCTCATCTGAAATCTGATTGACAGAAAAGCATTTTGTCCTTTTTCCTTCCTTTGCCAAGTGTGATGAGAGATGGGGCGGAAAATGTATTCTGCTGTGAAAAGGTTCATTCAGCCTTTTCTTAATAGATCAAGTGGTTGGTATTTCTGCTGGCTCCTGAAATACATTACAAATCACAATCTGGAAAAAGTTCCAAAGCAGCTTCAAGCCTTCCTGCTGAATTTGGATACATCCTTAGGTCTTACTCTGTAGCTCATCCTTAACAACTGACAAAATATTTACTTTGCTGGGTACAGAAAAGGGTAACATTTTCCAAAATATTAAACTAGGTTGGATTCAGAACACAGACAATGAGGCAAAAAGTTGGACCTCTGCTCGAAGCCGTGTCATTGAATCATTTTGCAGAGTGCCACAAGAAACAGAGCCTTAGTGCATGTCTGTGCTCCACGGCAATTCTGAGAAAGGCAGGGGCAATAGCCTACTGATGTGATCAGTGATTCTCAAAGTGTGGTCCCTGTGCCACCAGCGTCTCCAAGCTTACACTTAGAGACACAGATTCTTAGAATCCATCCCCAACCCACTGAGTCAGAAAGTTCTGAGAGGTGGCTCAGGAATCTACTCTATCCTGAGTCCTCTGGAAAATTAAGCCCAGGTAATTCTAGAATAAAAGTTTGAGAACCGTTGGTGTAGGTGTATGAAAGCTCTCAGTGCTCACTGCCTTTCAGTTGAAAGAGTAAAGCAAAGGCAAGACTGCCTAGTAGTAACTAAAGTTCTCAGAAATAAATTAATTTTTTAATGTACACGAATTTGGAATTCAGAAGGATTGCATTTAAAATAATTTCCTCCCTCCATCCCTCTCTTTCCTAACCCTGTTTTTGCCCTCACTGCATACTTAAGCCTGTGGGATCTAAATTATGTTTGTCTCAGCTTAAAACAATAAAAATGCACTGCAGTTTGGTTATTGTGCTTGTATGAAGCTAGTGGCTTTTGTTAAAAACTAATTGCTTCTTCAAAAAACTCATCTAAGGCCCAACCTACGATGAAAAAATAGACAGAAATCGAATGACTATGATTTGTAATTCTCTGTTCTGTCAATGAACTATTTTTAATAAATAAATTGTGATTCCTTTTAAATGAAATTACTGGAAACTGCTGTAGTCGCCTGCTGTAAGCAAGAAGTAGGCTGTCGTTTAAATAACTGCATTGTTTCTTTCTAAACTTGGAAATCATCCTCAAGAGAAATAAAGATCATTCTCAGAACACTTCCTTTTGCTGCTCCCTGCTGTCTCCTGCCTGTCCCGTTCTCATTGGTGTCACTTGCTCGGCCTCTGCAGGTATCTGAGCTGTGACCTTTGTCCTGCAGTCTCATACTTAGCCATGTCATTTAGTCCCAGGGTTTCGACTCCTGCATCTGTTGATTTGGAAGATTCACAGATCTGTAAAATGAGACTATGATTTCATTCCTGACTTCCAGCCAATATTTCCAACAGCCTCAGTGTCCTTCCAGCACCTTAAAGACCACAGATCCAAACCAGGACGCACCATCTTTTACTGTCTTCGCTGTTCCTTCACTGTCCTTTGATGACCCTTCCCTGCTCTGTGCTCTTCCTATTCTACTGTGAAGCAGGAGCTCATAGAAAGCTCATGGGTTTGGGAATTGTATGGATGTGTCAGCAGTGTACCCTTGGCTAACTCGGTTCTCAGATGTTCAGCTTCTTCATGGGTAAACAGAAGAATTGCTTTGAAGAATAAAAAAGGGGACATATATTTTTAAAATGATTGTAGGGGTAAGGGGTTTAGCTCAGTGGTAGAGTGCTTATCTGGCACCTGTAAGTCCCCAGTTTGATCCCCAGGACGACCACGACAAAATAAAAACAGATTGTATAATGTAGTTCCCAAACCAGAGTACAGTGAGAGTGATTGTGGCCATTGTTAATTATTATTCCGTGACTAAAAAGTTTGAAGATGTAAACTCAGACTGTGCCATGGCAAGCAGGATATGTGTTTGTGCTGTGCTTTAGTGTTGTAACATGCGCTAGGTCTCCAATAAGTACTTGTCCCTTTTCCATCTTCCTGCCACAGTGATGTTTGTCTTTATTGCTTTCTGACTCTGTCCTTCATTATTGTTCCATCTGTCCCTGCCACTTAGACCACAGTAACGTTCTCCCAGCCGGGCTCTTTGCCCACTGCTGTTTCCCCGCTGTGTAGTTTCTGGGTTGATCCGGTGAAGCTATGTCCCTTAACTCATCCTCTGGCTGATGATCCATTAACCCTTTGCTCACTAAATAGACTTAACACTCACCAGGACGACATCCACAGTCTTCCTGTTGAGGATCCAGTAGATTTGAATTCAACCACTGATGTGTTGGGTAAATATGGCCTTTCACCCAGCTGCACTGTTTTCCTGGTGACTTTGCCTGTGTTGTCTTCCCTGACTGATGGTCCGCTCTCCAACTGCTGAAATCTCCCTGACCCTCTGGCTGAAGTGTAACTGTTTACAATCTCCCCTTACTCCTCAAATTCTACTAACAATGTTTCATTTGTACCCTATAGTGCTTGATGTACTCTGCTTTATACTCTAGTTAATCGGGTTTATGTCTTAGACATCCCACCAGGAAAGGGGTTGGAAAGCAGCAAGTATGCCTTTCTCATGCCTCTTGGCATCAGATAGTCTAACATAAGAGAAACTCAGTAAATGTTGGTTGAATGAATAAATGACTGAAGAAGGACACTTTTGCTCTGCCAGTAATTAAATACTATTGTTGATTTCTTGAGGAACTAAAAGTTCTTAAAGAATATGGCAAAGATTTTTATTTATTTTGCCCTTTAATTTAAAAGATTGAAGACATTAATCAAGTTTGAAAGCCATTTAAGATTAAAACTATTATGTCAGTGAGAGTAAATTTTCTAAAACCACAGAAGACCCTTTCCTGCATCTTCGCAGTGATATTAACCTTTTGCCAAAAAGGAAAAAAATTATTTGGTAGTTAGAGAAAAATGTCACTGGTCAAACAGGCGTATTCTACTTATGCATATAGTGAAAATTGGGCATTTGCTTACGCTTGGGTTTTGGAAAGTACATAAAATTGGCTTTGTCACTCTCCGAGCTCCGAAGTATGTGAGAACTTTGCTTTTTTCTTGCTTCTGCCCCAATTTGAAATGCATGTTTGTATACAGTTTAAGGTAATAAGACTCAACCGCCTCTTGGCAGATGGATTTTTGCAACTGTACTGTGTATAGTCAGTAAGGCAATTTTTAAAAAGAGAGCATCTGTGATTAAGAGACTAGGTTCTATTAAATTTTTAAAAACTTTCGCTCACGTCTCTTTAAGAGAAAGCTGCCTGCTTGTAGAGAGACCCTTTGGAATTGCCGGAGAAGGCACCTGTTGCAGCAGGCATCGTCTTATTTGGCACCCGAAGTGCCTGGTGTAGTGAGGAGAGTCGTACTCACTCAGTCTGCTTCTACACCCCCTTCTCATTCATTCTTTAATTCAAAAGGTCCTTTCCTTGTATTGGCTAATTAATGGCTCAAATAATTCTGTTAACTGCTATGAATATTTTTATCCCATTTTTATCTTAGCATGGGGTTTAGGAAGTGAAAATATAGGCAGTTAACATTTATTGAACTTGAAATAGTTAGGCCTCAGAACTAGCATAATTTTATGAAAATTATATAGAAACTGCTTACTTAACTTAGTTGGCCATTAAAATATTAATAGAGTTACTGCAGGGAACTCTGGGATGTCAAGGCCGGCCTCCAAGCATCTTATTTCCTTAGTTAACCTAGTGTCCTAAAGAAAGAATCTAGGGTCTCAGCTTCTGCCATTTAGTGAAAACTCTTGACAAAGATCATAGACTTCTCGGAGGTAGGAAGTTTGTTTCAGAAAGGAAGAATCGCACCTGTGAGCAGTCAGTCAGCCAGTTTATTCAGTTGCTGTGGTGTACAAGGTACCTGCGGCAGTGTGAGGCTACAGTGGGTCTCCTGGGCCCAGACGCTGTCCTGTGGAGTGTGCTGTGTAGTGCAGGCGAGCCATTATGGCTGTGTCAGTGCCGTACCCCCACCCTCCTCCACCGCTGTGTAGCCCAGCTGGCTTCCGGAGGAAGTCTTTAGAAAGCACCAAGAAGAGTTCTTTTATGCATCCTCCAGCCTGGTCCTGGAAAATTCTAAACTCTTTGATCTGAGAAATTATAAAATTGAAAGAAACCAAAGCAAAACAGAAAACCAAAGAGCAAGCTACTTTTTAGGGCCTTAATATCTCTGACCATCTGCAGGTCATGTCCTCCAGTTAGCCCAAAGATCTGTGATCCCTTTGGGTGAAAATATTTTCACATGGAGAATCCACACAGATACTTTAAGCTTTTTTTCAACAGGATTCCTTTGATGTGAAAACGGAAGATTCAGCCATCTTGAGCGGCTGAGAGTTGGAGGAGCTGGGGGCGGGCTGGTGGCAGTAAGGATACACACCCACAGGGCCCCAGAACCAGCCTGAGGGGCTGGGGACACAGAAGTGTCAAGCTGTGGGAAGCGGAAGTGTCTTGCCTAGGAGATCACATTAATGTGGCTCAGCTCTGCTACCAACCTGTCTGTTAGATAACTCGCTTCCTTAATCACCTCTCTTTTGCCTTTTCCTCTTTCTTAGTGATTTCAAGTACTTTTTAGTTGTGAAAAATATTCAAGCAGCACCTTGTATTTAACAAATGAACAGCAATGTGATGATAGGCTTGGCCCTTCCTCTCAGGCCTCCCTCATTTGTGCCTCAGGCCTCTTGTTATCTCCACAGAATCCCAAAGATTCCTCGGAACATGCTTTGAAGAACTCTGCTCTGCCTTAGCTTTGGCTTTCTCACAATTTACATATCCTCATGACCAACTATGGCTACTTTATAGTCTCCTGCACGACAGTCTAATGGACTGTATCTTGATCTTTTGCACCAGCCCTATTTAGTACAGACTGGTCTATTCTTCAATGAAGTGTCCACCTCTGATCGCATCAGTTGTGGCCAAGGTGAGAAATGGGTTAAATGGCTCAAAATATGGCGAGGTCAGGCCGTCCCTTCAACAGGGTCTGGGTAAGGCGGTAGCTTTCAGCAGCCACCATGATGGCCATGTCTTAGCAGGATGAGAATGGAACACATATCCTGGCACCCAAACTAGGAAGCTCTGGGCAAACAGAAGCATCAAGCAGTCATAGGCCAATGAGGAGAGAATAGGCTGAGGACTAGGCAAGAGGCTCTGAGCAGCTGTTAGGGATATCTGGACCACTTCTGTGCAAATAGGAGCAGTTTGAGAGCTTGCTCTTGGGCGCACTTGGATGTTCAACATCAAATGCAAAAATGGCTCTCACCAGTGTAATTAATTAGTCTCAAAGTGGGTGTGGTCTGGGAACAGGGTAACCAAAAGTAACCTTCGTGTACCTCCTTCTGAAAGCGTGGAACTGGCTTTTTAAATGTGTTCTTTTCATTTTCATGACATTAGGTATGAAACACCAACTCCCTCTCCATTTAAAAGCTCAAGACTTAGTCCCTCTAAAAGGTAAAAGTTGCTTTTGTGGCCACAAGCCACTACTTGGCGGGATGTCTGGTGAAGCCTTTTTGTTAGTGTTGGATGGCACCGGTGCCATGACAGAAACTCAGACGTGGAGCTGGTAGGAGGAACTGTGATGCTCCCAGACATCAGAAGCAGAGTGTGACCCCAAGTGGGCCCTGGGCTTCCAGCAGGGACAAGACTTGATTTCAGGGTAACCTTAGACGTGGCTTTATGAGACAAGTGGCTCTTATGCATGGAATTTGGACAAAGCACTAAAAGCTATTTGTCCTCACCACTCACATTTGAAGACCTTTGCCTCCAAAAGGAGTTAGTCTGAAGAGATTCAAGTTGTAACTTTGGCTCTGACACAAGCTTATTATGCAATTTGTTCCACTTGTGCAGCCTTCTAGTTTCTCTTTCTGTGAAAGAATCATTACACGATTAATGCACACGAGGTTGGGAATCCCAGTGAAGCAATCCAAACAACCTATCATCATCCATTCCCTTCTCTGGATTTTGTCACAAGCAAATAGGTGCAGCTTGTTGGGAATTGGGGAAAATATATTTTATATTGTCTCGTACATTTTCAGATTTGCAATTTAATGTTGGGAAACTTGATGCTACAACACCCCCTTCACAGTGAGCCTGCTCTGCTGTCACTGATTGATTGTGAGTCTCGGGTGGGTTGGGCCACGATGACAGGGCCAATTTATTATTCAGCAGATAGCACCGTCCCTGCGGACCACCCTCCACAGAAAATGGTGACCAAAACAGTACCATGTAATGGGATTTCTAAAGCCCTTTTATAATATTTTTATTGTTTGGATGCTTCTGATATTTGGATTTTCAGAAAAATTATCTTTGTAGTGTTGTGCCCAAGTCGCAAAGTCCCCAAAGACCACCAAGAAGTCATGTCCGATGCAATTGCAATAGGAGTTTATTGCAAGCTCGAGCCTGGACTCTCAGGTGTCACCGTCACAGCGGCTTCAGACCGAGAGCCCAGATCCAACTTTGAACCAAGTTTATATAGGATTTTTCTGTTACTATTTTTAGTTTTCCCTTGTCATCAAGGGGCATCGGGAGGGCACATTGGAACATGATCTAATGCTTACATTTGCAAATTTATTATGGGGTGCTGGGAGGGTACATATTGGAAAGTTACCTAAAGCCTTTAAACAATTCCTCTTTTTCAGTAGACAATTAATTCCTCTTTTCTTTTCTTTTTTCTTTTTTTTTTCAGCTTTAATTGAGTTTATTGGTACATTTTAGGGATACAGCATAGTTACATTCATTGTTGGGATCCTCTTTTCAATAAACAATTAATTCCTCTTTTCTGACTTTTGCTAAGTAAGATGTATGGCTATCTATATCCATTATAATTAATTCCTATATCAGCTATAACTAATTCCTATATTGATTAGATCACCCAAAAAGAAGCTTTTATATCAACTATACTTAATTCCTATATTCATTGAATTACATAAAAAGAAGCTTATCTTAAAAAGAGAAACAGAAGCAGGGTGCAGATGCTCTAAAAGAGGAACTGCAATTGTCAAAGCACAGAGAAACTGCCACATAGAATGGAATTTTTCAGAAAGGAACTTTTGCATTAATTCTGGGTAAGGGGCATGGAGCCCACCGTGACCTGGAAACTTGGTCCTCACAGTAGTCAAGGAATGATGTTGCTGATTTTATGGTAAACAATATTTCGTGTGTATCCTGTCCCACCTGAAGGGTACATTATTCAGGGATAGCAAGTGGCGTTACGTCACACTCCACACGACATTTCCTGATTATAGTGTCTTTTTATTTGAAGAAAATTTAAAACGTCAGTCCAAGCTCACAGAGCTTTTCTTTTTTGTTGTTTTTTTTTTTTTTTTTTTTTTGAGACAGGGTCTCACTATGTAGTTGAGACTGACCTGGAGCTCACTATGTAGCCCAGGCTGGTCTCAAACTCACAGTGATCCTCTTGCCTCCTGCCTCCGAGTGCTGGGATTACAGGCGTGCACCACCATGCCCAGCTTCACAGAGCTTTTCCTAAGCTTACTGTTAACTAGAGTTTTATCTCATAGCTGTCCTTCGTTTTACCTGAACACTAAGAGAGTCAAGAAGTTTGAAATACCTACCTGATTGTATTGCTTCCATTAGAGGACCTTCAGTGTCCATAGTGATTTTCCAGTGGATTATATGGCTCTTCTTAGTGATACATGAAATGATTTTATGAATATAACATAGAATTTTTTACAACTTGTGTATTTTACTGTATATTGTGAAAAATATAATGTACACTAAAACAAAACCATAAATAGGTGACATATTACTATATACTAAGGATGAATTATACATTAAGAAAAGTAGTATCTATATTATTACACTTTGAAAATATGTACATATTGACAATGGATATTTATTACTTAACTTGATAAGTAAATTAAGTGAATCAATACAGAATCATTTAAAAAATACCAAGTGGTAGTATAGTTGTTCACAAATATGAAAAATCTCATGAAGATAGTAAGGAATTACTAAAATTTGAGAGATGTTAGAGAATAGGAAGAAAATTGTCTGCTCAGCTTGTCTCCAGCTTTTTACGTTATCACACTTCATTTCAGTCACTTCACAATTATTTTCTGCTCCTTAAATATGCAACTAACATTCATGCCTTCTATTCTTGAATTAAAGTATTGACTTACTCACATATGCATAACCTTAGGAGAGCCATTAAAACTCTCTGGGCTTTCTTTTCCTCATCTGAAGAAAACAATGGGACTAAAAAAATAAATGAACTGCCACCGAGAAGATATTTCTTAAAGAAAGTTCCTGGCTATAATTGTACTCTGTCAATTATAATGTACGATACAGATATAGGGGACATAATGTTTCATCCTTACATTTCTCATGGTGCATAAAGACTGATCGTTAAATATGTTAAGGGATAATAAATGACTACCACTAATGTTCAACTTTGAAATAGCATTTAATTAATTAAGAGAGCATTCATGGAGTGGCAATGCGTACTACAGAAATATCAGAAACACCTCTACCATCAAAAGCTCAACCTAGTGAAGAAGTCCAACACCTAAAGAGGTGATCACAACATAAGTTATAATGTCTTCTGATTTTTAATAGAGATAGGATAAGGAACATCAGCCCAACTGGAAAGCTTCCCAGAACGAGTGATGCTCTGTGAGAGGAGGGATTCATGGGCAGAATGAGGAAGGGTTCTGTTGGCTGGGAGCCTGGGCAGAACTGTAGACCAGCACTGTCCCACAGGGAAGGACCAGGACACAAGCCACAGATGCAACACACATTAAACAAAAGCACAACGGAAGGGATGGAATTAATTCTAATAATATATTACATTCAACAAATACTAAATATCATTTAATAGACAATCTATTTTTAAAATATGAGATATTTTACATTCTTCCTCCTTCTGTACTAAATCTTCAAAATCTGGTATATATTTTACACTCACAACACATGTTGGTTTGGACTAACCGTATTCCAAGTGCTTAGTAGCACATACGTTTAGTGACGACAGAATAAGCTGGGAGTTCTTTGATGCCTACAGCACAGGTTGTACATGGATACTGGTGGAAGATGAAGGGAAGATGTAGTCAGATATGAGAATGCCGAGGCTTCGGATCCAGGATAGCAGAGTCTCGGTTTAATCACGAAGGCATGAAGGAGCCTTTGATGAGTCTGAAACATTTTATACCATACAGGTATAATTTGAGGACTGGAAGGATTGTGCTGGCAACTGTGTAAAATGATTGATCAGGCAGGCACAGCGCAAAGCTATGCCTCGATATGTTGTGTTTCTCTGTGGTGCTGAACAGAATTTTCATATAAACACAAGCAAGTAGTAAACAGGCTTCTCAGTTTCCAGAGTTTTATGAGTTTCAACCACTTTCTGGTTGCTTTTGAGAATGAAAGGTTTAGTAGAAGAGAAACTAGGAATATCAGTTTTAAAACAGAAAAAGTTGGGGTGTGGCCACCTTTAGGCTTCAGCTAAGCAACTCATCCTACGAATTTTCCATCCAGATAGACCTTGCCCTCCACCAGACTACCACCCACAGGAAGCTGACCATCACCAAATGTGTGCCTCCCACCTGTCCCTATAATGACACCTAAAAGGAATATCCCGCCATCTCCCAGACACCTTTGCGAGTAGAGTCCCTAAAATCTACATAATAATGCCTTTCAGGCACTGTGAGGTAAAAATTAATTTTTCTTGTCAGCTTTTCTAAAAAGGCAAATGTCTTTAGCAGGCTATGTATTTTTTCACCATATCCTGCATATGATTGCATTCTTCATTACTCTTTCTCCTTTATAGCAAAAACAAACTTCCTGAATTCATTTTGTTCTTGGGATTGCCAGCTTTGCAGGCTCCTGTCTTCTGCTTTCTGTTCTGCTTGTGTTCATTATGCTCTGTGGCACCCTATGAGCTCTGCTGGTTTCTAATCTAAGATGTTCCAAGCCAATAAATAATTCATATGCGGGGAGGAGAGCAAATGAACATGGAAACTTCAGCTGGTGCTCTTGCAGAGTCATTTGCTGCAGCACCTCCTCTTCCTGCTGCTCTGGGATCTCCAGGCCTCTGCTCATCTCCATGAGTCAAATGATGGTCATTCAGATGTACAAAGAACAGCCCACAAACACAGCAAGGCCTTGCCCTCTCGGAGAGAGTTGTCCAGAGTCTCAGTTTTTGCACACCTGGGGTCTGCTCCCCACTCCCAGTCCCCTGTTCCCACAGCCCAGAAGATGGCTGAAGCCTGAAGTGACTGTCATGACACTTGTGACCATCATGGTGGAATGGACTTTAGGGGTGACCTGCCTGTTTCTCGAGCCATTTCTCAAATCTTCCATTTCAAGTCTAAGTTTTAGGCTCCAAAATGTCTTAAATTTCCAAATGAAGCCCTAGGACACATGACCTTGAAGGATTAATTTATTTTGGTCAAATTAGAGCCCAGGAAATTCAGGAAGGGTTCATGGTTTGATGAGGTAGAAAAGTGAACTCTGTTTATGCCTCAACTTTGCTCTTCGAGGGATGAATAACTGTTACTCTTTCTTTCTCCATCATGTACATAGTTTACTGAATAATTTAAAAAGTCTTTTGTTTCTTTCTTTTAAAAAAAGAAAAAGAAAAAAAGAATCTGTATTTTGAGTTAGATACTGCTGGGAAGCCAGCACTTGCCTGGCATCTGTCCATGGTGCTTGAGGGGCATTCAAGGGTGTTGTGAAAAGTACAAAGACACCCCCTGCACTCCCCCAGAAAAACCTCACCACATCTGCTCTTCTTGGTGGGGATGGGGTAGACGATGCTGCTGTGAGGAAAAGAAGATTTGGACTAAGACCATGTTTCCCACTGTGAAATAAAACACTAGGCAATTAGTCTTTTCAAAGGTAAAATATTTATTTTTATGATCTCCTCACAGTCATAAAAGAAGAAAAAAGTAAAATTGCTCTGGTAAACTTCAACAAGGAGGTTGATTCCTGTTGCTTTTGTCAATTGCCTTCTTTCAAAGGGAGATTAGAGTGATTAGAGATAAAGCTCTGAGTGTCCCTAAGGGGGTTTCCCAAAGAAAAGAGAAAATCCTGCAGACTTCCCCCACCTGGTTGGGAACAGCAAAGGCCTACCAGGAGTTTTGTTTCATTAGAGAAGAAAATATTGATTGAGCATTGACTAGGAGTTGTAGTTGTCTTTGTATGGGGAAAAAAAGTTTAATTACCTAAGGAATAAATAGTAAGGTAGGGGGAGAACCCAACCAGCTAGTATTACATTGCTGGTTTTTAATCGGAGATTTTTAAGTGTTCTTTTAGAATGGGGTAAGTGAGGATTCCTCAGACAGCTCTCGATTAAGATACTTTTATCAGTGAAGTATGGGTAAGAATTAGACTCCAAAAGCAAAACCAACACCATTGACAATCATAGGAAATTAAATTCTTAGACCTTTCATTTAGAAAGTAGCTTTTCATGACTGGTGGTGAATACTTCATGACACAAAATGTAAGCAAAACCCACTTGAAAGAGGAGGAAGAATCTAATGAACTTCATTGGGACTGTCGTGGAACAAAGCAAATGCACCCTAATTGTTACTATGTAGCCTGCATGCATGTATTCATTTACTCATTCATTCGTTCATCAGGTCTAAACTGAGGGCCGGCCCACTAAAAATTAGAGCATCTGCTAGGCACCAGGTATTTAAAGATGGCGGTTGATATATGAGAGTCGCTAGGGAGGCTATTCGTGGGTCCTGATGCAACCAGGAGCCGGCCCCTCACTCATGGGTCCTTGGGTTTGTTTATTTGCTTTTGTTTTTGCTTTTTTGCCCTCGATGAAAGAATTCAGTCAAGACATATGGGTGGCCATGTAAAAGTATAGGTAGAATGTACTGTACCTCTAGAGAGTTACGCCTTCAGACAAGAAGATGGGCAGTATCTCAAGGACATCAGTGCCAAATGGGAGTTTGGATACATTTTTCAGCTCATAAAGTTACTCCTGGAGTCCAGGGAACTGTGATGATTATCGTTGTTTATTTACATGATGTATATGTTTATCAGCATTCTCTTGGGGTTACTTTGGAATGTCCATATCTCAAAAATGTCTTCTTTTTCCTCTCAGGAGCCTTAATAATAGAGGAATCTAAATCAGGTCTTGACCCAAGGAGGGAATATCTTTAAGAATTTTCCCCTTTCTGATATTATTGGGGGTAGGTCATGCCCTCCAGGAATGCTGTACGCCTTGTCTTGCTGGCCACAGTTGCACAGTGTGTAACCTTAAAGTGTCATTGTGCTTTGTGGGTTTGCTGCAGGTCTGAGACCTGCAAATGATTATAAATGTATTGTACTGAAATTTTTGTTTCCTTATTTAACTGGCAAAACACACTATATTGGACACCACCACCCCCCTTGTTCCTCAGGCCTGCAAATGTCTAACTAAACTATCTGCCTAAAGTGAAGACCTAAAATCCTAGTTGCAGAAGTTGGTGGGGAGTGGTCACATAAATATGAGGTTGTAGGTGCATGCAGGCTGCTAGGGAAACCAGCAGACAGGCCTTTTCTTCAAACAGGAAGCTGTGGGGAATTTAGTGTAGGCAAGATTTTTTTTTTCTAAATAAAATTTCCTTTCATCAATGCAGGTCTCTGTGAGGTCATGTGTTATGTGTCTCTAAAGGTGGAAAAAGAAAAATCTGAAATTTTTGTATATAGCTTTTCACTTTGTTTTACAGGTGGCTGTGTTATTTAGACTCATGCTAGAGAAATTATGCAGGGTACATGCACATCTAAAATTTTTTTCTGTCTGAAATGTAAGCCTGTGTGTGAGACAGCAAGTATCAAATAAGCTTCTGGCATGGGAAACAGCGGCCTTTTTCTGCTAAATACCTCCTTCACATGCTGTTTTCCCAGGCCCTCATCTCACTCCCTTCTCCTCTGATACCTTCGTAGGAGAGGAAAAATCTAGCTGAGGTCCTCCAGAGCAAACCACAGATTAAAAAGAGAAAATCATACAAATGTACATTAGTTTGGAGGGACACAAGAGCCTTCATAAAGAAAATGAAGACCCTCGCCTAAAACAACCTGTTGTTTGGTTTGATGAAAAATGGATAGTTGTGAAGTAAGATCTAATGGTGAAAAAGTGGAAGAAATGGTGAGGCCTGTTTGTTTAGATTCTTCTCTTTGTCTTCAGTGACAAGGATGGTCTTTTCTTCTGGGAATAGGGAGAGTGTCTCTCCTAGGAGGTCTTCTCACCTGCTTCCAGGAAAGATGAGAAGATCCTTTGCAGGATTAGTTTCAGAGGAGAAAGGATGGGAGGATGGTGAAAGCAGCCTTCTGGAAGCTTCTGTTTTCTCACATACTTAAAGCTTAAAGTATTTTGGGGTAGCATGTCCTGAACTCCATCCCATTTTAATTTCTTTGTAAGCAATATGCCCCAAGTAAAATGTGAGGTTTTTACCCGGACATTTGGGTTTATTGGCTGAGCCTGGGAAGCCTCTCTGGGCTTCTTAGGCTGTGCCAGCTCTCAGGAGTGGAGTGTGTAAGGCTGGTGTCCCTCCTGGTGACCTTCACAGCCATCTGGGCCGGGACCTGTGTTGGTCGCACTCAGCTCAGTGGGGCAGGGCCTGCGCCACTCGTGTGCGAATGCCTCATTTGAACTCCGCTTCTGTGACTCACGCCATCTGTTGGTAATTTGTTGATGCTTTGGAGTCAGGGTTTTCAAAGGGTCTGAGCTCTGGCAGCACTCAAGGAGGTGTACTTGACTGTGACTTTCCAAGCCCCTCTTCCCTTTCGGCCGGTGGCCAGGTCCCAGTGCGGAGTCAAGCTGCCATGAATGTAATGATGTTGTTCTTTGCACTTAGCTTCCCATCTAGTGCCTGCCCGCTCTCGAGCCAGTTACACTCTTGGTGGGACTTGTTTGAAGTTCAGCCAAGCTGGCAGCCATGGGGCTCCACTTTTACAAGCCCTTGCAACAGTAGGCTCCAGTCCTTTGTGTCACAGGCCATCTGCTTAAGCTTTTTCCTCTTTCAAACTGTAAACAAAATGAGCCACCTAAACCAAAAACATGCCCTTCAACTAAAACACATTTGCATCAAGTCAGCCTAAATACCTCAGAAGCACATTTCTCATGAACAAATTTTTATTTTTACCAAGAAAACAGGCAATAATAATATTCTCACAGAAACCCAAACGAAGGAAGTATAGTTACTCATGTTGCTTTGGTATTTAAGGAAATTGGGATCAAAACAAGTAATATACCATGACTGTGCTACTAAAAAATTGGTAAGCCTGAAACTAAACCTCACTGTCTGGCGCCATAGTTTTAAGTTTGGCTTTTTTGTATACTTCCTCTCACCTTTCAACATGAATAACTCATTGCTTTGAATTTCAGTACCTTTAATTAATCCCTCATATGGCACCATACATCCATTGGCAATTCCTGTTCGCCTTTGCACCCAACAGAGCATCTGCTGTGCACTGTACACCACACTGGGCCCTGCGGTCACAGTGAGGAAGAGGTCTTCTGTTGTAGAACTTAGAATTGACATTGCATTTATTCACTTGATAGAACTTTGTGGAATGTAGGCCTGAGCTATGTAATGAACTCACAGTTTACCTTTCCAGTATATTGGGCCTTTCAGGAGGCTAGTAATCCAAAGAACTGGATACCAGCACCAGTGTTCAGTATGTACGTCCTGGCTAAACTGTTGAACTGCTCTTTCCCTTGTTTTCTTTCTCTTTTAAGTGGATAATATGCAAGGTTACCTCTAGCTCTGGAGCAATACTTCCTACTCTAAATTTAGCTGTAACAACACTGGCAAGACTGGCATTTGGAAATGTGGGGGAAAAGAAAAGCAGTTTGGGTTTGTGAAAAAGTCAAAGGAAAGAACACAAAGAATTATATCCGCCAGAAAGCTGCTATCAGCAAGTAACAGAAAATCTGATGGCTAATGGCTGGAAAACTTAGAATTGTATTTTCTCACACAAAAAAAAGTCAGTGTGGTTCTGCTGTTGTTTTACTGGCTCAACAGTGCCCTAAGGTCCAAATTTCTTTCTAGGTTTCTGATTTGCCACCCTTTGTGTATTGACCTTTCATCCTCAAAGTCATTGATTGCTTTTCCATTACAAGATAGCCCCCACTATTCCCAGAATTATTTTCTTGCACTAGTGTCCCAAGCAGAAAAGAAGCCATAGGAGACGACTTCCTTCGTACTTGCTTCTGTTTTATTTGTTCCCCACCCTGCCCACCCACAGCCAACCTCCCTTTGAGTAGCATTGGCTAGAAGTGGGTCATGTGTCCTGCTGTAAGCCAATCAGAATTCATCCTTTGTATCTGAGCGTGAGGGTCTTGTTTTTCCTGAAGTCACAAGATCTATAGTAGCACAAAAAAAAAAAAAATCAGTGTTTAATCTGCAAATGAGAAAACGAGGAGGAAGGTAATGGTGTCTGTCATGCAGAGATTCACTTGGAAGCAAACACTCTACTAATGGTCATTTAGCCCAAGAAAATCCTTCTTAAAGAAACTATAATTAGTGGGAATCCTCACCACAGTCATCATGGGCAAGATAGATCCTGGAGGAAATCCTTTGTTATCCACAGAGATTATTCAACAGATAAAATTAATTGTTCCTAAAAGAGAAAGGCGGGGGATAAGATTGATACTAAAAGAATCTTATGAATACCCCATGACTAGCCTGTGTTTGGAATAGAAAAGGATCACTTACAACTTCCCACTGGTCTTCAGTTCAGGCACTGTCCAAGTATTACCAAAGATGGGCACTCACTAGGGCAACGTAAAAGGCCTCTGTCATCCAGAAGTCATTATTACACTGGGCACCATGACACAAGGATAAAGAAGACATGTCCACTCACAGGCAGAAATTGCAGAGATCTGTGCATTTCCAAGTGTACTTGCAAAGTCCTAAATGCTTTGCCAAAGGTATGCAGAGCTACAACTGGGACACTAAAGAGAGACTGGCTAATTCTGCTTGGAATGAAGTAAGTGGGGATGTAGGGAGGGTGTGCGGTTGAAATGACATTTGACTTGGATCCTTCAGGAGAAAAAAGGCATTCCAAGTGGAAATGTCGAAGGGCTGTCTAGTCCAGAGGCACCTCAGAATTTAAAGTCCTTTCAGTCTGTGTCAGCAACTTTAACTGTAAAACCTTCAGGACCCCGAGAAGCTGCACTTACGCCACTACTCAGCCTTGTTGAGAAGGCTGTGGCTGTGGGTTCAGCGAAGTGGCGGTGCTCAGACAGGGCTTCTTGCTGAGGAGCTGAGGAACTACGCTTGGCAGAGCAGCAGTAAGCAGCTCCTGAGGAGTGCAGGAAGAACTGCGTGCTCAACTCCCCACCTCTACACCACATAATCTGGTTTCCCTCTCATTTTCCCACTTCCATGTTTATAGGTCCGTTTTCCCCATGAACTTCACCCGCTTAAGAGAGAGGTATACGTCATTACACCTTTGTCTTTCTCATGTCAGAGTACAAGACCTGACACATGGTCTAAGTTTTAAACATGGATGTGGAACAAAGGAATGATTGCATAAGCGAAGTGATTTTTTACTTTGAGACAAGATCCCACGAAGTCAGTCGGTTGCCCAGGCTCACTCAAAATTGTGATCCTCCTGCTCGAAATTGTGATCCTCCTGCCTCAGGCTCCCAGAGTGCTGGGATTATGTGTGTGCATCATTATATCCAGGTTATTATAAAACAGGACATATAACGTTGTTATTGTTATTAATAATTTTTTTAAATCTGTCTTTTAAATCTCTGCTATATAGCAGTTTGCATGTACAACTTTAATTCTCACAACCATAAGGGGAAAGCAGTATTACACTCGTTTTTCCAAGGAAAGTTAATAAATTTCAAGGAAGTAAAAGAACTTGCTCATACTTTCACAGCTAGTGATTGGCAGAGCCAGATTTTACATCCAGTTCCAACTCTAATCATGGGTCATGTTTTGCTAAGCCACATGTTGAGGGACACTGACCAGATGTCATTAGAAGGATGGCTTTGGAGCATCCTAATTCATATACTGAGTCTCTGTGCCCAGAACGTCTCAGAACAATAGCAACCACAGGTAAAACTTGAGCAATTTTTTAATTGCAAAAATGCAAGAAAGATAATTAACCAGCTATTGGCTGGCTGCAAAATACTCTGATTTCATACAAGTGGTGATGACTTAAGCATCTCTACAAGAGAGAGCACAGTGGATGAGAAAATGTCCCTGCTGAGAACCAGGTGCTGGTCCCAGGCATCTGTCTCCTGTCACACCAGCTTATTTGTGGTCTGTGCAAGGCAAAGAGCTGTCACTGAGCCTTGTGCCTACGTGATATCGTGGATGAATGACCCGCTGGAGTTATTGGGCTCTGCCACAATTGTTTCTATCCTATATCTACAAAAAGTTTATGGGAAGATGGCGCTGGCCCCGCAGACCAGGCTATAGGGTGTTTTCATTATTTCAGACGACTTGTATAAATAAATTTGTTCTCTTTCTATTAGAAGAACAGTCCTCCGTAAAGCTGCTTCTCAGTCTTTGAAAAGCAAGCAGTTGATTGTGTGAGAATATTTGCAGTTGCATATGTAGAAGCTAAAGCTCCATTGAGTGGAGAATTGGAATTGTATCTGCGATATTCACCGTGTAAGAAGAAGATACTAAAGGCGACTCATTTCTGGGCAGGTCATGGTCAGGAGTGGCATTCCAATAATCGTGAAAATAACAGTGATAGTTTCCCAGAAGAGAAAGCCCTTGTATTTTTTGAATTGGCAAGGTGTGTCCCCATGATTATAGACTCTCTTGGAAACCTGGCCTTATCTTTCTTTGAATGACCTGCCAGTTAAAAATAACCTGATAAAGTGTCCTAGACCACAGAATGCTAGGAATCTTTTGACCAGGTGATGTCTCTTCTTTCAAGATATCTGATCTGATCTTTCAAGATATCTGATCTTAAATTAACTTGTGCATTTTATTTGGTGACAGGTAGTGGTAATATTGGTATTATTAAAGAATTGATATGAGGCAGGGGGTGGTGGGAGACTTTTGGAGACTTAAGAAAAAGAGTTCTTAAAAAAGAAAAAGAAAAAGAGTTTTTTATTGCCACCTGGCTATGATTCAGAATATTGTCCTGGAATATTTGCCTCACTGTGGGTAGAATAGGAAGAGAAATCTCCTATTATGTGGGCGTGAAGGAGTGTTGAATGGATGGCAATTTTCTGGACAGAGTTGAAGTTACGGTGAAAGAATCAGCAACAAGCGTTTGTAATCTTTGTTTTCCAGGCTCATCTGTGAATGCTAGATATTCATACCATTTGACCCAGAAAGCCATTCCCACCCATGCAGTGGGTATTATCAATCACAACCCTATATAGGAAGGGTGCATATGAGACATTCATACTTCAGATCTCCCTCTTGTTCCCCACACAGACATAAGCAATCAATCACAGCAGTCTTCCCTCCCAAGCTTGGTTGTGACGTCAGAGTCCTTCTCACCTCAGTGCTCCAGCAGAGTTCTCTCAAACCATGACAGGTGGCCCATAAATTGAAACTTGTTTTCTTTATCTGGTTAACACTGGTAATGCAAAGGTAAATACAACATAGTGCATGCCCTCAAGTAGCTCACAAACTACTGAAGAAAACGAAATTAGCAACCATTATTGCAATATTGTGAAGTAAAGTATGGGGATTTGATGCTAATGGCATTAGGACAAAAGTAGAGTAAGGGTCTATTCCTGAAGAACGAAAGGAGTGTGTTGGGAGGAAATGAACATGAACAAGTTGGAAAGGATACAGGAGCTGCCATCCCAATCAAGGCAGGCAGTGCATAGGATATATGAATACTATGGCGAAGGAAGGTGCTTTCTCCACATAGATCTGAGTGGAGCAGTGGCTGGAGGTGAGTGACAGGCTTCACGTCAAGACCTTGACCTTGATTGCCAGGAAAGATGGTAAGGAATTTCATGTAGAAAAATTCACAGACTGAGACAAGTAAATTCCTTGATGTCTAGGAGATGGTCACAAGGGCCCTGTGAATTCACAGCACCCTGAGTGTGTGGCCTGTGAAAATGTAGGCGATGTATTTCATGGCTGCGTGCTTTAGTGATGTCACGACTTAGAACACACACACATTGGGTGCTATAGCAGCAGAAGATACAGAGAGAAGGCTTTTGCCCTCAGCGGTTTAATTTGACATACCGCAAACAGAACAGCACTGGCGCCAAGATACAAGTTAGGGGACTGACTTAGCTGTGAGTTGCTACCTGTGCAGGCTCAAAAAGGTGGGGACTTTATAAGACTCTTGGGATCCAGACATCCACATAGGGGCTTTATGATATTTTGCATAATCAAGTTAACTCTCCTTTTATAACAAATGTTGAAATTCAGTTAGAGATGCATGAACTCCTAACTTGTGTTACCACTAAAAGCTTTCTTACAAGCCAGGGCATAAGAACTTGGATTCACCCTCTGAGAATTTGCTATATTTAAATAAATATGTTCAGCCATTAACCTCATAGTCCTATCGAGACTATGAGAGGAGAAACCAATTGGTAATATTGCTGTCGCTAACTTAGGGTCATAAAGGATTAGCAGCCGTTGTCACACTTTTCACTGGAAATGGGGGACCAAACTTCCCAAAGCCATTGACTGAACAAGGCTACCATGTTATTCATCAAAACATTGAACATTACTCAAGTTAACTCTGTACTGAACCAGGCATGGTGGTACATGCCTTTAATCCCAGCACTCCAGAGGCTGAGACAGGAGGATTGCTGTGAGTTCGAGACCAGCCTGGGCTACATAGTGAGTTCCAGGTCAGCCTCAAATACATAGTGAGACCCTGTCTCAAAAAAA
>NW_022900926.1:16710545-16750285 GCF_012274545.1 Fukomys damarensis | reverse complement strand
AAAAAAAAAAAAAAAAAAAAAAAGAAGTTAACTCTATACTGATCTCTTCTATCTGTATACGAGAGTTGGCAAAACACTTTCCCTCATATGCATTATGTCACTTGCTATAACAACAATTCAAGGGAGAGGGAAAAATGCTATCAAAATTATTTTAGTGCTAACTGTTGCCACTTTCCAGAATCTGGATTCAAAAAGAAATTTATATAAGCAAAATACAGCAAAGTATTGAGTAATTATCTGCAGTAAGGATTTGGAAACATTGAACAGCTCTTTCCCATCGGTGCCAGTTAAATCAAACAAGCATCAGAGTCTATGAGAGAATCCTCTAATTCTTCTCAAGATGAACGAGCTCTCACAGATGAACCTAAGAAGACAACTGTGTCTTATAGCAACCGGGCAGCGTGAAATTTGAGGAATAAGCCCAATGTGAAGCATTGTATTAATATACAATGCCCACTTTTGTAAGTACAAAATGTGTCCCTGGAAGAATGAAAAAGAAGTCAGGTCTTTAAGAAACTGAAGGGAGGAGGTTGAAATGAACAAGGAGAAAACAAGGATGGAGAAAAGAAAGGTTCTGGCGGTGGAGGAGAGGCAGAGCGGTGCGGAGGAACATGATCAGTAGAGTCCCCCACAGGAGAGGAATTGCAGAGGCTTTTTTGTCATTTCTTTCTCTACACGTCATTTTGATATATGCAGCAGCAAAGCGTACTGAAATGGCATCTGTTTATGCGGGAGTAGTAAAAAGAACCCAGCTTCCAAGGAAGATTTTGAGCATGTAGAGTTTCATGGTGATTTGAATCTTTCCCTGGGGGCTTCATACTAAATTTACTGCCTCTTTCATTTTATTGATACCATAATGGAATTTGATACGCGCTAACTCAGAAATTAAAGTGTTGATTTATTTCATAGATCAGTACAAAATCCAATCAAGTAAAAATACTGCCCCTACCAAAGTTTCAGTTGTACCGAATAATTGCTTTGAAAAGATATCAACAAATTTGGGATGCGGGTGTTAATAGTTCTCAGACAGTGAAGCAGTCCCAAAAGTGGGGCTTCACATCTGAATTTTTCCTAGAGTAGCATTTGAGTGTTTCTATACTGCAAAGAAAACACTGGAGATTTGATAGCTGTTCTCTTTTTTTTGAACACTTGGGGAGCTTGCAAATATCGTCTGAGAATTTGACAGCAGCAGAGCTGATGAATGGCCTCAACAAGGTTATTTTGTGAGGCAGAATAGCTCATCAGTTGGGAGCACAGACTTTTAAGAATGCAGGATTTGTGTTTGGGTCACAAAGATCAAGGTTCAAGTCCTTGCTCCTGCCTACTAATTGATTCAGCTTAGAGAAGTTACTGAAGCCCTCCGTGTTTCTTTTAATGTTCTCTCTAGTTTCCAGCTGGGAACTAGATGAGATGATTCATTTGAGCTGTTCAGCACAGAAACTTGCACATAGTAAGTATTGAATACAAAAGTGATTAATAAATGCTTGTATGTGCAGTTCATAAAGTAATAGCTAATATCTACTTAGCGATTTATATGCCCATATACTGTTTTACATTTTGAAGCTCATACAGTCCTCTCATTAATAATATAAGGGAAGGCAAAAGATTTTCTATGAACTTCATGAGTGAGCCAACTGTGAAATTGGAAGGAATAGTGTTCCCAAAATGTCATCCATACTTCTGACACGATCGCAGTTCAAGGATTCCCAAAATCACTCACGGCTTCACATATCTGCTAGAAGGACTCCCAGAACCCACTGAAGGGTGTTATGTTCATAATTATGGTTTATTACAGGAAAGGGATACTGATTAAATCATCAAGGGAAGAGACACATAAAGCGGATTGGTGTCTAGAGTTGGTGGGGGGGGACTTCACACTGTGCTACCCATGTGGCTCACCTTCTGTCTTCAGCCCTTTAAGGAGGTAGAACAGACAGTAAGCAGCTGTGTTAGCTTTCTGTCACTGTAACAAAATACCTGAGATTCAACTTAAAAGGAGGAAAGATTTATTTTGACTCACAGTTTCAGAGATTTCAGTCCATCAGTTGGTTCTGTTACTTTGGGGTAACGAGGTATCAAGGCAGCACATCATGGTGGGGAGCATGTGGTGGAGCAAAACTGCTCATCACCTCACATCCAGGAAGCAAAAAGAGAGAAAAAGGGGCTAGGATCCCAGCAACACCATCAAAGGCACACACCCAATGACCTGACTCTCTTCCATCTGGCTCCACCCTTCCAGAAGCACCACAGAGTAACAACCAAGGGGACTTAAGATCTACATGATAGCAATGGAGCAAAGGTCCCATTAGAAATCACACTGTTAGATTGTCTGGTGACCAGAACCCCCAGGCAAACAAAGGCACTCCTGTGAGCTAGCAACTTCCAGGCCTAGAGTGCACCGCCTAGAACTGTTGACAATGGCCAGACCTCTCTTTGGTAAAGTTAGTTCTTCACTACTAACATTATTCCCATTTTGTAGGTGAGGAAACCAAAGCAGAGAAAGGTTAAGAAACTTACCTAAGAACTCCTAGTTGGTAAATGAGAGCCAGGATGCCAGTCCAATCAGTCTTGTTCTAGAACTTGTAAATATTACTACTTGCAGCCTAAAGAGACATTGACTCTCCCCAAATCACACTGCTGGTAATAACAGTGTCATAGTTTAATGTTCCCCTAAAGCCTCGGGGGATCATAAAGAGGACATTTGGAAGGGGATGGGGATATTGAGGCTTAAAGCTAAGTTGCTGTTAAGTGGTGCCTGGCCAGAAGAGGCATTGACTGGTGGCATGGCCTGGAAGGGTGCAACTCTTTCCCAGCGCCTCCTTCACTCATTGCTTCCTGTCTGGCATGCTCTGAGAAGCTCTCCCCCACTATTCTTCTCTGCCAGCCTTCCTTGGAACCAACAGACTGTGGACTAAAAATTAAGAGTTCTTCACCTTTTCATGTTCCTCTGGCTTTTCCTCACTGAACTTTGTCTACAAAGATCTTGCTTTTCTTGGGCGAATTTGCTAATAATCTACCTTGGGTTGTACCACTGGCAGACTGAGCCTTGCTGAGCGTCCATAGCTGTCTCAGAAGTATTCCCTTGGGGTCCCCTTGGGACCACATGTGTCTTAGGACTAGTAAGATTCAGTGGAGTTTGTATGAGCCTTGGAAATAATATTAACTATGAGACTAATATTTCTACAGAGGGCAAGAAAAGGGCTACCAGTTTGTGCCAATATAAGCATGTCAATTTAAAGCCAGGAGAAGATACTGATACTCGTGGGCCTTAAATGCCTTTATAGAAACACAAAGTTCGCTTGTGCTTCTGGAGACTACAACAAATTGGTACATAAAAGGACAAAACTTCCTCACATATTTTTGAGTGCACAGTATTATCTCTTGAAGGCTATCTCCAATGCCCTGAAATTTAGGACTAATTATAGATACCAGGCTACAGCCTGTTCCTTTAAAGACCATCTCTCAGTTCCTTGTCAGCCCTGAATGGTTTTGTGGAGTGTGGTGGGAGGAGATCCACACCCCACCACCACCACCCTCAGAGAATCACTTGGGAGAGCAGTCATTGATGAAAATCAAAGGGGCGGCACCACACACCCACACAGGCGCCATGCTGTGTGCAAGGCCAGCTCATCCCACTGCCAGGAGTCAAATAAAGCAAAAACTAAGCACACTTCCTCCCCCACTTCCTATCCAGCCAGTCAGATGGATTCCTCTGTAATCAGAATCTACCAGCAGAAAATAGCTAAATATATTTTTGTTATTAAGTTCCACAGAAGATTCAGGGGCACAGCAAATATCAGGGACATAGTAGATCTGAAATTGTGTCATCATCTTAAAACAATTTTGCTTAAAAAATAAAAATATGAAATGATTATATTATCTGACCCTAGTTTTCAGCATGCGGGGCATGTTCATTTTTGTGCCATAGGTGCTGTAGTTGTTTCTGCCATAGCTGCTGTCACTACTGCTGCTGCTGCTACTGCTGTTATGGTTTCCTGTTTTTATTTATAGTGCTGAGGCTCAAACCCCTGGCTTCAGCTAGCAAGCTCTCTGCCATTGAACTATTCCTCCAGCCCCAGGTCCATTCTTTAAAGGAAAATGAGATAACAAGTCTGCTCTTACATTTAGTTTTAGCTTGTAAGAGGGGCTGTTAATGTTAAAGCACCTATAATGATATAGGCTATGTTAAAAATTAGGGTAAATTTGCCACAAAGTAAATTATCATTTATCAATACCATCCCCTCCTTTCCTCTCTTGCAAGTTTAGTTTAGTTAAGAGTTTAACTAAGAGTGTGTGAAGATTGTAAACAAGGTTGATCTTTCCAGACAACCAATTCTTTGTCTCCTTGATCCTGTGTATTGTTCTTTTAGTCTCCATATCATTAATTTCAGCTCTGATTTTTATTATTTCTTTCTTGCTGTGGAGTTTGGTTTTGGTTTGTTGTTTTTTGAAGACCTTGAAATAAGACCTTGGCTTATTTATTTAAGATGTCTCTGACTTTTTGGCTTGGGCATTCATGGTAGTAGGGCTTCCATCTTGCTCCCTGACTTTTTCCGTGACTAACTGTTCCAAAGTGAATTGTTCAATTTCCACGTGTTTGTATCCTTCTATAGTTTCTCTTACTGTCGACTTCTGGTTTCTTTCCATTATGACCTGATAAATGCAAGTAATTATTGTATTTCTTTTAAGGCTTGTTTTATGGTCTAGAACATCTGTTTTGAAGAGTGGTCCATGTGCTGCTGGGAAGCACATGTACTCTGTAGTTGGTGGGGGGAATGTTCTGTGGACAGATGTTAGGTCAGTCTGATCTATGGCTTAGTTTAACTCTGATGTATTTTGTTGATTTTATTGTCTGGACAGTCTATCTGTTGGTGAGAGTGGAGAATTATAGTCACTGTCATTGTGTTGAGACCCATGTGTCTCTTTTTTTCAAGTAGTATTTGTTTTGTAAATTTGGACAAGCAGTGTTCAAAGCACATGTATTTACAATTGGTATATCTTCTAGTTGATTGTTCCCTTCACTGATACATAGTGGCCTTCTGCTAAATTCTGGGTTTCATTTGCATGGGATCTTGTTTTCCGTCTTTTCGCTTTCAGACCAAGTAGTCTTTACTAGGGATGGGTTTACTTGCAGCAAGGAGATAGGTCATATCTTTTAATCCAGTCTGCTACTTTGTCTTTTAATTGGAGAATTCAGACAATATACATTCAGAGTTATTATGGAAAAGTATATACTAAGTCCTGTCATTTTGTTGTTTTTCTAATATTTAATTCCTTCCCAGTTCTTAATAACTTGTCTATCCTTCCCCTTCTTTGCATAGGATCCCTTAAGTACCTTCTGAATTGTTGGCTTAAATGGTCATGAATTTCTTTAGTCTATGCTTATCAGTATATGCTTTCTCCTTCAATTTTGAAGGATAGCTTTGCTGGAGATAGTAATCTGGGTTGGCAGTTACTTTCTTTTAGGGCATGAATCGTCGAAGTATGTTGTTCCATAACCTTCTGGCCTTTAGGATTCGTACAGAAAAGTCTAGTTATTCTGATGGATATAACTCTATCAGTGACTTCTCTCTTGGAGTTTTAAATATTCTTTTTGTGCTCCATACTCTTGCCATTTTAACTATAATGTGTCATGGAAGGTTATTTTCTGGTCATGCCTGTTTAAGATTTTAAATGCCTCCTGTACCTGGATGTCTATATTCTAAGACCTGGGAATTTTTTTTTTGTTATTATTTCATTAAATAGTCTTAACCTCAGGGTCCTCTCCTACACCACAAATTCATGTTTGGTCATTTAATCATGTCCTAGAATTTTTGGAATTTTTTCATAATTTCTTAGTTTTTTGTTTGTTTTTTTTTTTACTATGCCTGTGTATAATAATTCATCAGCCTTATTTTCAAGCCCTGATGTTCTCTCTACTGTTTGGTCTGTTTGTTTTTGAGGCTTTCTGCTGAGTGCTTTGATTTTTTATGTTTTTATTTCTAGAATGTCTGTTTGGTTCTTCTTCCAAATTTCTGTCTCTTTATTGAATTGTCTTTTCACATCCTATATTGTCTTACTTTATTTATTCAGCTCTTTATTTGTATCCTTTTTGAAATAATTAATCATTTTTATAAATTGGTCTTTTGAATTTTTTATGTGGCAGTATATCTACTTCAGTATCTTTGCATTTAGTTATTGACAAATTATGGAAATTTGGGAGAATTATATTGTCTTGTTTTTTCATACTTCTTGTGTTTCTGTATTGCGATTTGGGCAACTGTTGGGATGGATATCTCTTCTACTTTTTTTTTAAGGTTTTCTAGCCTCCTTTAGAGGTCTTGATCCCCAGCACCACTCAGAAAGGAAAAAATAAACCACAGAAATGTTGATGACACAAAGTGAGCCAGATGTTGATACACAATAGAGAACAATTGAAAGCAGTAACTGTATCACTATTAGCAACAGAAGAGAAATAAATAATAATATACAGTACAATAGGTGGCAAAAATTTTATAAAAGTTAGTAGTACTAACAATAAATGAAAGGTTGGAGAAAGGGAAAATGGAAGCATCAGTAAAATTTTAAAAAGGAAGAAAATTAAGATAAGAAGGTGAGAAAAGTAAGATCTTAAAATCCCATTAAAGAATGAAAACCTAAAGATAATTAGGCAGAAATAATGGAAAGACAATAAACCAGAAAAGATAAAACTAGCAAGGAAAATGAGAAATGAGTCTAAAAGTTCCTCTTGCTTTGAGGTGTTTGGGTGTTCCCCCCACGCCAGAACCTGTAGCTGTGAAATTCACCAGATATGTGGAGGGTGGGATGATAGTGAGTCATAGCTGGGGCCTCTTGTGTTACAGTAACACTTCACTGCCTGTTATTACGTGAATGCTGAGTGCTGCCTCACCTTTTCCACTGGCCGGGGTCAGTCTATAATATGTTGTCTGCCTCAGTGTTGTATTCACTCCAGGTGATTTTAGTGATTGTTTTTGTCCTTCTGTGTATCCCAAGCCACTGCTGTTCCCACCCAGCTTTGTGTCCTGTGGGTTTATGATGTGCTCCACTTGCTCCAGACCTGGTTGGGGGCTAACCCAAACACCCAGTGGTAAGATCAGAGTGCTTGGGTGACTTTACACTTATCAAATTTTTTCTGCAATTTCATAGCAGATTTAGCAGCTAGAAATAACATATTTATGGTCTCGGTTTCTGTAGGTCAGTAGTCCAGACATGGCCTAGTGAAATCTTGTGCTATAGGGTTTGTCAAAATACAAAGTAGTAATCAGAGTTGAGGTCTCATGTGAAGGACTGACTGGTGAACAGTCTGCTTCCGAGTACACAAGGCCACTGAGAGAATTCACTTTTTCCAGGGGCTGTTGGCTGGAGGATGCCCTCGTAGTTATTATAGTCGAAGGCCTCCCCAGCATGGCAACTTCATCAAAGCCAGCAAAGGAGGAAGCCTGCCAGTGGAACAAAATTCACCATCTTATTTATTCCATCAGCTTTACCATACACTATAGTTTAGAAGCAAGTCACTGAGCCAGCCCACATTCAAACAAGTGCATGAATATGAGGAATGTAGAATCACTGCAGAATTCGGGATTTGTCTTACACATCTGTTATGTATCATAGGCATTCTGTAATTAATGGGGTCGTGTTCCAAAAAAGTATTTCTTACTCAGAACTAAGATCTCGGTATAATTTTCTTATAGAAATAATAGTTACCACCCATACTTCAGGCCCATTTTAATATATATACCAAATATCATGTTGACCAAACTATTTAACATTTATTTATTTAATCATTATTCTATGAGAATATGTTTTCCAAATTACAAAGTGAGATCCTGTGACAAATTTTTTAGCTAAAGGAACCTCAACATAGCCTTGTTAGGAAAGTTAGTTCTATATGTTTGCCATCATTAGCAAGTTACTGTTTCACATTATACACATGAACAGATTATTTCCAAACAAAATATGTAGCAAAGAGCTAAGGTTGAGCAATGATATATTTATTGAACAGTTACTTATTCTATGAAGTCGTCAGTATTTGCAGTCAAAATCTAAGTATTTCTTTTTGAATGTGTGGTTCAACAAACCACTTCAAACTGCTTTCAGATTCTTAAAACTAAGCAAAAACTCCTCTTCTCAAACACTGAATCCCTATCTTAAAGGTCCTGGTCCCTTGTTTACACTGTCTCATGGGTTACAAAAGAATACCACCACCTCTTCGTGTAGCCTGATATGGAAAAATCTGTTAGGTTGGCAGCACATGTTCATTTTGAATTTTTATATTCATCAAAGGCTGACCCTTCCCCGGTTTGAAGTCTTTTCTTGCTTCCTAACCATCAGGGAGTGCTTTGAACTTAGCTCCCACTGACCCTGTTCCCCTTCAAAGGCTTTGCTCCCTTCTGTGCAGGGAGAAAATGCCTTTTGAAAGTGGCAGGTTCCTGTCTCACCTGGGTCTATTGGAATAGGGGGCAGTAAACAAAAATAATAATAAGTGTCAGAAGCACTTATTCGTCGTTACTGAGAGAGCTGGAGAAAACAGAACTCAAAGAAAGCCACATAGCCAGGTACAATAGCGACACCTCTAATCTCAGCACTCTGGAAGGTTGAGGGAGGAGATCATAAGTTTGAGCCCACTGTAGGCAAATTAGCAACTTCGTGAGACCCCATCTCAAAATAATAAAATAAAAGTTGCCTGCAGTTGTAGCTCAGTGTAAAGGCTCTGGGTTTCATTCCCAGTATTACAAAAAAAAAAAAAAAAAAAAAAAAAAAAAAAAAAAAAAAAAAAAAATGCTTACCATGCCTGATCCTCACTTGTATAGCCTCCTGTAACTTACAGAAAGCCGGGAAGTAGCATCCATAGTGACCCACAAGTAGATGGAAACTTGCAGCCAGGTGAGCCTCTCAGGCATCAAGGGACATTTATGACAAGACATACTGTTTTAGTGGAATCATGCCCCAGGCACCTGAATGTTGGACCCACCACAAGACCATATCCTAGGGTCCTGGTGGTGTTCCAGCTTCACCTTAGCTTTATGAGCAAAAGAAAGTGGAAACTATTAGGAGTTTTTCCTTTTCTTTCTTTCTTCCTGTTTTTAAAAGATACTGGCTTATGGACTATTGAGTTGATTCTGTTGTTTTCTTTTCAGTTTAAGTGATAACTTAAATATGTACACTTTTACCTCTGATAAAGTAGTATTTATATGGTTTTCTAAGGAAAATATTACTGGAGGTGTCGTGATGCTTTGTACAGCAATTAAAAGTAGCCTCCTCGTTGCGGTTTTTCTATAAAATGGAATATTACTCAGCCATAAAGAACGAGAGAATAGATTCATTCATAGGAAAATGGATACATATTGAAGATATACTCCTAAGTGAAATAAATAAGTCACACATGTGTAAATACCGAATAGTTTCCCTGGTGTAAATAATATGCAACAATGCACAAGATTCTAATAAGATTACTGACATTTAGAAATGGGAACAAAGGAGCTAAAGGTGTCGGGAAGGTGGGATGGGTAGACGAAGAGTAAAAAGGGAAAAGAAAAAAATGTGAGATAATGAAAAGATGAAAATAAAGTGTTTGTAGATGGGGAGGGGAGGAGGGGGTGAAGGGAGGGCAGAGGTAAGGGGAAAAAATGAGAATCAAGACTTGTCATGTAGAGGTACAAGATCCCAACAATGAATGTAACTGTGCTGTATCCCTAAAATGTACCAATAAACTCAATTAAAGCTGAAAAAAAAAAAAGTAGCCTCCTCCTGCCCTGGAAGTCTGATTCTGTGATCTCACCAACTGAAAACATCAGTCCATGTGGCTGCCCTAAAATGGCTTCATAATGCAGAATAGTCCATGTAAGGAACAGCAGTAGTCTGCTCTTAGCAACATCATTGAACTGTATTTTCCTCCATATATAAAGAAGTTTCTTTCAATTAGAGAGTGCATTATTTTGCTAGGGCTGCCCTAACAAACACCACAGAATAAGTAGCTTAATCAATAGACATTTATTTTTTTCACCATCCTGGAGGCTGGAAGGCCAGCCCGAGGCCTCTGTCTTCTCACTGTGTCCTCACGTGGCTTTTCTCTTGTCAGCTTGTCTTTGGCACCTACTCCTTCTCTAGGAAGGACACCAGTCCTAGTATGGATTAAGAACCCACCCTGTGACCTCCTTTAACTTTAATCACCATGTTAAGGCTTTGCTTTCCAATTGTATTCGTGTTGGGGTCAGGGCTCCAATATACGAATTTTGGGGAACCCAATTTAGTCCACAATGTGGAGTCACCCATATTTCTGTGGATGGATTGTAGGTCATAGAATGTTTGTGACAAAGAGCATCAGCGTGTGTGCATATTAGGTTTTTCTGGAGAAGTCATACCTTTTGTGAGAATTTCAAAGGATGTTTAAACCAACTTACCTTACTATTTTCTATCCTTTTACCAAGATTCTGTGGTTCTATAAACCCTGTTGCTCTGTCCTCTCTAATCTGTTTTGATATAAATCATTAATCTTTAAAAAGATGAAAGAATAGTTGAAAGACATTTTTTAACCTTCTGAAATATCAGAAACACTGTTGTAACATTGTGATTGTAGTTTTAGAATCTTCTTTTGTACATTCTGGCTTAGGTTTGTGAGCAGATATATAAACTTTTGTAAATCAAATAAAAAGGACAGCAAGTAAAAACCCACTAACAAATTGTGACCTGATAAAGTATTACAAAAGTAAGGACTTCTTTCTCTAAGCAGTATTCTACTAAGTGTCCGTCTGTATGTGGAAGAAAACAGTGAAAACAAGGTGGCTGGGAAATTGACACCAATCCAAAGAAGTTAGGATTTTTAATGGAAAACAGAGGATGGATGACATCTTAAACATTACCCCGTCATTGTGTTCTGTCTTTCCTTTGGCTATAGCTTTATTTGGGTATTATCACATGCTGAGCTCTGAGGCTACTATGTTGTTGCATAATTGTGTTGCCAATTTCTTAAACTTCAACATTAGATTTTCATTTGCTATCGATAAATTTTATTTTGATGGATTTATTTTTTTCATTGAGTTTATTGGTACTTTTTAAGTATGCAGTACAGTTACATTCATCCTTGAGATTTGTACCTTTACATGACAGATCGTGGTTCTCATTTTTTCCTCATTCCCCTGCCCTCCCTTCACCCCCTCCCCATTTTGATAGATTTAGACATATTTTTGCACAGTGAGTTTCAAATTTTTCCTTACAGAATCCTTAATCTAAACAGAATGCCAAGCAGATAAAAATGGGAATTAGAGGGGAAAAGGAGTCCTGTTGGAAACAAATATACCAAAGGACACTCTACGTGGAATTCCCAGTTTGTAGAATTCCAGTTTGTTGAAGTTTCTTGACTTATTTAGTGCTCTCTATATATTGAAATATCAAAGGAAAAAAGAGAAAGCTATGTCCGTTTTTATTTCTGAAGAACAAATAAGCTGAGGCATATTTTGACTTTGACGGAGTCCTGTTGTAAAAATGTCAATAGTGGATAGGAAAATTAAAATTCTCACTTTCCTTTTCTTATTGTAGGACATGGAGAGGGAGGGGAGTGGAAATTTTACATAATTGACTTTGAAAATAGTTTCAGTCTTTCATCTCCTTTGCCCCAGAAGCAAACAGCTAGAGTCATAGAGCCTATCTATTTTAGCCATCCTGTGACTTGCAGGTGAATTTCTATTTTTGAAAGAATCATGTCTAAGCCCCCATGTCATTTTCGCTGAAGTCACTGTGTCAGTTGCGAAAGCACCTGGCGGCTCCTGCTGCCTCTGTCCCTGCCTGATGGCTTTCGGGAGAGCTCCAAGTTCCTGGGGTCCAGTCCATTCTGGAGTCAGTAACACTTGGATCACTGAAATCAAGTGAGGTTTGAAATGTTGTCTTCTATTTAGTATAGAAAGTATACTACCTGAAAACCTCAGGTGGTGTATCTTTCTTTTTTTAAAAAAATCTTTATTTGCTTGCGTTCACCCTAAATTTCAAGAAAACCTTAAAAGAAGAAAATCTCTGAGTTTGGCACAAATAAAGCTGTTGTGAATCTTTGGAGTCTTCAGTGGAAACACAGAGTTTCTGTGTGTATATGAGTGCTTGGACTGTTACAGTTAAGTACTTGTATTTTTACAAAAGGTTTCTACCTGCTTTTTTGGATATGTTTATTTGTTTTTATTTTGTTTTAGTATGATTTGGTACCTTATTTTGTTTTAGTTGTCACAAAATTACCAGCTCTAAGTGACTCAGCAAATAAATGAATATACATATTTTGTGTTCTTTGCACCAGGTCTTGCAGTGTTTTGTTTGTTTGTTTGTTTTTCTTATCTGCTACTTTAACTTGCCAACACTCTCCTCACATGTGCACCTTCTCTTGGGTCCTCAACCCTAGTCATTGAAAGGCCAAAATGACATCTTCATCTGACCAGTAATGAATGTGGAAAATGGGACAGTTCAAAGAGCATCACTATAATGAGAGGCTGAGATCCGCCTCCCTGTTTGTCACTTCCTGCCTGAAAGTTAAATGTACGCATGTGCAGTAACCCCTGCATTTTTAATTGGAATTTCAAACCTTAAAGAAGAGGGAGAGAAGGGATATAGTAAACTCATACTCTCTGAATGCATGTTACAGGGTGAATTGTGGCCTTATATCATTCAATCCTCACAGCAATTCCATAAGAACAGTATCACTGTCTCCACTTGGCAGTTTAGGAAAACAAGAATGAGAAAACCTAAATTGATCCCCAGCGTCCTCCAAATTTATCTGTGGCATCAATAGTATTTGAATTTGGGTTTCTTCAAAGGAGTGACCAAATATTTCCTATGAGACTGAACCATTTCTGTATAATTGCTAGAGAAAGTGGGCCTTAAATTCCTCCTTAGGAAAGTGACAAAAATGTCCATCTTATTTAAGTAGTAAATGTAGCTGAATAGATTCAAATAAAGTTGTATTCCTTCAGCCTCTTTGTGAGTTGTGAACAACCACCAGTACATCATCAATGGAATGAATGTTTGTGTCACTCAGCAAAGCTGAATTACATGTGGTCCAGTTGCAGAGATTTTTATCGTAGCCATGAGTAACCTTAAATTATTAAACTTATCATTAACTTCCATTCTCACCCACATCCTCTTACAAAACGCATTTCATCAATGTAAACTTAAGTTAATAAGAATTTGAGGAACGGTTGAAGAAAAGGTCTAAAGTTTTAGACCCACAGGTGTAGTTTGGATAATGTTGGCCCGCAGGAACAAGTGTGCTTGTGTCTTCTGTCCCCATCATTTGCTTCAGTAGCTTTGGATGAGGTCTCTGTTGATTCCGTCGCAAGAACAATTGTGGGCACTGCCCAGTCTTCACTCCCAGTCTTCTCAGCGGTATTAAATGTTAGTGACCACTTCCTTTGTTTGCCTGCCTTGATATCATGCTTCCTGGCTTTCCTTTTTGTCTCTCGAGCTGCCTTCTCGGCTGCATGTATCACAGCCACGTCTTCTGCCATCCAGCCATTAACCATGGAATTCTTCGAGACTTTCTCGGAGCCCCTCTTCTGGTCTCACCCACACCGCCCTTGTAATCTTTGGAATTGAACGTAGTACACCCCTAGCCCACCTCTTCTGGCCTTAAAAAAACATCTTTCTCCTAAGCAAGCATCCATACCTACAGCTTCATCTGTCATTTGGAGCAGAAAGTCAGCTTCCTCTCCCAAGCTCCAGACCCACATGGACTAGAACATCACAAAAGCACCGTACTTCTGAGGTGCTCATAACCAAAGCTGGAAAGGGACCTCCCAAACCTGGTCACTTCCAGGTTTGTGTCTAGGTTTACAGTCAGAAACCCAAAGGGAAATGGGGAGTAACTCCCCATGTGTTTTTTGTTTTGTTTTAGCAATTAATTAGATGCTGTGTGGAAAGTACCACAAGAGGAGAGATGGGGCAAAGAACTGATCAGAAATTTACCTTTGGTCTTGCGACATTTGAGTTACCTAAAAGTTTTAGTGCTTCAAGATTTAGACACAGTGACCTAGAGGCCAAATAAAAATTTGTAGTTTGTAAGTTGAAGTTGTATTGGACAGACAGTGAGGTCTTCTGCCTTTTAAAGACACCATCCTCTACCCTCCCCAGTTTAGGAGCTGTGGCAGTGTTCATTAAATAGTTGGAATTTACTTTTACCCTCTGCTTTCCTTTGGGAACCAATAAATTTCGTCATCCTTTCATTTCATTCCGCTGTGATCATAGAGTCCCAATATGGGCTCGTTTGGTGCGGTCAGTCTCAAGGTCGTTCAGAAGTCTTCAGAACGCTGTGGTCACAAAAGAGACGGAGGGGTGGACTAGCTGGTGTGATAAAGTGATGATAACATAAACATTAACTCCAAAAAGTTGCTGTTATCTCATGGGAAGAAAAGAAACCTAGTTAAAGACACATCTAAACAAATAACTATGACTTTGTAATGACTTCAATTTTTTTTTTTTTTTTTGGTGGTGGTACTGGAGATTGAACTCAGGGCCTTATCACTGAGCAATATCCCAAGCTCTTTTTCTTTTGTATTTTGAGACAGTCTCACTAAGTTGCCCAAACTGGGCTGGAAATTGGGATCCTCCTCCCTCAGACTCCCAGAGTACTGAGGCTACACTCTTGCTCCACTACACTGAGGAATTTCTTGGGGTTCATTTCCCACTTTGTTTTTAGTGCATTAAATTCAAGTTAACTGATAATACTTGGACTCTGGGATAAACAGATGATTAGTTTATGATCAGATTCTCTTGATGATTGTCTTTCGGAAAATATGTGAGTGACAAGAGAAAGAAACTGAATTATTCTGTTGTTGAACACTTGAATTGGACAACATGTTCCAGGTGCTACTGCTCCCTATTTAATGTTCAGAGAAATAAGTAACAGAAGGCAGTCTAAGAATTTGTAAGAGGAAGTGATTTTCTAATATTGTTTAGCAAATCACCTCTATATTAAATCCTCTTAGAAACTTAAAGTGTACCAGGGGAAGGCAAATGGAATTACATAATCCAAGTAGCATAGGAAGTATTAAATACTTCGTGTTGTTAAAGCTGGGTGACATAATTTCCAAAGTACTTTTTTCTTTAGAAAATTGAAGTCTCCATCCACCCTTAAGAGGTAGGAAGAACAATTTGCTGTGGGAGAAACTGCAGCCTGCTCAGAGCTCTACCTTATACTTCTGGTGTATCTGGAACACCAGAGCTGGTCTATTTTATCTCATCATTTTTCAGGCTGCAAAGCAAAAGGTGATGGGATAGAGAGAAGATAAGGAAAATTTGAGAAGCCATTGCCTTTAAATGCCAAGAATCACGTTAACTTGCTACTCCACAATGTATGGGTTTTAAGAAGTAAGGGTTCTTACAGATTCTAAAATGGTGGAGGGAATTTCATATAGGATTAGAGAAAAAGCAAAGGGAGCTGGTATATGTCTCGAAAGAACTGAAAATTGGAGATTCAGGTTTTGTTTTTTTTTTTTAGGATTTGTAATCTATCAAGTGGAAGATCTTAGAAAGACAGAAGTCCTCCGCTAAAGTTCCCAGTGGGCCAGATCATAGACAGACACTCATTATTTGGGGGACTGTCGATGAGAGCCACACAATTTATACTTTGCTGTCTAACCATCATGGTCACTTTTTCAGAAGTTTTCAATACGTGTTGTTAATGCAAACCTTTGTCATTTCTCCCTTTATATTCCTCCTCAAATCTGCATGGCTAGCCTGAAATATTAGTCATAAACGAATAATGGAGATGAGCAGGATGGTAATACACCGGCTGGCACGGGAAAGCCACAAGGAATGCTTGTTAGGGCCTTGAAACTGAAGGACGCTTTTGGCCGTGACTATGTATAAATAAGGGTCACATTGCTATGTCACCTGCCCTCAGCCTGATTATCCTCGGCTTCAGTTCACATGGCCTTGCTCTGGTGTTAGTTCACGGCAACGGAGCAATTCTAAATGGTTCCCTAGCAAAACAAAAGTGATTTAATATTCAGCTGTAGCACTTTTTTTCTGGTAGCTTTCCCTTGTTGTTTTCTGAGTCCTGACGCCCCATAAGGTTTCCTCCTTTTTGTCACTGATATATTCCCATCCTCACTCTATTTTATTTCTGGCATCTGGAACCTGCCCATTTGTCCTTTCTCTTACTTGTCCTCAACTTATAAGCCCTGCCCATTTCTTCTTATTTCTGTGTTTTACTAAAAATGCTTTATTCAAATATTTTCCTATGCATGGGCCACATTTTCTTTCATGTATTTTCTTAATTTTTTATTAATTTATCTTTAATAGTTATGTTGTACACACACAGAACATTTTAAAAATATAAAAAAGTAGAAACAAGAGAGCCCATTCATGGTTGTTCAAAGAAATTCACTGTAAGCATTTTAATGTATTCCTTTTAGTCTGCTTTACAAATAAGATCTATAAAATTAAATTGGTAATATAAGTATTCTTTGATGCTCTTTGATATCTAAATATGAAAATATAAGCATTTTTCTTAATATCTTTGAATGGCTATGTAATGTCCCATTGACTGAATAAGTCTTAGTTTAAAGACCATTCTCTGATTATAGATTATTAAGATAATTTGTAATTATTTTACTATCATAAGTAGCATTAAGGAAAATATCTTTGTTTACTCAATTGGGGAAGCATGTGTTTTATTTTGTGTGTGTGTGTTTTAATTTAGGCTGATTATTTGTTTAGCATAGATTCCCAGAAATTAAATAATTCCCCTTCTTGGATAAGGATTTAAGACCTTTGATAATAAAGTTTCGATTTTCTTTTGAAAATACTGGTTGCAGCATTTTCTTTGTCCAGTATTCATAAATACTTTTCACTGCATTCCTGAATCATCAAGGATTCTGATTTTAAAAGAAAGGGCTGCTAGTTTAGAATGTGACACTTGACTCTCACATGACAGTGGCTGTTTATTAGTACTCATGTGTGTATTTCCATGTGTTTGTTTCATTAGTCACCTTTATTCATTAATTCACCACCTCTGTATGCTTCCGTTGTCTCGTGCCTTACACTGCTAATTTCCAATGCTTATCCTTATTCCCTTCTGCTTGCTTTTCCTCCCCTCAAAGTTATTTTTGCAATTCTCTTTTGTCTGGTGTCCAGTAACTTGTGGGACACTGGGATCCAAATTGCATTTTAAGATCATTTTTTATGAGTCGTTCTCAGCAGGCGTCACCAAGGCCCCGAGTTCTCTCTGTCCCCCACTGTGAAGAACTGATTGGCAGTTGGTGATGGGCAGGGCACTGGGGCCTGGCACTCACAGGAAGCCCTGCAGGAGGTGCCCAGAGCCATGGCGGGTGAAGTGTGGCCCAGCCAGCACAAGGTGGGGGACCAGATGTCACGCGATTATGTTCCATTGAAATCCAAACAAAGCCCCGGATTCAGGATCATTTCCTTGAGACTCCCCAGTTGGAAACTGGAATCAGTCCAAAATCTCGCAACAGCTGGTCTCCCCAGGCTAGGATTTATGAGCCTTGCAGAAAACCTTACCTAGGTGTTATTGATTGGTTTCTGTAAAGCAATCAAACAGTATTTTGAAGACCCAATGCATACTGCTCTCCGCTGAAAATAAAAAGAAGCCATATATCACCGAACACACCAGCAGTCTTATTACAGGCTTGGGAACTCTGAGAAGGATGTAGCTTCCTTTTAATTTACGCCACCCATGTTAACCTTGAGGCTGTGTACTGATGCTTGCAGCTTTGGAATAACAGCATTCCACTCTTGTTAGGAGACCAAGCCCACCCTTTGGAAATAAATTATATTGCCAATAAGCTTTCAAGGGGAACCAGCAGATGAGAAATCATGCTTGTTTCTCTCATCACCCACTTTATGCTGGGAAATCTGAGTGATTCCAAAATCCCCTTACGTGTTATCATTCAGGTCATCTGTGTTTGTGCCCTTCCCCTTTCATCTGAGAAGAGAAGGAGCCACAGCCTGGCATATTTGGGTTTTTTTTGTTGTTGTTGTTTGTTTGTTTTCTGAACAGCAGGGAAGAAAAAAAACAGTAAACAAAAACAACCCCACATCATCCTCAAAGATATTGTAGTTGGTTGTGCTGGGCAGTAGTAGGGTAGCAGGTTTAAATTTGGAAACAGTAATTTCTTTTTTAAGTAATACAGAGTCATGGAAGCACTTCTGCTCATGTCATATTTGGCCACAGGTGTGTTCCTGATGCAAACGTGGGCCCTGTGTTTTGTGTCACCCTTTGTAACTGCTCCCACTCTTCCCCTCACCTGATGTGGTCTCCGTCTCCCTCTTTCTCTGCTTCCATCCCCCTCTCTTCCTCTTACTGCCTGGCCTCCTAGGCCCAGATTCTCAGACCTCACAGTGAGATTTTGGAGCTAGCCCTCTCCATTAGAAACAAACAAAATAAATTGTTTCCATTCCCCAAAGGAATGTGCTAAAGCCTCTTTCCTCTTTAACATGGATGCAATTTAAGTTTGGCAAGAGCTGAGTACAGTATACCTCACTCAGAGGAGAGAGATTTCTGAGGGTCCCTGCTAGAAACTAAGCATCTCTTCCTCCCTGTGAACTTCAAATGACAGAAAGTCCCTCAGTCATCCCCTCAGGATCCTCAGTGTCTCTGCAGAATCCTCCCATCTGGTCGCTGCAGGACGCACCCAGCACCTGACCAGCCAGAAGGGCAGTGGGCCTCTTCCTCCCTCTGTCCCTGAGAGGCCGTGAGGCTGGGCCTTGGAATGCTTATCTCATGTGTTTTATTCATCTTTAGGCCTTATGCCAGTGGTATCTCAAAAGTATACAGTGACATTTCTCTTCCTTACTCTGATTTGCAGTCCTGCTTATCTGGAATGTTCTATTGGTCATGAATTAAAATGAAATAAGGAAAAGGGTATGGCCTATTCACTGCAGGTGCTGAACAGAAATTCCCTGAGATGACTTGCTAAGAATCATTAAGAATATTGCATTGTCTGCTTGAAATTTTTAAGGTACACCTAAGGTATTTTACACACACACACACACACACACACACACGCACATACCAACACTGATGTGAAGAGATGGATATGTTAATTAGCTTAATTCTGATGATCATTCACCAATGCAAAAATGTATGAAAATATCAAGTTTGTACACCTTAAATGTATTAAGTTTCTCTCTGTCAGTTATATTTCAGTAGTCTGTAATCCCAGAGCTATGGGAGGCTGAGGCCAGGGAACCGCAAGTTTGAACCCAGCCTGGGCAACTAGTGACTTAGTGAGTCCCTGTCTCATAATTAAAAAACAAAAATTTAAGGTCTGGGTATGTAGCTCAATTCACAGGCTTTTGGCTCAATCCCCAGTACCACAAAAAAATGTGTATATATACATATATCTCAGTAAAGATGGGGGATTCACCAGGGGCCACAACACATTCAGGGACCAGTTTAAGCAGAGCTGAAAAGAACTCACTCAGGAAAGGTGCGGGGTATCAGAAGAGTGGCTGGACTCTTGCCAGCGAGCTGTCTCTCCCCCTTCTTGTTATCCTCACCTACTTTTGTAAAACAACTCCGGAACAAGGATCTGGCGAATGGCAACATGTTTGCTCCAATCCTGGCAGCCATGGCGGTTTCCTCCAGACTGAAGCAGTCGCCATTGTGGGTCAGAACTGGGAGAGTTGAGACCAGAGGAAAAGGTCGGTCCTCTATGGCCCAGTTGCAGAGGGTTTGTGCGTCTTCCGTTCATGATAAGGGTGCACCCAAGCTTTGCATTCACTCCTTGTCTTCTGACCACATTTACGTGCTCGAGCTAAAATCTGTGGCCTGATTTATATGTTTAGTCTGTTCCATTTTTGCAACCCACAAACTGCCTGTCTTCTTACAGCAGGACACACAGCTTTTATATAATCCTAAACTCCCTTTATTCCTAATTCCACTATTCCAGGTACTGGCTCTTAGGTCTGACTCATCCAATCCATAGCATCTCTCATTGTATACTTTCCGAATGGTCTTTTTTCTATGCCTTTTTCCTTCATCCTTCCCTCCCCCCACCCCAGTGTTAAGGATTCAACTCAGGGTTTTCACACGGAGCTAGATTCCCAAACTTTTTTTTTTTTTCTGATTTTCTCTTTTCTCTCTCTCTCTCAAATTCAACTCAGTTTTCACACGGAGCTAGATTCCCAAACTTTTTTTTTTTTTCTGATTTTCTCTTTTCTCTCTCTCTCTCATTGAGTTTATTGGTACTTTGTAGGTACGCAGTACAGTTACATTCATCATTGGGACCTTCCACCAAACTTTTTAAAAAATTGTTTTAGTCACTTTCTTTGCCGCTGGGACAAAGTACTTTGACACCCGCAGCTTCAAGAAGGCGGAGTTTATTTTGCCTTGTAGTTTTAGGAGTTTCAGGCCACAATTGGCAGGTGAAATGAAGAACAGCTTGGTAGAAGGGCCGGCTGCGGAGGAACCAGCGTACGTTATGGCGGCCAGGAAGCAGAGGCAAGAGAGGAGCTCAGGAAAGAGATGGACTCTTCCAGGCTGTGCCCCCAGTGACCGCCTCTAACCACACCCCCTTGAAACACTGTGACGTATCTCATTGGTGCACGAACCCACTGATGATCCGGTCGCCCCCCAGAGCCCCACCTCTGAACACGGGAGGCTTTGGGGGCACCATCCCAAATCATAGCCTGATCTTTGTTTTATTTTAAAATAGGGTCTTGCTGAATAACTAAGCTGCCCAGGCTGGATGTGGAGTTCTTTCGCCTCAGCCTCCCGGAGTGGTGGGGCTATAGTCAAGGGCCACCCATGCTCAGCCCATCCTTTAGGATTCTTAAAGCTGCAGACATCATCTCTCTGTCCGCTTGAGGGCACCCCCGACATCTTGGGAGAGGATATGGGGTCCGAGAGATACGTATGCTGTTTGGAGCAAAGCGGAGAGGGGACTCAGGACAGGAGCCATGGACAGGTGCAGGGAGCGTCCAACCTCCCCTCCGAGGAAGGAGCCCGATGAGAGGGGTGATGCTTTCCTCTCAGCACCGTG
Organism: Fukomys damarensis; assembly: GCF_012274545.1. Lineage (NCBI taxonomy): Eukaryota > Metazoa > Chordata > Mammalia > Rodentia > Bathyergidae > Fukomys > Fukomys damarensis. Next base: position 16,729,304 of record NW_022900926.1, on the reverse strand, counting down.
TGCCATGACCACAAAATGGGGAGCTGACTCCCAGGTGTCCCCCGAAGTAGGTAGGGAAGAGGCCATAGCTGTGTCTAAGCTTCTTTTAAAAGTGCCTCCATATATACAACTATAATTCATCAATTTGTAATTTTTAAAACTCTCTCCACCCGGATCAGGCCGCCCAAAGCTAATGAAAATGTCAGATTTCTTTAAGTTAGCTGAACTCTGTGAGCACAGCATCCTGATACTGCTGCTGTCGTACTGATCTGAAGCTGAGATCAAGCACATCTTTGATTAATTAGGTTAAAATGGAAACTATTATGACTTGAGGCATATGCTTTGGGAAATAATGTTGTTTAAACTATTGGTCTGCGAGCAAAAATGACAGAACTGAAGGCAATAAAAAGAAATAGAACTAAACTGGTGGTGTGACATCACTATGGAGCTCAAAGCCAATTCCTCTTTCCTGCACCCCCACAGGCACTGCCTCATGGGTAATCAGCACCTGCACTGCCATTGTTTTTTGAGCCTCAAATCCACAGTGGCTACGACTAGGTGGCAAAGCACATGCCTTATTCAGCTGAAGGTGTTAAATAGCTATGAAAGCTGATGAATTTTAAAGAACATGTAGTGCCATCTATGCCCTAGTTAATAAAAAATGAGGTACATGGCAAAAAGGCTTATTAACCATGCATGTCCATGTATAAAATGACAGTAGCTGACTTTACAGAATATAAATTAGGTGGCAGTGAGAAACTTTATCATGGACTGACCCATTTCTTGTCTTCTAAAAGCAGTAAGTTTCATTAAGTTCAATGCCAGCAATGCATAGCCCTGCAGTGCAATTGGACATCGCCAGATTCATTCAGATTTTATAAGCAGAGGTTCAGACTGGCTGCATCCTGGACGTGGTGTTAGCCATGTTTGGTGAGTGATGTACGCCCATGCGAGTTCTAGTTGGGGACCAAAAGATTCATCTGCCCAGCAGCTGGGAGTGCTGCACGCTTCCACCCTAAGCAGCTGTCCTCTGCAGAGCCGCCTTGCAAAGGGCAAGCCCTCTTTCCCGTGGCAGCTCGCAGCCCGGGGGTTGGTCCTCCCTGGGATATGGAGACCTGATCCACTTATCCCAGGCCAGAGCAACTCGAAAGGCCATCAGCTCCACAGGTCCCAGTGGGTCTGCTCAGGCCCACATTAAGGCAGTAGCACAGGTCACTTGTCTGAGTGTTGATCACTTCCTTCTCTTCCCCCTTGAAATGCGTTGATCCTCAGAACGCTCACTAAGAAACTGCTGCATACTAATCTCCACCTCAGAGTGAGCTTTCCCGGGAACCTGACCCCAACAAATGCTGGCAGGGGGCCAGCATCAATAATGTTGTTGGGAACATAACCTAGTAGAACCACTGTGGACGGCAGCATATAGATTCCTCAAAGAACTGAAACTAGAAATTCCCCTTGACCCAGCCACTACATTTTGAGATATCTTCCTGAAAGAGTGAAAAGATCATAGTGATCCATACATGTACAGTCAACGTTTATAGCAGCACAGTTCCCAGTAGCTGTATCATGGAAGTGGCCTGTACATGCATCAGCAAATGAATGGATAAAGAAAATGTGATATTTACACACAGTGGAGTACTACTCTGCTCCAAAGAAAGATAGCCAGGCGTGGTGACACACTTATAATCCTAGCACTCGGGAGGCTGAGGCAGGAGGATCACCACGAGTTTGAGGCCAGCATGGACTACATAGTGTGTTCAAGACCAGTCTGAACTGCATAGCAAAACCCTGTCTCAAAAAGGCAAACAAAACAAAATACAAATAAAGAAAAACTTGAGGAATTCATAGGAAAATGAATGCATCTTGAGACCATAATGTTAAGTGAAGTAAATCAGAGACACAAGTTAAATACCACATGGTTTCTCACATGTGAGAAACCTAGAGTAAAACTAAAGAGCAGAATAAAAGGTAGATAACAGGAAGTAGGGAGGTAGATTATTCTCAGAGGGGAAGAGGATCAAGAGATTGGAGATGTGCTATGAACATGCACCAACTTCCCACAAGGAGTGTAAAACATGGTGTGTTCCACACATGTACTAATAAACTAAATTTTTAAAAATTGTAATGAATAAATTCAAAACAACCTTAAAAAGATGATGTCAGTTTGAAATGTAACACTAAAACCCTTTGACATTACTACAGAGCTGAAAATCTGGGATCAGGTCCTTGCACTCAGAAATTCCTCTCTCCAGCATATGCCCAACAAAACTGCGAACATGTTCAGCCAGAGCAGAGTGCATGAGAATAGATGTAGCAGCACTCTTCCCAAAGGCACCATACTGGAAAAAACTGCAGTGTCATTACTGACAGAAAAAATGGATGAATTGGGCCATAGTCACACAAATGTGAACTGCTCAGCAATGAGAATGAAAACCCGCAGCTTCACCCCGTAACATGAGTGAGTCTCACAAATACCATGTTGAGCAAAAGCAGCGAGATGCAAAAGAATACATACTGTGTGGTTCCGTTGATATAAATTTTAAGATCCAGAAAAACTGACTTAGGGTGTGATGTCAGGATAGTGGTTAACACTAAGGGGGTTAGTTATGAAAAAGGGATGTGAAGGAGCTCTTTGGAGGGACTTGTAAGGCTGTTTTGTGACCCACGTACTGGTTAAGGAAGTAAGTTCGTATTGTGAATACTATACTCACTGATTTTTCTGGGCAGTTGTTACTTGTCTCCTTTTCTTTATGTACGTTATACGGAAAGTGAAAGTTTACACAGCAAAGGGAGGGCACATGTGAGCACCGAATACAGGAATGTGTCATCAAGAGTGGGACACAGATCCCTAAGACTTGCACAGAGCCCCTTCTGGACAGTGCTGTGGGTTCTTAGAGATGAGGAGCCTGGCTCAGGAGTCCAGCTGGCTCCAGCTTACATAGCCAGCTCATGAGATACGACTTTCTGGCCCCTTTTGCTCCCGGCCTGCACAGAGAGAAGAGCGCATGTGGCTGTTAGGGCTCCCATCCATCTGGGCTCAACATCGACCAGGCAGTCACCAGGGTAGCATAAGAAAGGGGTGGAAAGTGCAGGGGTACAGAGTTTGAACTGAGTGCAGAAGTAGGTGTGGGGATTTGGTGCGCTCTTCCCAGGCTAACAAGAGGTGTTATGTGTGTCCTAAATGCCTTTGCCACGCATTACCTAGCTGCCCATCCACACTTCGTAACCATTGTCATTGCTTTGTTGAAAGCCTGTCATTTTCTCTTTGCAAAATGGAAGACGAGTGGAGAGAAAATACGGAGTTGTGAAGTAAACTGTCTGTTTCTCCCTTGACATTCCTCTGTTATTTCTGAGAGAATTTTCCACTACTTTGTGTTTTAAGGGCTCTTAGATCAAAGAATCATTGTGCAAAGAGCTAAGTATTTATGTATTTAAAATAGTGCTTATCTAAAAGCTTTAATTTTAATAGGTGACAGAGATGACCTTGAAGATTTAAACTGAAATCTTCACTCCTTAAGTGTGTTAGTATGTTTGTGTCCACATGTGTATGGGGGTGTGTGTGCATGTGTCTACATGTGTTTGCATGTTCCTGTGTGAATTGTGTATATACATGGATATGTGCTTACGTGTGTGTTTGCATGCATGCTCAGGTGTTTGATTTTGTGCATGTAGGGGTTTGCACTTGTGAGTGTTTGCATGGGTTTACTTGAATGTGTGTTCACAAGTATGTGTTTGCAGGAGTGTCTGTGTGCATAGATGTGTGCTTGTATGTGCACAAGTGTGCATTTTCATGTATTTGCATGTGTCCGCATAGGTGTGTGTCTGCACAGGTATGTGTGCACACAGGGGTTTGCCTGCATGGGTGTGCATGTTCTATGCATGTGTTCGCACGTGTACACACTATCACTATGGCACCCTTGCAGGGTACATGTCACTTTCTTGAGACACAAGGCTCTGTGCTTCTGATTAGACTCAGACTGGTCCAAAACTCCTCTGAACGAATCCTGATCACCTTGGAAGCCACTGCATTCAGGCATGAGGCTGTCAGGTGGAGTGTTTGAAGACGTCAGTGCAAGGAAGGCAGGAATCCAGGAGGACAAATCAAGGCTTAGTCGCTGGAAAATGCACCCTGGTTCCAGCGCACCGTCGCAGCCCATGAGAAAAACTTGCCATGACAGTAAATCAATAATCTCTTGGTGATGATTTGTTTCTGAAATATCCCTGATTAATTATATTTCATGCTTGGCAATGGTGCCTCGCTTCAGATTAACCTAATGCTTTTTGCATGAAGCCGGATTAAAACTCGTTCTCATAAGTCAAATTTGACATTTCAAATCAGCCTTTAAAGATTTGGGTTATAAATTTTATGATGTCTCCATGTCAAACATAATTGCTCTTATTGCTGCTAGGAGACATTTGCCAATCAATCAGAATAACATTTATTTTATCATAAACAAGGGTAAATTAAAATCATTTGAAATCATTATATTTGAAGACTCGGTGAAAAAGCATACTTAGAACCACTAAAATTTGCTTCTACCCATGATAGAGAACTGTGATGACATTATAAAATCGATGGAAATGTGTTACTATTTCCACTTCAAGAAATTAATGCCTCCACATATTTTGTGAATATGCAGTTTTTAATTTGGTGACTTAGTCCAATATGAATATGATTTGAGGCAAAATAGCTCCATTCCTTTCCATAATAGACAAATATATTTTTTAGCCCTTACAGATAAATGTATTTTTTAATTTTATTATGTACTGCATTTGGGAACTTGTATTTTATTCCTCTTAAATGGCAGGATTTTTTTTTCCCTAATAAAAGCTAATGGAAAAATCAGATTTGCTTAAGGGAAAATCAGACTAATATGTTCCTGCAACAGAAGTTGAACACACTGTGGTCACCCTGGTTTGTTCCTTCGCTCTAATGTGTCCCCAGCATACCAGGGTCCCTTGTCTCAGGCACAGTGCTCTAGTGACTGACATACAGTCACTGGGGGCCTTCATGTAGGTATGTCATATAATACTTCCTAGACAGAATTGACGATATGGACTAGCATTAACTGGGATGTGTTAGCTTGTTCTAAGCTAGTAAATTAACCCCGAACTCTCCATGGATTCACCCCACAAAGCTTACTTCTCTCCCCTCAAAGTCTGCTGCCACCCACTTGACCCTCATGACCATGCTCTTGAAGGTGATGACTCAGGCTTCCAGACCACTTCCGTCCTGTGGCTCTCACGCCTCACCTCCTGGCCCCCAGGTCACTGCAGCAGCGAGGAGAGAGAGTGACTTCACAGCAGCTTTTAAATGCGTTGCTCTCTGGGTGCCCACGTCACTTCTCCTGATGAACATTCAGCTCAGTGGTCAGGACGAGAGCCCTCTGTGGCCCCTCCTACCTGTGACATTGCAGAGAACTGTGAGCAGTGGGTTTTTTGATGGGTAGAAAATGACTCTCCTCTTCGTGTACAACAAAGAGAAAAATCCGACATAGCAGGGATTCCAGACAGTCGAACATGGGCAGAGCTATGAAAAATTAAGGTAATGAAGTAGTACAGTTGCCAGTCTAGGGTGAAATGATATCAGCCTGAAAAAGTAGGCTGAATCTCACAGCAAAGGCCTTTGAAGGCAATGCTAAGTAAGAGGCGTGGACATTGCTTGAAGGTAGTGGGAAGTTTTGGAAAAGGGAATCAGGTGCCCCAGTTGTGTTTTTGGAGCCCTTCCCTAACAGTGGGGAATGCTGATAGAGCTGGATCAGTCACTTCCACTGAGAACAAGATTTCTGAGTGACACACAAATAGCAGAAACATCCTACTCTCTCATTGATTAAGGTTTGTTTTTTTTTAATATTAGAGTGCTCTTAACAGTGAGTTTCACTTTTCTCTGTTGCCCCCTACACTTCTTTCCTTGTGTCCCTTGGGAAACTACTCCAGGCCTTTAAATTTTTGCTGACTACAGAAGCACCTGACTGAGGCCCCCTTCCCTTCCTTTCACCTCTCCTACACCCCTCGTTGCTCTTTCTTCCCTCTCTCTTTTCCTCGCCTCTCAAAATGCTTTCATAGTACCCTTAAGCAAAAAACAAAAACAAAACTTAGGCAGAATAGTCCAAGAAAGGGCTCACAGAGCTCAGAAAAAGAGTGCTTGTCCCTGGCAGTGGCACGGTGTTATTCCTACTCCTTCCCCTCCATCTACGAGGCCCTTAGTACCCTTGGGGTTTGGTCTTCAGAGGAGCATGAAGGTTGGTCTTAGAAACCTGAATAGTGGGAGGCTGTGAGAAGTTTCCAGATGCCTTCTCCCTTGCACGGCCATGAGAAAAAGTTCCCCTCCCCGGATGTGATCTCCCACTCACTGTTCCTATTTCCTTTTGTCTTCTCAGTGCGCCCCTGCCCACAGAAAAGGCTCAGAAGTGAAACTAAAGACTAAGCACGAGCCCACCTCCTTCCAGTTGGATAAACCTGAGTGATTTCCTTAACTTCTGTGTGCCTTATTTCTTATAAAATGGAACATATATTAATGCAGTCTCAAAAAAATAAAAACTTCAGTCATTATTTCCATGTGCTGTGCAAGCCATTTTTACTAGAGAATCTCATGAAGGCAACTCTAATGTATTAGGATTTCTCAAAGGTGAGAGACTTCAGATTTGTATTAGGCTAACTGAAATGCACTCCCAGAAACTCCAGTCCTTGGTGGGCAAGGATCTTTCTCTGCTGTGTTTTGGGATCTTCTTTAAAGTACCTGGACATGTGACTAGCCCCATAGTAAAGGTCCAGTAAGTACAGTATTTATTGAATGACCGAATTTGAATAAGCTAATGAACAAAAGATAACGAGAAGCAGCAAGTCTCACTAAAAGCACAGGTTTTAGAGTCAGATCTGAAGTCAAATTCTGGCTGCACCATTTATGAGGTCTCCAACAAATCCCGTCCCTCTGCTTCCTTGTATATAAATGAAGGTGAAAATAACTACTGGATCAGAATTGTCATGAGAATTATATATGATAATAGTGGAACATGTCTAATATAAATTCAGCAAATTTTAACTTAGTAGACGGACACTACTCTTATTATAATGTGTTCCATATTTATATGCATCAAATAATGAGGGAAACTTGGTAAACACAGGGGAATGAAATGTCCTATAGCTGTGGATGCCTGTCAAATAGGCATTTGCAAAAGTTACAGACTAGCTTTGATTTTTCTCTTTTCCTTATATTGTATTCAATGTCATGGTGCTTTGTAAAAATTTTTTTAGTTTATTGGTACATTTTAGGTAAACAGTACAGTTACATCCATCATTAGGATCTTGTACCTTTACATGACAGGTCTTGGTTCTCATTTTTTCCCCTTGTCCGTGCCCTCCCTTCATCCGCTCCTCCCCTCCCCATTTACATTTTATTTTCATCTTTTCATTCTCTCACATTTTTTTCTTTTCCCTTATTATCCTTCCCCTACGCATCCCACCTTCCCTACACCTTTAGCTCCTTTCTTCCCATTTCTCAATGTCAGTAATCTTATTAGGATTTTCTGTATTATTGCAGATTATTCACACCAGAGAGACTATTCAGTATTTACACATGTGTGACTTATTTATTTCACTTAGGAGTATATCTTCAATATGTATCCATTTTCCTATGAATGAATCTATTTTCTCGTTCTTTATGGCTGAGTAATATTCCATTTTATAGAAAAACCACATCTTCTTTATCCAGTTTCCAACAGATGGGCAAATGGGCTGTTTCCAAGATTTAGCTATTGCAAACTGTGCCACCATAAACATGGGTGCCCATACTTCTCTGTGATATGATTCTTTTAGTTCTTTTGGAAAGGTACCCAGCAGAGGGATGGCTGGGTCAAATGGAACCTCTAGTCCCAGCTCTTTGAGGTATCTCCATATTGATTTCCATAGTGGTTGCACCAGTCTGCACTCCCACCAACAATGGAGAAGGGTTCCTTTCTCCCCACAACCCCGCCAACATTTATTATTGTGTGATTTCTTGATAGCAGCCATTCTTTGTGGGGTGAGGTGGAATCTCAGGGTTATTTTCATCTGCATCTCTCGAATGATCAGTGATGTGGAACATTTTTTCATATATTTACTTGCTGCTTTTACTTCTTTGTCTGAGAAATGTCTGTTCATTTCAGATGCCCATTTTTTTAATTGGGTCTTTATATTTGGGGGGCTGGTTCTTTTGAGTTCTTTATATATTCTAGATAATATTTCTTTGTCTGAGGAGCAGCTGGTAAAAAGTTTTTCCCACATTGTAGGTTGTCTCTTAGTTCTGTTGATGGTTTCTTTTGTAGTACAGAAGCTTTTTAATAAGATGAGATCCCACTTGTTGATTCTTTCTGCAAGTTCCCGTGCTACTGAGGATTTGTTCATGAAGTCTTTTCCTATGACAATGTCTTCCAGAGTTCTGCCTAACTTATCTTCCAGTAAGTTTAGTGTTTCTGTTCTAATATTTAGATCTTTAATCCACTTGGAGTTTAATTTAGTGCATGGTGAAAGATAAGGGTCTAGTTTTAATCTTTGGCAGGTTGAGATCCAGTTTTTTCAACACCATTTATTAAAGAGGCTATCTTTCCTCCAGTGGGGACTGTCAGCTCCTTTGTCAAAGATGAGGTAGCTGAGTACATCTGGAGTTGTTTTTGTGTCTTCCAATCTGTTCCACTGATCCTCAGGTCTGTTTCTTTGCCAGTACCATGCTGTTTTATCACAGTGGCTTTGTAGTATAGTTACAAATTGGGAATTGTTATACCCGCTGCTATGCGTCTGTTGCCTAGGATGGCTTTTGCTATTCTAGGTCTCTTATGGTTCCAAATGAATTTTTGGATTCTTTTTTCTAGTTCTGTGAAGTATAGTGTTGGGATTTCAATTGGCATTGCATTAAATCTGTGTAGCAGTTTTGGTAGTACATGTTCACTATGTTGATTCTTCCTACCCAGGAGCAAGGATATCTTTCCATTTTCTTATATCCTCTTCAATCTTCTTTCAGAGTGCTGTAGTTTTCAGTGTAGAAGTCTTTTGGTTCTTTCATTAGATTGATTCCTAGTTACTTCATTTTTTTGGATGCTATTGTGAAAGGAATTGTTTCCCTCATTTCTCTCTCAGTGAATCTGTTATTTGTGTACAAGAAGGCTATTGATTTTTGGGTGTTGATCTTGTATCCAGCTACTCTGCTAAAAGTATCAATTAAGACTAGAAGTCTTTTGGGAATTTTTTGGGTGCTCAATATAGACTATCATATCATCAGCAAATAATGACAATTTAACTTCTTCTTTTCTTATCTTTATTGCTTTAAATTCTTTCCCTTGTCTAATTGCTGTGGCTAATGTTTCCAGAACTATATTGAAGAGGAGTGGTGACAGTGGGCATCCTTGTCTTGTTCCTGATTTTAACATGAATGTTTTCAGTTTTTGGCCATTTAATATGATGTTGGCTGTTGGTTTTTCATAGATAGCCTTTATTAAATTGAGATATAGACCACCTATTCCAATTTGTTGCAGGGTTTTTATATCATAAATGGGTGTTGAATTTTGTCAAATGCTTTTATGCATCTATCAAGAGGATCATATGGTTTTTGTCCTTGACTCTGTTAATATAGTGTATTACATTTATTGACTTACATATGTTGAAGCATCCTTGCATCCCTGGTATAAATCCAACTTGGTCAGGATGTATGATCTTCTTGATGATCCTCCGTATTCTGTTTGCTAATATCTTATTAAGGATTTTTTTCATCTATATTCATTAAGGAGATTGGCCTGTAGTTCTCTATTTTAGTTGCGTCTTTCCCTGGTTTGGGAATCAACATGATACTTGCTTCCAGGAATGAATTTGGACGTACTGACTCCCTTTCAATTTCATTGAAAATTTTAAAGAGTAGTCAGAGTAGTTCTTCTCTATATGTCTTCTAAAATTCAGCAGTGAATCCATCAGGACCTGGGCTTTTCTTTGTTGGTAAACTTTTAATTACATTTTCAATTTCACTGATTGTAATTGGGGTACTTAAAATGTTTTTATCTTCCTTCAACATTGATAATTCATAATTATCTAGAAATCTGTCCCTTTCTTCTGTGTTTTCCATTTTATTAGAGTACAGGTTCTCAAAGTAGGTATTGACTATCCTTTGGATTTCTGTTGATTCTGTTGTGACTTCACTTTTTTCATTCCTAATTGCATGGATCTGAGCCTTTTCTTTCCTTTTTTTGACAAGGTTAGCTAAGGGTTTATCAATTTTATTTATTCTTTCAAAAAGTTAACTCTTTGATTCATTTTTTTATCATTTTCTTAGTTTCCATTGCATTGATTTCTGCTCTAATCTTTATTATTTTCTCTCTTGTATGAGCTTTGGGTTTTTCTTACTCTTGTTTTTCTAGGAGTCTAAGGTTCATTGTTAGGTGGTTTATTTGAGCTCGTTCTATTTTCCTAGTGTGGACATTCAATGCTATGAATTTTCCACGTAGAACTGTTTTCATTTTGTCCCATAGATTCCTGTATGTTGTATTGGCATTATCATTTATTTGTAAAAATGTCTAATTTCCTCTCTGATCCATTGATTGTTCAGGAGAGTGTTGTTCAATTTCCATGTGTTTGTGAAGTTCTTACAGTTTCTTATGCTATTGATCTCCAGTTTGATTGAACTATCATCTGATAATATACAGGCGATAACTTTGATTGCTTTGCATTTATTCAAACCTGTTCTATAAGCTACTGTGTGGTCTATCTTGAAGAATGACCCATATGCAGCCAAAAAGAATGTATATTCTGATTTTGTAGGGTGGAACACTCTATAGACGTCTATTAAGTCCATATGTTCAAAAGCTTGGTTCAGTTCTAGTATTTCATTGTTGATTTTTTGCCTAGATGGTCTGCTTTTTTGTGATAGTGGGGTATTTAGATCCCCCACTACAATTGTATTAGTGCTTATTTGGTTTTTCATGTTTCTTAATATTTCTTTTATATAGTTGGGGACATTAATATTTGGTGCATATACGTTTATGATTGTCATCTCTTCCTCTTGAATTGTCCCCTTTGCAAGGATGTAGTGGTCTTCTTTGTCTCTCTTAATCAGTTTTGGTTTGAAATTAACTTTTTCTGAGAATAAGATAGTTACCCCTGCTTTTTTCTGGGTTCCTGTCTCATGGAGAATTGTTTGCCATCCTTTCATTTTCAGTCTATGGGCTTATTTTTGCACTAGGTGTTTTTCTTGTATACAACATATTGTTGGATTTTGCTTCTTAATCCATTCTACCAGTCTACTTCTCTTGATTGGTGAATTGAGGCCATTGACATTGATGATTATTACTGATATATACTGACTTATTATTGTCATGTTATTGTCCTGTGTTGACTCTTTTTACTTTTCCCCCCTCTCCTTTTAGTTTCTTGCCTTGCCTATTTGATTTGTTCTGTTGGGCCTCATGGTGTTGTGACCTTAGAATTTCTTGTAGTGCTGCTTTGGTATTCATGAAGTTTCTGAGGTGTTCTTTGTCATGGAAGTATTTTATTTCCCCATCCAATTTGAAGGAGAGTTTTGCAGGATACATGAGCCTAGGTTGGAGGTTGTTTTCTTTTAGGACTTGAAATACCTCACTCCAGGCTCTCCTTGACCTGAGGGTTTGTGTTTAAAAGTCTGCTGTGATTCTGATGGGCTTTCCTTTGCATGTGATTTGTTTCTTTTCTCTTACTGCTTATAGTATTTTGTTTTTCTGTTAGGCTTCTGGGATCTTAATTATTATATGTCTAGGTGTAGATTTTTTTTTTTATCATGACTAGTTGGAGTTCTATATGCCTCACTTATCTGTATGCCAAATTCTTCCCTTCTGTTTGGGAAGTTTTCTGTCATTAATTCTGTGAATTACTTTTTTAAGTAATTTATATTTTCTCCTGCTAATTCATGGATTCCTTTCAGTCTATGTTATTCTTCTTTGCATAATCTAGGAGTTGTTGGATCAATTTGTCATGATCCCTTACTGACTTTAAGAGAACTCTATTTTTGCAGTCACTGACTGCAATTCTATCTTCTATATCTGAAATTCTATCTTCACATTCTTTTATCCTGCTGCAAAAACTTTCAATGGCATTTTTAATCTTCTGGATATCTGTTTGAATCTGTTTCATGGATTCCATTTCTTTCTTATGTTGTGCCTTCATCTCTTCTGTCATTGTCTTGAGCTCATGTTTTGTTGTTGTTGTTGTTGTTGTTGTCAGCTTCTGTTTTAGAGTCTAATCATGACTTTCATTTTGCTCACCATCTTTATGGTTATCTGGGAAATTATTTCTGTCTTGAATTTTTTAGAACCAGATGATCTGTTTTGTTATTCCTGTGCTTTGAGTTCAGCGTGTTGTGATGGTTCACTGTCAGGCTTTTCATCTCCACTTTCCCTGCTGTTTTTCATTGTTGAAGTGAAAGTCTGTCTTTGTATCTTAAGTGTTTTCTCATTTTTATTTTTGTTGTTGGGTTGTCTTTTGTTTAATTTCTGGGTTATTACTTAAATCTTCCTGATATAGTTTCGCTTCAGCTTTTGATTTTCTAATGACTCCTAGACATTCTCATTTTCTTAATATCAGTGAAGACAACTTATTAAATCAATCACAATCCTTTAGCCCCTTGATACAATCAGCAACACAATAGGATCAAGCACAACTTACAAATTGACCATTCATGGTAGTCATTAATCTATCACCTTTAAACCATGTACATTAAATTAAAATCAAGAAGCAGCCCAAAATATGTTTGCAGTGAACATACTCTTCAATATAGAATCTTTACCATTTAGGATGGGGGCTTAGACAGAGTTAGGATGAGAGGAGTAGATAAGAAAAAGAATTGGAGAAGGTCTCAAGTGAAGCCAGAGGACATAGAATGACCTTACAATCTTTAGGAAACTGTTCAATTCAAAAGGGGAGGACAGAGTGCAAGAATAGGTACAAGAATATAACCGCTTGACAGTAATAGGTGCTCACTTTTCTTTGAAACTATTGACCCTTGAGGGAGGTAAAATGACAGAAGAAAAGAACATAAAGAAAAAAATGATAGAAGAAATCTGAGTTAGGTCAGGAGCAGGAACAGAAAGGGAGATGAGGGATAATATGGTGAAGCAAGAGACTGAGTTGGAGAAAGAGGACAGAAAAAAGAAAGAATTTGCAGAGTGCAATGAGGAAAAGATAGAAAAAAATGAATTTGAAGGGCCTCTTTCAGACTATATCTCTGCTGTCATAATATATAATGTGCACAGCCATGTGCATAACTAAGTCCTTTGATCTCAGCTAGCGGATGGCACACCCCTGACATTCAGACTGATTTCGGGCTGCAGGTCCCAAATTGAGTTCCCTGACATCCTGCAGGGTTGAACTCCACACAGTTCTACTACCAGTTCTCCCTGCCCTTTCTTTAAAGATGTTCAAAGTTGGGAGCTCAGAAAAATACCCTTTATGACCTCCTATGCCTCTGCAGAGTGGATCCAAAGACTGGCACAATCAGGAGGTCTGAGAGTGGGGTGCGGAGGGCCAGATGGGGGTGTTTCAGGGGTGCCTGCGTGGCTACCTTCCTTGCTGGTGCTGATGGCGGTGCAGGCAGGGGAAGGCCCGGCTACCCAGTCCTGCCACCTGGGCCCAAGAAGCCTTCCTTGCTGACACTGATGGCCCATGGTGCTTCTTAAGTAAAGGAGAAATGAAGAGAAAGAGGGAAATCATAAGAGAGGAGGCTGAGGAAGTGGCCTAGCACAAGTCATGGGAGAATCAAGTCCCTTCCTTGGTGACAGATCAGCAGGGCAGAAGCGAAGCCAGAGAGGAGGGCATGGCACTTAAGGCCCTCATCCCTGCACTGTCCTCCTGTCTGCTTCCAGCTCAGTCTTTCCTGCTAATATGCAGATTATTTTTCTCGGTGTGTCTTGAACTCTATGGTAGCAATGTGAGCTGTGGAGGAAGCCAAGTTGGCAAAATGCATACAGAATTCCTCCCTGGTTTGTTTACAGCTGCCTCACCCATGGGAACTTCACTCTTCATCCTCTTTCATGTCACACAATACTGATGTCTCCTTGGGGGACCCTGCTGTGCCTTTGTGCATTTTTTCTCCTTGCCCTTGTGAAGGAACTCTCTCTTTCAGCCTTGGTCCTGGTTGCCAACCCCAAGTCACACGTAAGAGCCCTGCTCTGTGAAATCTTTCCTTGACGTGGCCAAGCAGAACAGAGCTCTGTGGCCTTTGCAGCATCTCTCATTGCTCGTGGGGCATCATGCTGGCTTCATTTGTCTAAGGGCAGTAACCAGAGGTTATATTCTGTGAGAGTTGCAAAGGCTAATGGTGAAATGTTTGTGGAATAAGTGATGCTAGGTGGCTTAAAATCACTTCTGTATTTTATGGTGCATCATGGGCCATCTCTGGCATCCATTCTCAAAAGGAATTCCCAAATTGGTGGCCCACAGGCTGCTTGGGCTGAAAAATAGAGAAAATACACACCACAGTGGAGCCTCTCAGTAATGCTGTGGCCCCTTGGCACCTCATGGATACCATCATTTGGAATAATCACCAAGAGCTATTTACTGTCCCGAAGTCATATTAAAAATGATTTTTAAATATAAGAATAATAGCCCAATAAACTGTGTTATTGTCCTATTGTAAGTGTTGCTATGATACATAGTTTGCTCTTCACTACAAACATATGTCTGTCTTTGCATGTGTGTGACACTGTTCCATTTATATGGCCTAATTATTTAACTGTATCCTAAGAGTTGTTGCACTGATGTTAGAATGGAATGATTCCCTAATATAGTACCTAGGCTATAATGAAGTTAGAAGTACCTGGAACCTACTCATGTCAGTACATATTAGTTCTTCTGAGCCTAAGTTTTTGACCCTGGGTCAAAGTCTCTAGCCTCATTTTGAACATGATGTTTCTCTTGTGCAAAAGCCACATAGCTGACTTAGCAGTCAGCTGGAACAGCTGCCCAACATCACACCAAAAAGGCCCTGAAGCTTCTGGAGAGGTTCTCCAGCACACATACAGGTAATACCAAACTAAAGCCAGCCCCTGAACCCTTAGGAGAGGATGCTCAAGACAAGAGGAAGTCGTATTTGACTTAAGAAAAATAGAAATGATGGCAGTAGTTAAGACTATCCCTTCCCTTTGACTTAAAACACTATCTCTACTAAGGAGGAAAGAGAGAGGGCGACAGATTATGAACTGACCAATTAGTAAATTAACAGCTGTTTCAGGATTCAATATTTGATCAAATTTTCAGAGATAAAAATTGAGATTTGCAACCAGGCCTTGTATCGGTTTTGTTTCTAAATTGCCTGGCGTGTCATTTCTATCTCCCTGGAAGAGGAAAAATGCCTCACTGACTGACTGAACTCATAGTTGCCCCAAGGGAAGATCCACCCCAGCTCCAAACATGTCCCACCCAGGGCTGTGTTTTCCTAGAGTCATCAGCATTGGATTCACTTGGGTAGCCTAGAAGGCTTGCCAGCATTGGGATCAGCCAGTGTTCTGTGATTTTCCCATTTTTCTGATGTCACCCTTTCTATCACTTTAGGTCATATTTGGTTATCACCTTTTATTTTCAAAACTAGAAATTCTCCCCTGCCTTATTTCCAGATATCTCATTTTTAATTCCATTTTATTCTATAGATAACTGAGAAACTTTTGTATCCTGTAGCAGTTTTCATATTATTTCTATTTGTGGCAGACAATGAAATTGTTGGACCTTTCAGGGGCGTTCTCTCACTCCATCCTCCAGGCAAGTCCGGCCACATCTCTAACCCAGCCTATAGCCTGGATGCCCAAGAGAATGCACACAAACTGCCTTAATTATATCCTCATTGCTGGGACACAATACCCAACACCTGCCACTTCAAGGAGGAAAGTTTCGTTCTGGCTCACAGTTTGTAGAGCTTTCAGTCCATAGTTGGCTGGCTCCAAAGCAGAGAAGTAGAAGAAGATGGCTTATGGCCTGATGTGCATGGTGGTGAAGTAGACAGAGGTCAAGGAAGGAGGAAGGGGGATAGACTCTTCCACATCATATACCCAGGGGCCACCTTCTCCAACCAGCCCTAACCTTCCACATCACATTCAGCTATAAACTTATCAGTGGACTAGTCGGCTGTTGAGTATCACTCCTCTAATCGCTTCCCAAAAGCCCTTCATATGAGCACATGAGGCTTTGGGGGAGATCCACATGCCCTGGAAATCATGAGGGCAGGGACAGGTCCCCCTAGAAATGGAAGGCCCTCTACTGTGACTGCTCCCAGGCCCTGTCTGTTTCCTGCAGGTGCACCACAGTGGACATGGCCTCACTATCTCTGTAACCCATCTCAGCTGTTACACTTAATATTCAAAAGCTGGCTTTGCTTCCAAGGAAAAAATAAGTTTGCTTGGTAGTCATACGGGACAAGAGAACTATACTATTGAAAAGTTTTGTTTTTAATTTTCTAAAATATATTTTATTTTTTATCAGTACCTGTTTGTAGTACATAATTGTTACATCCATCATGAGGCATTGGTACAGATACATAACACGTCTAAGTTCTTTTTATGTCCCCCTTTTACACCTCTGTCTCCCCTCCCTCCATCTCTTGTTTTCCTTCCCATTTATAACAAATTATTTTTAACAAAATCTTATCTTGAAAACTGTTTATATAAAGAAAAGCCAGGGAATAAAGTGAACTGTTCATTATGGAAGGCCTTAAATTACATGATCACAGTAGAAAATACAGGAGGTAGAGGATAACTGATAAGACTAATGCAACGTTAGATTCAGATCTATAGCTCCTGTAGGAACTTAAAATATGGTTTTGAAAGTAAACCCAGCGTTTCCAGTTACCATGGAAATGGGTAAAATTAAGATTTTGCCATGAAAGCCCTTATAGAGAAGGAGGAAGATCAGAGAAATAGCCATTGAATATACTCTTCAAATCGTATTACTTTTGTTTTGTTCTCTCTGATTGCAACTATCAATTCTAGAGCTCTAAAATAATCTTGAGAGGTTCCCTAATTCATCTGTTCCTCTTGCCAGGACTTACATCATCACACAACATAGTTTTATTCTTGTATTAATCAATACCAACTGCTATTCTAAAATTTCCCATTTGTTTACAGGCCACTGATTGCCATCACAGATAGTCACAAAGTTTTTCCCAGTAGCCAGTCCAGACTCTTCCTATTTCTTTAATACTTTAAATACCCACTGCATTCTTTCATTCAGTACCTAAACTTCCACCTCATCTGCCTCTTCCCTTTTCTCCCACTAGCACCACATTGGGGACCAGGATTTTCACACATGGGCCTTGAGGGACTTTCAAGATCCAAACTCTAGAAGTAGCTCTGGTGGTCTGCAAAATAATTTATGTGGTACAGAGACCTGGCATTAAGTGACACTGAATCACATAGTGAAAAAGAAATTTCTTCTAAATTATCCTCACTTCTGATTTCATTTAGGGCAGTTGGTCTCATGCTAGCAAGTCTTTAATGTCCCTTTCATATTTACCAACTTCCCTATTCAGCGCTTAAAGAGAAGCATCAGAATCAGAGCTTTTGGCATGCAAACGCATCAGCTAGCATTTACAGTCCCTCCACTAATGTACACTCTTCTGTGACTGCTTGGTGTAAAGATGAATATAATCTTCAACTCTGAAGGTGAGAAGTAATGGGCCTTAAGAGATGGAGACCAATGAGAGGTCATGAGGTCACTGGGGGCGTGTCCTTGGAAGGAATGTGGGACCCCACCCTCATCAAGGTGTGATCTTTTCCTCCCATTTGCTCTCTAGCTTGTGATGCCATGTGACATCCAATCCCCACCAAGGTCATCCTGACACCAAACCCCTAAATCTCCAGCACATTTTTTTCTTGGTAAACTTAGGCTGACTCAGGATTTTGTTATAGTAAAGAAAATCAAACAAATATACTCATCAGTAGAACAACAGTTCCTCAGCAGCTCACTTACTGAGTTTGACATTTTAGAATGAAATAAGCTGAACACATCCAAGCATAGCAACTACGTACTGTAAAGAACAATCCAGTAGGAATGCTTAGGAGCCCCTGGTGAGGACCAGACATTTTCTTCTTTGTTTAGCCAAAGTTGGTCTCCATCTATGAGAGACTACTATAAATTTGAAATAGTCATTACATTTGAGGGAGTACAGTGAATCATTCCTGAGTCTCCTTCCACCTCTCTGTAACTGTCATTGTACCAATAGAAGGTTCCGACAGCATGCCTGTTGATTTTATTGCTTATTCTTATTTAGATCATAATATGCTACAGGAAATAACAGTAAATTTTGTTTTTTACTGTGAAGACTTGTTTTTTGGGGGGCTGAACTGAAAAATAGTTCTGGTCTGTTGGGAGACAATGTTTGTGATCTTCAGTCATGCACCATCAAAGTATTATTGAGTCAGGATTATTCAACTCTCTGTCTTTGTAAAATATGATTCAAATGTGGAAAAAAGAGCGTGGG
This sequence comes from Fukomys damarensis, assembly GCF_012274545.1. Taxonomy (NCBI): domain Eukaryota; kingdom Metazoa; phylum Chordata; class Mammalia; order Rodentia; family Bathyergidae; genus Fukomys; species Fukomys damarensis. The sequence goes on along the minus strand of NW_022900926.1, from coordinate 16,710,871 downwards.
TTTGGAAGCAGATTCAAAACAGAACTGGTCTCGAATCCTCCCTCTAGATGTAGTAGTTCTGTGATCTTAGGTACAGTAATTGTCTCGTTTGCAAAATGGAATTATTCTCATTTCAGACGCTATTTGGAAGATTAAATAATCCCAACAGATATTAACAGGTACCTGTTCTGTATCAGTCTTTTCTGAGTGCTGTATATACGATAGTGAACAAAACATAAGATTGCTTTTCTTGGGGATTTAGCTCAGTTATGCTGCTGCCTGCCTTGCAAGCACCAGGATCCAAGTTCAATCCCTGATACCAAAAAAAAAAAAAAAAAAAAAAAAAA
>NW_022900926.1:16708509-16710402 GCF_012274545.1 Fukomys damarensis | reverse complement strand
AAAAAAAAAAAAAAAAAAAAAAGAGCTTGCTTCTATTGGGCAGGTGGTGATTTTAAATGGAATTGCCTGTTTCTCCTCTGTTTTATTTTGTTTTTGTTTCTTTGCTTTTTGTTGTTGTTTTGCTGTGGTGGTAGTTACTGTTCTGTGGTACTGTGGATTGAACCTAGGGCATTTACACTGAGCTGTATCTCCAGTCCTTTCAAAAAATTTTTTATTTAGTGATAGGATCTTGCTAAGTCACTAAATTATCCCGGCTGGGCTCAAACTTGCAAGCCTCCACCTCATTCTCCCAGAGTGCTGTATTACACGCTTGTGCCACTACACCTGACTTCTGCTCTGTTTTTTAAATCTCCCCTGGAACTGGATTTCTCATACCTATAGTTCTAAAATAATTATCCCTGTTGATGCTGCAGATTTTAAGTTATAACTAAGCTGCTAAAGGTTTCTTAGAGTCCAGCAGGGCCTTACAGAAATTTGCATCGTTTTTTAGTCCATGGAACTATAATTTTGTGTAGGACAACATTTATATTTTCAATAACTATTTGGCACTATATTTACTTTTATTAATTTGTACTATTTGTAAGTAAACATAATTTGCATTGTAAATGTTAGAAGGAGAGATATACTTTCATTCTCTATGTTTTCTTTCTTTTGTGCATAAAAATTCTGAACCATAGGCTGTTACTTTGCTACATGAAAACTTTCTCTCCTGAGATTTGCCAGTGGCCAAACTTGCACATGCAGTTTGCCACAAATAAACTTCTTGTCAGTGGTTACATCACTGATGAGGCAAGTTGTCTATTTTTACTGTTGATGATCTAGAAAGATCTTCCTTTTTTCAAATAGATTTTATGTCTGGCTATGTCAAAGTCCAAGCCTTCAGATATGATATGTGATAATAACAGGTAGCCTAGATGAAACAATAACAGCTTAGTAATTAAGCATACTCAGACTGGTTACTTGAACTCTGATATAAATTCACAAAAACATGGCTTTTTTTCTCCTCACTTTGGATCAGTGAATGAAGAGATAGGGTTTAGAAGTTTCTTACTACCAATGAGTCAAAAATAACATCACTATCATTTACTGTACCCACACAGGCCACCAGAGTGTGCATTGTCTTCGGTGTAAAGGTTTGATTTGCAGGTATATTTTTCTGTGTAAAATTTTATAAGACCTGGCCTGATTGCTGCTCATATATTTCAAGTTTACATTGTAAAACTGTTATTGGCATCTCAAACAGTTGGTGAAATTCCAAGCCAGTGCCATCTGAGGTAACTAAATTAAAATGAAAAACCAATAGAATCAACCTTTAAAATGCATTTTCTCTCTGTGTTGCACACATGTGCATTGGGCATGGTTCCCTACAGAGCTAATTATACTGTTTTAAAAACAATAATAATAATAAAGAAGATAAAAGATGAAGACATATAAAGCTACCCAAGTGTGGAATCACTCACCTGACGTTCTTGGAATGCCACACTAATTACTAATGAATTGACATTCACAGCAGTTACCTAGAGGAGAATGTTGAAGCAAAGAATGTCCACCATCTTAATATTTCTTACAAAACCATGTCTTTCCTTTTCTCTATGAACATAAACGATAAGTTGTTTCAGAGATGTTTCGGATATCCTCAGCTTGTCCTTTACCTACCAGCACTTACCTGCCCTCTGATTCTATTTTGCTGAAGTTCTTATTAGAATTTGAAAATCACAGCATTCAGTTGCCTGCCTTTCTCCTGAATATGGAATCGATACAACAAGAGCAAGATGTAAATTCTTTCATGGCCGTTCAGGAAATACTAAGTGGAATTCAGACCTGCTGATGAGTCCATTTTTAGCTCCGGCATCTATGTACTCTTGAGAATATCTCCAGAATTGGATGATAAAT
>NW_022900926.1:16677302-16708467 GCF_012274545.1 Fukomys damarensis | reverse complement strand
ATATATATATATATATATATTTGCCCCAGTTTGATCTAAGAAGCTCTTGGACCCTTATGTCTACCCACCAAATTTCAATAAAAAGGGTACTTGTACCTTTGCAGACATGACTTTCCTTTCTTCTTACCTTTCTAGTCAGATGCCTTGAGTCTCTAGTCCAGTCCGCTGACTTAGCATGTACAGTAGCCACTGGATCAGGAAAACAAAGGAAATGTTCCACCCAGTTCCTTGTGCATCTGCCTTCGGACATCATATCTAAGTCCACACCCTGCTGTTGCAAACTGGTGCAACTTTTATGGAAGTGAATTTGCCATTGTTTGCCTGCTTGATGTGGGTACACACATCATTTGGTGGTATGTGTTAATATCCTTAAACTCTTCAGACCTTCTGACTGTATGGAAATAATTTAACATTCAGACAAAGAGTTCTGTAAACCATGTTCATTATGACATTTCTTATAAATAAATTTACTATTTACTCCCAAGAACAGAAATTTACTAAATAAATGTTAGTATACTATAATAATAGAGGTTTCAGGCAGCTACGGGCAGGGCTAATGTTCTAGAAGAATTTCCAAAATGGCATATCAAAAATTCTCATGCTACAAAGTTGAGATAAAAATCTAAAACAACACTACACATGCAGTATGATCTTAATTATGTATAAATATGAACAAAGAAGGATAAAGAGCATGTATAGTAAAATATGAGCTATGGTTATTTTTGCTGCTTTTGTTTCAAGTTTTTGCTGTCCATCTGTCTCTGTTTTTGAAATCCCCTATTATGGACATCACATCGAATAAAATTTCAGGGGTCCAGAATTTAGCTCAGTGGTGCCACCGCCCGCCGCCTTCCTTGGAAGTGCAAGGTCCTGAGTTCAGTCCCCAGTACCAAAACAATAAAATTTCAGAATTGAAGATTCAGAAGAAGATTACCAGTACAGCTGTGCGTTTCTGTGTCCATTCTCCTTTGGTGAGCCACAGACTTTGGGTTGTGGCTCATTCTCAATAATTTATACTGTTCATTCTCTTACCGGGAAAAAAAAAAAAAAACAACTGTAAAAAGGCAAGATAAGAAACTGTGTCACCTGGTCTCTGTTCTTTTTCAGCACACGACGGTTCTGCCCTTTATATTAATCGAGATGAGGACATCACACCATCAGTATCCCAGCAGGAGCAGCGGACTCACCGCCATATGCACCTTCTCCGTGGGCTATATATTATGGTAAGGACCGTGCCTGCTGGGCTTTCGTATTGTATTGTATTTTGCACTGCTAAATTTGGGCACATATTGCATTATGGATATAATCACTAACAGATTCACACTGCGTGCTTCATTTGGTCCAAGACCTGGGCTTTGTCTCGTTTCCCCAGATGCTTATATTTTTAGAAAGTATACGCCAAACCTCACACAGCAGGAATTTGTTGAACAATCCCATGTAAGCAGTGCTTCCTCCAAGGCCACATTTTTCAACTCTTTTTCAAACTAAATGTTTTCTTTGGACACTAGTTTTACAGCTTAAGGGCTTTTTGCTTGAGATTTGTTGTTGTTGTTGTTGCTTTTGATAAGGGGAGTGGGGGAGTTGCAACAAACACAAATGAAAACAGAAGAAATGACCTCTGCGGGCAATGAAGTTAAGCTTAATAGGAAGTGAAAATGTACATTTTGTAAACACCATTTAAAACCTATTCCATAATTGGTTCTTACATATTGAATGCATTTTTCAGTTTTGTTTTTGAATATTGGGTAAATAAGCCACGAGGCTCTGTGTAGTCTGTTGGGCACAGGGAACCCCAGGAAGGATCTGCCAGATTTGCTTGATAAGAGTTTTTGCCTGGCAAGTTGACTTCACATTAACTTCATTTTTTTATTATGTTTTAGCACTTCAAAAGTTGCTTATCTTAACACAGAGCATTTCTTATTTCTCTTTTTAATTCCAAGTCCTGTTTGATATATGAACACACATAGATGAGGTCCTTCCCACCAACGTTTCTGCCTCTGGGGACTCTTTTCTCCTTTCTCCTGGGCCATCATCGCCTCCTTTAAGCCTGGACTTTAAGCTTTAAGGACTGGGCAGTGTTCTTCTAAACACCCTGCAGCTATACTTCATCCCTCCAGGAGCCCAGAGCTCTTGGGAGGCCCCGTGACTATGGCCAGCCTAGAAATATAAAATAAGGTACAGTCAGTACGGGACTTCACACACTGTGCGTAAACAGTCGCACAGTTCCGAGCCCCAGATTGGAGCAGAAAGAGCATTTGCTGCCAGGAAGCCAGACCACATGGCTGGATCTGAGGGACATCCAGATGACAGGCCTTAGCAGAAGTGTGGGGCCAGTTCATCCCATCTGCACTCCATCAACTAGGGAGAGACTATTCATGCGGGCTGGGGAGAAGTTCAGTTTCCTCATCACTTTCTAGGGATTTCACACACACACATACACACACACACACACACACACACACACGCACACACACACACCTTAAGTATTGATTTTCTCTGATATAAAGAAAAAAATGTACAGTTGATCAGGACTCATGGGTGAAATGTGTCTAACTCTACGTCTTGAAATGTTTTTGTGTGTTTTACAGCTGTGTACTTGATAATCAGTGACTGTTAACCTTTCAGAAGAATTAAGTAAGGAAGCCACACACTCCTCCCAGGGCTACCACAAAGTTTACAGAGTAGATTATCTAAAAAATCAACTCTCATATCCTGATCAGCTCACCCCCAATTCCAGCCTCATTCTCCCGCAATCATATGTGCTTACCTGTGGGGCATGGAAGTCTTCTCGGGGAATGTGGTGTATTTCTGAGGATTCATTTATATGCTGTTAAATTATCTTGTAGAACCCCAGAGGTTTCAGGAGCTGTGCTTTCTGTGACTTTTCCTCCACTGTGTGTGCAATCACTCCACATTCCAAACAGACACATGGGAAATACCACGTAGTTCTCATCCGCGACCCCCCAGGATCCCTCATTAAAATGAAGCATTACTCACGCTCTTCGTGCCAAGGGAGCCTTGCCAGCTCCGTGTACTCCCTGGGCAAACCAGTACTTGTTTGGACATGTATTTGATTTAACCAGTGAATTCCCTCATATGTATTCTGAGCAAACTTTCAGAGTCGGCTTTTCCTTTAGTGTTCTGCCCTAGGTATTTGTAGCTATGCCAAGACCTAAACAATGCTGGTCAAGTCATGTCACATTATATAAATCCAAGGATTTGATTGTTATCAGAATGATACCGGCTTTTGCTCCCTTCCAGACCGTCTCAGGGCCAGTGACACCAGCAAAAGTTTCAGGATATGAAATCTTTTGATAGCATACCAGTGTTGTAAGCGGACATTCCAGAACTTCGTGCCAAGACGGAAGAAAGCTTTCTTCTTATCATTTGCTAATTACAGAATAAATAGATCTCCTTTACGGTACTGAGTGTGGTTGAGCTGACTCTACCTGAGGGCAGCTGGCTAGGCTGACCATCTGCTTTTCTTGAACTCTGGCTCTTTATTCTCAAAAGTCTCCCCCCTCACCCCCACTGGAATCCCTTTTCTCCCTAGCATTGGGTTGTGAAAGTGGAGGAGGCCAGGGACAGGCACCTGTGCTTTCCTTCCTTACTGGCACCACTGAGCTCCCACCCTCCGAGGCTGCTCTTCCCAACCCCATGGATCCTCCTCAAGCTCAGCACCCAAAAGCATTCCAGACTCATCTCATGAGCATGTCTGCCTGCCGAGCATGCTTCTCTCTCCACAGGCCCAAATGTTTGGGATGCATTCTCACATCCCTTCATTCTTTTCCTGTTACCTCTCAGACATTCCCCTGCACTCTGAGTTTTTGTACGATTTTTCTCTAATGAACGAGAGGACCCACATTATGTTATGCTGAATTTAACCTAAGGTCCCTAATGTAACAGTGATTATCAGGAATCATAATGAGTACCATTCTTTTGAGTTAGACATTGTGCCAAATGCTTTTCAGGTATGAGCTCATTTCATCCCCCACCCCACCAGGCCATGCTTTGAGATAGGCATCTTTAGCCTGTGTTACAGAGAAAGCAGCTAAACCTCAGTAAGGTTGTATGGCTTGTCCAAGAGGAGCCACTGGGCTGTTGCCAGAACTTCAGGCCAAGCCCAGGGTGTGACTGGGAGTCTCTGCTACTCACCTCACCCTCCACTGCTTCTTCATGTGTGGAGATAACTCTGGATAAAAGTTGTACATGACGTTTTGGCTTCGTTGTATTTTAAAGAAACACACCAGAAGCAGTAAGTCTAGGAGTTGAGCACATTTCCTAGGCTGGACTTCAGACTCCTCCGTTTCACTTTTGTGGGCTGTAATAGATCCAGATGTAAAATGGAGAGGAGGAAGTTCTGTGCCTCACAGGACCTTTGTGAGAACCCGGAAGATGGCTGGAGTCGATGATTTCCCAATTTGTAATTGTTAGTTCTGAGGCATTTCTTAACAAATAATAGTCAGAGCACCTAATGTTTTCTTGCCAAGTGTTTGAGGATTTGAGTTTTGATGTCATAAATTCTTTCTCTTTTACCAGTTCCACTCACTTGTACACTTTTGACTTTAAAAAACAAAATTCTGAAGGATATAAAAATAATACTGTTTATTGTTTCAGGGCCTTGACCGTTTTAGATAAGCTCCATGTTCCATTTCCCAATATCCCAAATGTGTTCACTGAATAATTTTCCAGAGTAAAATCAAAATTAAGTGTAATCTTTCTTTGGTGATGCAATTCTAAATTATCTCATATCAGAATTTTATCTCCCACCAAAGCCATAGGATTGAGGATGGTTTTTTAAACTTTTGTCAAAAAATTTCTATATTTTCCACATTCTTTATCTTTAAACACAGAGAAAATTTCTCAAAAAAAGTATACTCAAATGTAAAGGTCCTAGAATTTTTAGTCATGAATGAGTAAAGAAAATGAAATTTGAGACAATATTAAAGTTGTCCCATTTGGAAGTAATCCTGGTGATTCAAATGAAACATCTTAGACCCCAGTTGTAGGTTTTGGGTCACATCAGTTTCTTAGATTTGCACCTGTACAGAAAAAGCCTAGATATATAACCCATTTCAGTTTACAGTATTTATTTTTCAGTAGTAGAGATGGTGGTGGTAGGATTCTGGATATATTTTTGAAGGTACAACAACAAGACTTTTCGGCCAAATCTACAAAATCCAGATTTTAGTAATTCTAGGCCCTTTAGTAATTTTTAAGCTTGGTGTGGAAGGCAAAATAATGCCTCTTTCTAAAGGTGGTTGCATCTTAATCCCCAGAACCATGAATGTATCACCTCACACGAAACCCTGAGGGTAGGTTGCATTATCCAGGAGGACACAGACTAACCAAGAGTCCATAGAAGTGGAGAGGCCTTTCTCAGCCATAGCCAGAGAGGCATGACTATGCAAAATCAGCAAAAGATGCCTCGTGGAAAAGATTCAACCCGCCATTGCTGGCTTTCAAGACAGCAGAAAGGGATCACAAGTAATATTCATTGACCACTGGCCATGTATCGACAGTGGAAAAGGCAAGGAGCCAGATTCTCCTCTAGAGTTCCAGAAAGAGACAGCTGTGCTGATTTTAGTGCAGTGAGATTTGTGTTAGACTTCTAACCCAAAGAATTGCAGGATACATTTGGGTTGTTTTAAACCATGAAATTTAAGATAATGTGTTACAGAAGCAACAAAAAATCAATGCACTGGAGCAAATCAATCTCTGTGGCCTTTAGTTTCCCTGCCTGGGAAAAAAAAAAAAAAAAAAAAAAAAAAAGGTGAAGAGATTTACCAGGCAGGATTTCTGTGAAAATCATAAAAAATGGGTGTGTCTAACATCCCCCATGTAGTTGGTACTCAGTGCGATGGCCATGATTGTTGTATATTCTAGGAATACTCATTCACTGGGAAGCCTAAACTTAGGAGGTTGCAGCACGTTTCTTCACTGTCTAACCTGTTAGGCTTACTGTGGGGGGAGGAGTGCAAAGATTCAGGGGCTCCTTATTCAGTTCTTTTCTTCCTAGGACCTTTGAGTAAATTACTTATCCACTACTAACCTCATTTTTGCCATGTGTAAAATGGGAAGCAATGCCTGCCTCACAGAAATGATGAGCACATAGAAAGGCTCAGAAAATGAAAGCCTCTTTGCTTCCTTTAAGGCAGTAAAACTTCTGAATATCTGTAGAGACTGTATGAGAAAAGCCCATTTTCAGTCTGTCTGCCTCTCTCTCTTCCTCACCAACCTTATTTTATCCTCTGCTCTTCTGGGTTTTGATCCTGCTTCTTGGGATTGTGCCTCCTTGGCAACCTATTAAGAATGCTAAAGAGTTTTCTGGAATTTTCTTTTGGTTCATATATTGAGTTATTTCTGGAGCTCCGCTTTTCCCCTGAGCATTGAAAATGTCACTGCTTTCCCATTATTCCACTGTGCTTGTTTTTTAAGCGTGTTGTTGAGGCTGTGTTGATTTCATCTAACAAGAAGCCTGTCCAGGCATTTGGGAGTGTGACAGCTAATGATGTGGCCTGTGGCATGCACTCAGCCCTGACTCAGCAGTGAGGCTCTGGGCAAGTCAGTTTCTCAGATCTGCATCTGTATAGAAGAACCCTAGATATATACCCCATCTCAGCGTTCAGTATTTATCATTCAGAATTTCATCTCCTATCTGTGAGAGCCAGTGAACCTTACTCCACCCCAGAATAATCTTTATATGCAGTTATGATGCTTTCTACACTCCCCACCTTTCCTACAACCACACAAACATCATGACTTCGTTTTCCTCCTGTCTTTTGAAAATCAACAAGGGGGTGCTGCTTGTTTCCTTGATGTTCCATGGGGATTTTCCCATTGTCTCCATCCTTCCCTCTCCCCGCTACTTCCCCCAGACAGACCAGCCGTTTATCCCATTTCTCAACTGGTGGACCAGCCATTTATCCCACAGAGAAAAGCAAGTAATGGAACCCCTAACTCCTTTGAGGTCCTGCTGCAGACTTCCATTCTGCACCCATCATTTCCTGGTCTAGGAGATGAGTTTCTACACATTTTGGTGAGCACTCCTCCCGCTGTCCTCTGCCTCGCCCCTTCTGGTTCTGCCGGAACCTCATCCTTTGATCATCCCTTCACTCTTGTGTAACTTCCGCCTCACTCCTGGATCCTTCCCGTCAATATCTGAATACGCTCTGGTCCTCATCTCATCTCTGCCATACGAAAGCTGCTGTCCTCTGACTACTGCCTTGGACACCCGCCCACTGCTCCATCCCTCTGCTCACAGCTAAGTTGCCCCAAAGAGTTGTCCATGCTGTCTCCACTCTCACACACTTAAGAGACAGAATAATCTGGTGCTAGAGAGAATGGATTCATGAGCCAGACTGCCTGAGCTTGAATTCCGCTTGTGGGATATGGCCTTGGGTAAGAGGTTACTTAACCTCTCCGTGCTTTAATTTCTTCATCTTTGGGCCTGGATCACAATAGTATCTACTCCACAAAGTCATCATGGTATTAGAATATTGCTAATGTTTAGCGTTATGTAAGGCATGTAGGACAATATCTAGCACGGAGCATGTACTGATATTATTGATAACCTTCTTCGATGAGGCTTATGATTTCATTGCTTTAGCAAAGTCTTGTCAGTGTCACCATTGACTTCTATTTTGCTGGAGTCATGGAAGGCTTTGTAGGCCTCAACTGATATTTTATCCCCACTTCCCAAAACACTCTGCTTCCCTGACTTGGGTGATATAACAATCTCCCTGTGCCGCTCCTGCCCTCTACTCCCAGGCCCCCGTGTCATGATTATCCCCCTTCAGCTTCATTTGCTGGCTCTTCTCACTCTACACACACTTCATACTGGAATTCCAGCAGCCCATTCCCATGTCTGTGACTTCCTCCTCTCCCTGTCCCCTTCACTCTTGCAGTAGCTCTCACTCAGATCTTCAGCCCAGAAACTCTCACCTGAGCTTACTTCCTGCCTGTCTAACAACACCTGATTTCCCCAACCTGCCCCCAGACACCCATCCCCCAGCATCACTCTGATGCCAGAAATCTGCAAGACATCCCATCCATCTCTCCTGGGCTGATGACAGGCAGCCTCTTAGCAACTTCTAGAGTCCATGATCTCTAAGGTTCTCTGTGAGTCTGAGTGCTTTGCTCTATCTCCAAGGCCAGCACTACAGGCCAAGCTTCATTCACCTCCTCCTGGACACTGCACAAAACTAGCACCCCTACTCTCCCCTCCATCCGCGGGATCACCAGACGATGTTTTAAGAACTAACAGAAGCATGCTGCTTCTTTGCTCCAGGTGTGTGGTTGATTTCTCATTGCGCCTAGGAATTCCGTCCAGAGTTCCTTACATGGCTTTCAGGGGCCTGCATTATCTGATCCTTCCTACCTCTCTGGCCTCATCGTCTTCCTCTTCCTTGTTTGCTTACTAGCCCAGCTGTAGGGACCTTCTATGATTATGAAGTGCATTGACTTCCTCCCAACTTCAAAGACTTCCCCTTCGGCATACCGCCCCCAACCCACCTCTCCCCACCCACTGCCAACTCGAAGTCATACTCATCTTTCAGGTTCCAGCCTTTGTATCTTTTTCTCAGCCATCTCTTCTTCCCCAGACATGGCTCTGCTTCTCGAAGTATGATACTCTAAGACCCTGTTCCTTTCTACCAGGAGATTTCAAAACTAATTGCAGTCATGTAGTCATGTTTATTTTTTCCCAAAGTGTGTCCCTTTCTACCTAAAGCAAGACAAAGATGAGCACCTGAAATGCTTGTAAAGAAAATAGCGAGCTTCCTTGTCTACAGGATTCTGTTGTCTAATTTTAGACATTGCATCAAAATGTCATATGCAATATTCTTAAAATAGACAGCTTAACAAATGAAATTGTGACAATGTGAGTTTTAAATGAAAGCACAATAGGAAAGGTGACTAAATGGAGATACATATTTTCTCATTATGGATAAGCTACACATGCACATACACACACACATGCACGTACACACACACACACACACACACACACTCCCTCAGCTCAATAATAACCACATCAAGTGTTTACAATACTGTTGCCATCCATTTCTCTAAGATTGAGCTCTAGCTTTATTGTCTTTTCTCCCATCTGCCTGGTGCATTTAAATTGCCAGCTGGAGCTAATGAACCTTTAGGAGAGACCTCACTGACTGCACTCTTTGCCCAACTGTCATCCAGTTCAGGCAATAAAACCATTTCAGGTGGAGGAAAGTTTCATTTGTTAAGAAATGTATAGCCTGGGGTCGGGGATTTGGCTCAGTGGCAGTGTGCCCTGCCTCACAATCATGAGGTCCTGAGTTCAATCCCTGGTACCAAAAAAAATAAAAGAAAGAAAGGAAGGAAGGAAGGAAGGAAGGAAGGAAGGAAGGAAGGAAGGAAGGAAGGAAAGAAAGAAAGAAAGAAAGAAAGAAAGAAAGAAAGAAAGAAAGAAAGAAAGAAAGAAAGAAAGAAAGAAAGAAAGAAAGAAAGAAAAGAAAGAAAGAAAGAAAGGAAAGAAAGAAAGAAAGAAAGAGAGAAAGTTATAGCCTCTGCATCTCCCTGAGCTGAGTTGTCTGTTGTGGTGTCTGAGAGAGGATGAGAGCACTTCAGCAGGGCAGAACTTGTTCTCCAGCAGGCTGCACCAGAAAGCTTACATGACCATTTCAGCAGTGGTTCTAGTCTGGCCCAGTCTCACCCTTAGCAGATAGTTTCCACGGCCAGCATTGACAAGGAGGAGAGGTATTTGTCTCTCCCACAGTACTAGGCAGTGCTGGGCTCCCAAGACACACAAAATAGAAACTGATGAAAATAAGTACACCGTTCACACGAGACTCCTGCACTAGAGTTGAGCTTATACCCAAGAGCCAATAGAATCGAAAGCCAAAAGATCATTTGTTTGAGATGGGTGAAAATGGCAAGAAAAACTTGGTCTCAAATAACAATGCAAAACTTTGACTTTATACATTTAAGTAAACTCATTTTTCCCTAATAATTTTCAAAGTAAGAGAAGCAGTTATCTGTGGAAGGATACTGGGAGGAGAATCTGATAGCCCAGAGGAAGGTTCTCTAACCTGGACTTGCAAAGTCAGGAAAAGCTGTCGGAGGAGGTGACATAGAAGAGTGAATGAGTTAGCCTTCTGAACAGGACCCAGGGTAAATGTGTCAAAAGCAGAAGATGGCTTGGAAGCAAAAAGAAGAAGAGGAAATTGCCCTCAGGGAACCAAAGTTCAGTACACCCGAGCAGCTAATGACATCTGACCCTTCTCTAATCACTACAACATAAATTCTACCTTCACTCTCCACCCAAACCTTTTAATTTACTTTTGCATGGCATCCTTCTTTGAACATGTTCATTGGTGGCTTGTTGATTGCTTTGTCCCCTTTCTATGCTACCTTGTTCTCTGTAGCTACTCCTTCTCAGCCTCCTTAGCAGGCCCCTTTCTTCCACACAGTACCCAATACTCCCACCCTCTTAGTTTGATCATGCTACCTCCCCATGCATTCATTAGCCAAAGATTTTGCTTTTAAAATGCAAATTTTATTATGTCAGTCCTCCTTAAAACTTTTCAATAGTTTGTTTTTACCAACTTGAGTTTTCTGTTTTCATTTTTATTTTTTTTCTGTTTTGGTAGCACTTTTATTTTCCCTTGCACAGTGACGTATCCTTGGGCTGTGATATTCTCACGACAGTAGAAAAACAAAATGTGTAAGTCATCCTGAAAATCTGAGAATTGCATACCAAAAAAACCTGACATAAATTGAAACGATGCATAAATTTACAGGTACAAATACAAATCATTTTGCAATGATAGTAATTTAGCCCCATGATATTCTGCTGGATAAAAGACTGGATAAGAAAGAAAATGGAGTTGTAAGGTTTGGATTAGTTATTTTCTAGCTCTGCTGGAAGCCTGCAGGAGAGAAGCAACAATTCATTCATAAATTCTTGCCAGTCTCTAGAGAAATCCAAGAATTGTCATTAGGTTTCTAGTGAGATTGTTCATTTCCCAAAGGAATGAAGAGCTCAGAAGAAACAGTCAGCCACAGTCATCACATCAGGCCTAGTCCCTTCCATGAACATGGTACCCAGTGTCTCCCTGCAACTCCCATGTACTAAACTTTAGTCAAAATTAGACAAAGAGCTAAGGATTTACCTCAGTGGTTCTGCCTCCTGCCTTACAAGTGCAAGGTCCAGAGTTTGATTCCCCAGTACCAAAAAAAAAAGTAAGTCACAAAATTAGACAAAGAATTTTAGAAAATGTATTATAAAGAAATAGTTAACTTGAGTGCAGTGTGAAATAATGCTATTTGCCTATCAGACAATGCACATCCCAGGCGAATGAGTCCAGCAGATATATACCTCAACCCGGACATTGAAAAACAAATCTCTACTTTTCTGCTTCTTCCTTTGTGATATGACAGGATTAAATGTTCATGTAGATTTTCTTCTTTTTTTTTTTTTCATTTTTGAAACTTCTTTTTTGTTACCTTTTTCAAAGGGGCATATTTTAGCTACTTTTCTTGCTGAGACAAAATATCCAACACCCAAGGTTAAAAGAGGAAAGGTTTATTGAAGCTCACAGTTTGTGGAGGTTTTAATTCATAGTTGGCTGACTCCAAGGCAGGGTGACATGGCAACAAGTGACAAGTAAAAACAGTAGCCCTCTTTCTGGCCCTTATATTTTATCCAGGCTATCAGCCCTAGGGCAGGTAGCATTCACACCTAGGGTGGGGCACCCTTAATCCTACTCAGAACTATGCCAAACCAGTCAGTGGACTCATTCAGTAATCACACCCTTAATCCCAGCATCACACACTCTAGATCCAGCCACCTCTGAAAAGCCCCACCTATAACTACATGAGGCTTTAGGAGGAGACCTAGATACAGGCCATGACAGGGCACATCTTGCCTGAGTTGAAGATCTCATAAGTGTTCTTATAACTTTATTTGATCTTGTTCTGTTATATCCTGATGTGGAAAAATCTGAAGCAAGCTTGGGAAGTGAATGACCTGCTGTTATTTTTGAGACACATTTTAAGGTTTTGTCATTCCTTGAATTTCATGATTACATCGGGGTTAAATTCATTTTTTCAATTATATCTATTTTTAAACTTGTTAACAAAACATCTTTTCCATTTCAGATGAAGATTTTTAAATGCAGGATGTTTCCCTAACTAATCACAAATATATTTTGATTCTCTTTTTCCTTCCCAATAGTAATCATATGCATATTTGATCTTTAGGGCAAACTTCTGGTTGGCAGGTAGCTCACAGAGAAAGTACAGTATATATACAGGACTCATGAGTCCTGCCTGTCAATCCACACCTGCTGGGAAGTCAAGATGTTAGCCAGACACAGTATCTGCACTCAGAGGAGGAATAGTCTTAATTTCCATCGTGCCTGGCCCCATCCGTGTTCTAAAGCCAGTGCTCCCAGGACTCTGGCAGTGCTGGCAGAGCAGGTCCTTTCCGGTGTGAGCACCACAGCTCCTGGTTGAATTGGAATCTCTCTGATGAGTGCCACCCATTCCACTCCCGAGGGCGATGGCTACACAGACCCAGATCCATGACTTCATCACCAGAGGTGTCAGCAGGCTGTGGAGGAGCACGGTGCCCTTACCCAGCCATAGCTCAGCCATAGCCCTTGACTGACATCTAGGATAGGAAGGCACCACTTCTTGGCATCACAGAGAGTTTTTTTTCTCTCCTTTAATAGCAAAGCTGTAACTTTTTCTCACCCTTTTGAAATAGTCTTTCAAGTCTCAGCTAGCTGAGTCTAAAAATAACATGACAAGGAACAAGTATAACTGTCATTGTGTAGCAGCCCCCATCACCCATGTCTGTAAGGCCAGTAACACATGAGCGGAAGCACACAGGGACCGCATGACAAGATAGCAGCACACACAGGTGGGCTGTTGAAGGTCCTGAACAGCATCTGTGGCAAGTGGCCTCGAGGTTCAGGGAGCTTTGTAAGGTGAACAAGGCGGTGTTCAGGAGCAACAGGAGTCTCACTGCCTGTTAGATATAGAACAGTGTGTACTAGGGATCTTCAGTGGCACGCACCTCTCTTGTTCTGGGTCACTGTGCACACGGCTATCTCTGTGCCCCACACCTATGCTGGCACCTGTGGCTTTGGCAGTGAAGAGCAGAGGGTGGCCAGGCACTCCTGGAATCAGAGCAGTGATGATTGTGCAACCATTTGAATGTTCTCCAGTCCACTACATGGTACACTTTAAAAGGACAAATGTTATGGTATGCAAATTAATCCTCTGTAGAAACAACCCAGGAAGGACAAAGTTGAAAATAAGCCTTTCCGAAGTAATTAACTTATCAACCTAGAAGTCATAGATAAAATAAGTTTGTCAGTGTATTGCTAATTTCTGAAATTAGATTGGGGGGATTGTTAACCATTTCATTCTAAGAAACAAAGCAAATCCCCCTCCTGTCTAACCCAGAGGCCTTCTCAGACTTAGATCCCTTCATGTCACAAAGAAAATAAAAACGAGAAGAAAAGAACTCATTCAGTTGGCTGTTACCAGACATTACCATTTGTTTACATCTTTTCTGCATTTCCTAAATACTGAGTCATGCACTCTGTTAGGAGTTCAGGATACAAAAATTAACAGAAGAGGCATAGTCCCTACCCCTGGGACTTAACTACCTGGAAGGGAAATGAGGCATTTAAGGTGTATGTACAAATAAAATCCTGGGAAGAAGAATCAGACTTAAAACGACTGGGGAATCAGGGTTATTGCCTAGTCTTGACCAAGTAAATACCTCTTTAAAATAGCCACATATAGAAAATACAGCCACATTTAAGTCACTGCCTGTTTTGAATGAATTTGCCTTTGAGGAAGGCACAATGTAGAAAAAGCTGCTGACGTAAAAGTTAGATGAGTTTGATCTATTGAAATTGAAAGCTGACAGTGACCCACCGTCTTAGTATGCTGTTAGTTTATTTCTAGGAATATACATCTTTAAACCAACTGTGTAGTTTCTTCTTACAAGAGACAAACAGTGCAGGATGCACTCTTGCTTTGCAATCCAAAGTATATCTTGATGCAAGCTCCCCTGTGCCAATCTAATAATGAAGTTGGACAAAAATAAAAGCTGCCTCAGATTGCAGTGTCCAAGGCATTCATTAAACTTAATGATCAGTGCTCTCATGTTGAAGCTCTATGCCCAACGTCGATTGGTCCTTCCCTGTGTGGAACTTGCTAGTATTCAAGTTTAGGAGCTCACCACAAAAGCCATCAGGTGGGTTTCCGCGGTAGGGGTCCTCCTTTCATTATTCATATTTGTAACATACACAGTATGCAGATACTCACCATGTCACTGCTTAATGAAAAGACATGGAATATTGATAATGCCACAGTAATCAGGAAGCTGTGGTCTCTGGCCACAGTAGGAAAAAATGCACCATGTCCCTTAGATTGTCTTTTGAACTGCTGTCTACCAAGACTCGTGTCCCTTTGGTCTTATTACATATTGCTAACCTTCAGTTGTCTCATGTTATTGCCCTATAGATAAATAGAACTAAATCATGAGCAGAATGGTTTGATCAGTGCCGAATCATAGCAAAGATAAATTTGCAATTATACACTAATAAGAGTACAATGTTAAAATATGGATGAAAAATTCAACCCCTTAAGATATAAGGATCATATTGATGAATGAAAATGGGTCTTTGTTGAGTTCATATATGTATTTATTTTTTCTAATGACTCAGCTCCTCAATTTGTTCCTCACCTTTATTTTCTAAAATAAATGCATACTTGTACGTGTTACTTCTCTTTGGTCCGGAATTGATAACTGGAGCTCATAGAAGCAGATGAAGGCTTTATTGCACAACTTGTCTTGGTCTGAGGTCGACAGTGAAGTCAACTAGTACTCGTTCAATTGAAAAAAATTTACTGGCTTCACATCTTTCTACTCTAAATTACTATGAAACATCATTTCTGACACTTAGGAAGAGAGTGAAGAGTGTATCTCTTTATTTAATTTACCTTCCTGCCTCAAATAGGTGAGGAGGGCTGAAAACATGAACTAGTAGGTCTTTCATGCCTCTGTTTTAGCCACTGTAATGTGTGACATTTCTACAAGACATTTTATGGTTTCTCTTATAATTTTAACCTTCAGTATAAATGACATAAGAAGGTGTAACATCCATGGTGATACAACAAGTTTCTGTTATATAGTAAATACATTTTTAATTAGTCAAAAGAAAACCCCTTGGTTTGATGGAGAACAGAAACTAATAGAGATTTAGGATAAAATTGATAGCCGACTAGAACAATTATATTATGTACCTCACATCAAACTACCTAAATATGCAAAGCAAATATTGTCAGACCTAAAGAAGAGAGATGGATACTGTACAGTGATAGTAGGACACTTCACTACCCTGTTTTGAAAAACAGATCATTCAGGGAGAAAATCAACAAGTAAATAGGTTTAACAACACTATGGATCAAATAGACCAAAGAGATATTTACATTCCACTCAACAACAGCAGGATACACATTCTTCTCAAGCTCACATGGGACACTGTTCAGTATAGAACACTTGGTAGGTCACAAAACAAATCTTATCATCGAGTGTCATTTTCCATTCACAGTGGAATGAAACTAGGTATCAGCAGCACAAGGAAAATGGGAGAATTCAAAAGTATACAGAAATTAAACAACACAATCTTTAATCATTGGGTCAGAAAAGAAATCAAAAAGAAAGTACTAGTATTGTCCCAATGTCCTGTTGAATAAAGTAATCTACAAATTAGAAGCAATCCTTGTCAGTGATTTTTTTTTTTTTACAGAAATAGAAAAAGGATCCTAAAATGTATGTGGAACTACAAAAGACCACAAATAGCCAAAGAAATTTGGAACAATAATAAAGCAAGAGGCAGGATACTTCTCATTTTGAAATAGATCACAAAACTATATCAATCAAAATAGAATGGTATTGTCGTCATAACAGGCATATGAATCCATCAAGACTGAATCAAGAAGAAACTGAAAGCTTGAACAGCCCAGTAATGATCAAGGAAACATGCAGTAATCAAAAACCTCCCAACAAAGAAAAGCCAAGGGCTCTGGCTGGTCCTGTATAATGAATAGAAAGCCCAAAAAGAAGACCACACATTTAGAGTAAATAGATCTTTGAGAAGGGACCAAGAATACACAATGGGAAAAGGGCAGGTCTCTTCCATGAATGGTGCTAAGAAAGCTGGATATTCACATGGAAAAGAGTGAAACTGGATCTCTATCTTACTCCATATACAAAAATCAACCCTAAATGGACAAAAGACAAGTGTAAGCCCTGTAACTCTAAAACTTGCAGAAGAAAATAAGTAAAAGACTCTTCATACTGGTTTTGGCAATGATTTTTTGACTGACACACCAATAACACATGCAACAAGACAAAATTTAATATCAAATTAAGTGGGAAGGGGAGGGGAAAGAAAATAAGGGAAAAGAAAAAAATGTGAAAAAATGGAAACAAAGTCTTTGTAAATAGGGAAGGGTGGAAAGGGGTGAAGAGAGGGCAGGGGTATGGGGAAAAAACAAGAACCAAGACGTATCATGTAAAGGTACAAGATCCCAATGATAAATATAACTGTATTGTTTGGTTTAAATGTACCAATAAACTTAATGGGGGAAAAACTTTATTCAATGAAGGAAACAATCACAAAGTGAGAAGGCTTGTGAAATGTGTATCAAATATCTGATAATAGGTTAGATTTTAAAAAACTAATAACTTGATTTTTTTATATGAGCAAACGATCTGAATAGATATTTCTTCAACTAGACATATAAATGACCAATGGGTATATGAAAAGTGCTTGTCTTTGCTAGTAACCAGAAAATGCCAACTAAACTATAATGAAATTAAAACTACAATGAGATATCACATCTCTTAGGATGACTATTATTTTTTAAAGAGTGTCAGGATGTGGGGAAAAGGAAACTCTTGTACACTGTTGGGGTTGTCAGTTGGTACAGCTGTTATGGAAAAGAACATGGAGGATCCTGAAAAGTTAAAAACAGTACTACCATATAGTCCCTCAGTCCCACTTCTGGGTATATACCCAAAATAATAGAAGTCAGAATCTCCAAAGAGGTCTGCTGCTTTTATTGCAGCATGATTCACTATAGCAAAGACAAGGAAGCAACGTAAATGCTCCTGAACCAATGAATGGATAAATAAAATATGCCACATGCATACAATGGTATATTACTCTATCTTTTTTAAAAAGGAAACTACTATTTGCTAAACCATGGATGAATGTGGAGGATAGTATAGTGAAACTCACAAAAACAGGGTTGAATGATGGCTACTGAGGCATGGGAGGAAGAAGACTGGAGGAGGTGTTGGTCGAAGCGTGCAACAATAAGTGAGTCAGTTCTGTAGTGTGTACGTAAAACTGTTGAGAGAAGAGATCGTATGTTAAATATTCGTCCACACAGAGAGAAAGAAGAAACTTACAAATGATGGTTTGCTTATGACATTTATGATGACGGTTTCACTGAGGTATACTGACTTCCAAAATCATCAATATTTATACATTAAGTATGTACATCTTTTGTACATCAGTCATGGCTCAATTTTAAAGTAAAGATAAATAATTTTACGAATCCTGAGAAACTTTTAAAAGAGTTGAATGAGGTTTCTCTGAGTAGCAGAACAGGACACGAGAAGAGACTGAGTTGTAATTGACGGGACAAGAAATTTCAGCTTTTTAAAAATATGAGCGTTTTAGAGCTTTTGATGGTTTAATTCTGATAAAAATTAAAATGAACTTTAGGAAGGAAGAGTGTGACTCAGCTTTGTACCCCCGCTTTCTCAAAAGTGAGCGACTATGCTGTCATATAGCAGCCGTGTGACCATTATCCTGGGAATCTTGTCTAAAAATCAGGAGCTGCCCCTCTCAAACTGGCAGCCCCGCCTCCAGGTCAGGGACCACATCTGCTTCACAAGCTGCTGTGCTCGCATGTCTGACCTTTCATTCCTGATAATATCTGGTAAATACAAAAGTATTTTGCATTGGTAGAAGCAGCATCGAGAGGACAGGTGTGACCAGAATGGGAAGACTTCACTACAGTTTGATGCTGGACACCAGAACAAAACAGGTGTTCAAGAAATGTCTGGAAAAGGGGTCCTTTATTAGGGAGAGGTAGTGCTGACAGAGAGATGAGTTGTCCAGCGAAGAGATTGGATCAGTTGAAGGTAGAATTTCATAGCAGATATAAGCACAGCATTATCTCTACCCTAAAAATAAATATCTGATGGTTGGAGAGACAGAAAAGATGCTAGAGAGACAGTGAAGATAATTTCTAAGAGATATGGAAAATCATGGTTTTCTGTTGCGGAATTCGGGATGTTCTTCCTCCCCCCCGTCCAGTTCAAATGAGCAGTTTCTCCCCGCTGCAGCCAACTTGGATGTTGGCTTGGGTCACAGTGGTCCCTCGCCGAGTCCCCACCTCCCTCCCGTAAGAACACATGTTCCCTGTGATGTTCAGTGTATCAGCTTGATGTTTGGCATCTGTGTGCTTTGCGAAGTTCCAAACGATTAAAGTTCTTAAGAAAACAGCCATGATTTTATTAAGGGAAATTCAAATTGAATTCTCTCCAGGAAAACATCACCATAAAACCAGGTAGACTGTGGAGTGAGACTCAGTGGAAACAAATCATTTGCGTCCAGCTTAGACACGTGCCAGCAGATGTGTTAGAGGAAAATATTCTGAAGCTGATTATTGGCCTGCCGTTGTGGATAAATCATTCTGAGAGTTGTGATTTAGAATCAGGAAGAACGCACATTCCCTCATTACCTCATTGCAGGAATTCATTCTGGGAGTCATGCGCCATTTGCTTCTTTTCCCCAGGGATGGGCGGAGGGATTTGTAACCTTGAAAATATTTTTGTGTGTAAAAACCACAGGAAAATATTATATATTTCTGCATGGAGAGAAACAGGGGAAGGTTGTTTGTTTCACTTCCTTGGTTTTTTTTTTTTTAATTTAACACAGGTTTATATTCCAACAACTTTATATTGCTTGATAATTACATCTCTAAGGTAGGGAGTATTGTTTATACCACTTTTACTAAAAGGAAAACTGAGGCTCAAAGAAGTTAAATAATATCCAAGGTAAACTGACACACCTGTAAATGAGCTAAATTGATCCAAAACAAAGATGGTACCTCTACTTAGACAAGACTAGCGACACGATTTGTGCAGCCCAGTGCAAAATATGAATGCAGGGCCCTTTGTTCAAATATTAGTAGAAATTGAAGATGGTGACGGGATCATTAAACCACTTGTGGGACCTTCCCAAGAACAGCACCCTCTGTGACTGCCCACGGCACCCGCCCACCACACCTGCCCCCTGGACAGTTCCTGCCAGGCTCTGATGGGCTGGACCCTTTGAAAAAAATAAGGCGTCTTTGAAGAATATTGATTTCTGATTATGCCTTAAAATATTATCTAGAAAGGTACTGTTAAACCCACAGTATGTAAAAAGTAAGACTGTTAGCTAGAATTATGTCTGTAACTAAGCTAGGAATATTCCAACCCTATCCCAAATTAGATCCTTCTGTTTGGTATTTGCCTATGAATTGATGCATTAAATTTCTGGAACTATCATAGATATTCACCTGCAAAAACTTTTGGTGGTGGTACTCGGAATTGAACCGAGAACTTTTGAGCTGTGTTTCTCTCGAATCAAATGCCCTGTCCTAGTGCCTGGGTCCTAAAAGCTTGCCCCATCTGTAGGTATCTCCTATAGGGCTGGTTGAGCTCCTCTAAAAAGGAGCATATTTGATAGGAGTCCTGGCAAACCCATCAAACCATGACACCTTCACATCCCCACTGCTCTCACCTGATGTGACACAAACAGGAGACTCAAGAAGCTTTCTTATGGCTGGGGTGTAGTCCAGCAGTAGAGCACATGCTTAGCGTGCATGAGACCCTGGGTTCGATCCCTGGAAGGGAGGGAGGGAGGGAGGGGAGAAAAGTTGGTTGAATAAATGAATGAATCTGTGAACTCCAGAAAACTCCAGCAGGACTTCAGATTCTCAAACTTGCAGCAAAAATAAGTCTCCATGAATTCAGTACTGATAGGATGGTCCATGGGATCTTTAGTAAGGTCCTGAAATTAGACAGCTAGATCTAATGCAGGTCTTAATGCAGCATTTGAACCAAAAGTCTTTGCAGTCCAGTACAGCCTGAGGAGCGCTTCAAAAGCTTCGGGTGGGAGGCCTGAGGGAAGTACAGAGACACCGATGAGAAGCCAGTGCACATCCTGCCTCCCCCGGCACATGCTCCTACCTGCCAAGAGGTACAGTAAATTCCGGTAGGTTCAGTGCACATGTGCTGTGACTGTTGCTTAAGCGGAAAGTCATTGTTTTCTCTGAGGGAGGTGTTTATTACTCTGTGCCTGTAGTGATTTCTCCTCTCCTAAGGGGAAGTCATAAAATCTGATCCCTGAGTTTTATAAGACATTCAATCTTGTGTTAAAACTTCAGCAGGGGTGATTTATCTTGCATCTTGCAACAGTTCTGCGCCTCACATATTGTCTATAATGAATATGAATTACTTTTATAGTCAGCGGGAAAAAGAGAAAACTTTATAGAGGGATGTCATACTTAAATCACATTTTTCGGTTCTGAGCATATTTAGAACCTACCGAGGGCCCTCTTCTCATCCATCGCAGTCTGACATTCAGAGCATTCGAGGAGCGTGGTTTGCAGGATGAGAACGAAACTGTTGAGGTGTGTGTGCAGCCTCCCTTTTCCAGTGCTCAGCCTCTCTGGCTTCAGTGTGCTCATCTGTAAAATGGTTCTGTCTTTGCCCAAAGAATTGTATTTGACACAGTGCCTGTCACTAAACATTCGGTGCAGTTGGCTACTAACTGTTAACGCATGTGCGCCTGTGTGCTGTGTGTCTTACGAGCTGGTAGCCTAGCTCTCAAGCAGTGTATCTCCTTATCTAAGTGTGAAGAATGGGGAAATACTTATCTTCTTTAAAATAATCTTAAAAACAGAATGGTTCTCAGTGACAAAATAGACGCTTGTGGCTATACAGGCTAAATAAGGGTATCTGAGCCAGAAAAGAAAGGAAAGAGATGTCCGCCTTGCTATAGCTCCTCAGGGGCTCCTGTGACTGCCTGGTTTGTGAGAAATTTAGCTATGTTGCAAAAAGAGCTAATGAATTTGATTAGGTCCATTTTTAAACATACTGTTCATCATTTATACTCAGTCAACATCCGCATCATCTTTAATAATGCACATACCCCTGAAAACGTGAGATGTTCTTTGCATCCACTTTATGCGTGGAAAGCCACTTTTCTAATGATTCTTAGCTCTCACGGTTTCTGAGCTAATGGCTACAGTCTACTTCATCTTTGAGTCACTCGTCCTCTGGCTTCAAAAGCATCGGTCTGTCTTGTTCCCACGTCACTGGCCCACATTTCTTGGCCTCCTGCCGAGCCTCCTCTCTTTGACCTGTCCCGTAATACTGAACCTTCTTCAGGGTTCCATGACCCACTTTCTTCCTTCCCATCACCGCCTGGCCAGTGAGCTCGGCCCCTGTGTTGCCCCATCAGTCCTTGCTCTGTAGCTCAGATCCGTGTAACTAACTGCTGTCAGGACATCCACCTGGGTGTCGTACAGATGCCTCCAGCTCAGCGTGTCCAGACGGGACTCCATCCCCTCCAGCCAGCTCCTGCACAGCATTCCTGATCTCGGGAAACGGGAGCGCTCCCCCCACCCCGCTAATCAAGCCAGCAATCTCTGATTCATCCTTACTCATCACAGTTTCCTCGCTGCTCAAATCCGATCAATCACCAGGTTCTCTAAATTCTACTTCCCAAATCAGTGCTTGTCCATTTTTTCTCACTATGAATTAAAGAAACATCTTTCGTGTCATGACCCAGCCCGCATGCCTGTGCTTGTATGCACTCACATTTTCACATAACTGAAACAGAAGTTTTACAAAACATTTGTATGCAAGGCCCTCTGATGTTTTCTGCTCTGCCTTCTACCTTTTAAAAAATGCTAGTAAGTCGGTGGTTATTGGCAAATGTTTATCCAGTGCTTTGGGGGACAGGGGAAGAAACACAGGATGTGTAGCATTTGCCTTTGGCCTCTGTGTAAATATTGCAGTTGCCTCCATGGTTGAATCCAAGCTACCAACCAGCTTGCAGACTTCCCAACTAACAGCTAGCTCTCATGACTCCTGCCCCACACCACTTCTTATGATTTATGGTTTCCAGGACACTGGTCTACATATCTCCTAGAGCTATCCACTGATTTCTGTTCCAATGATCCTTTTCTTGACCACCTCTATTTTTGATACAATTGGTTTCCAGGTCAATCTGATCTATTTCAAATGTACTTAATGTGTCTTAAAGACTTCCGGTTGTCTATACTAGTTCTCAGACAGGCCTACCACCTTATCTAAATGTAAATAGTAGAGAAATACCTCATCTTAAAAAAATAATCTTAAAAAGTGAAAGTTTCTCAGTGGTAAGATAGGTACTTCTGTCTACCCAGGATAAATAAGGGTAACAGTGCCAGAAAAGGAAGGGAAAAGATATCAACCTCAGCACAGGCCCTCCAGGGCTCCTGTGACCTGCCCAGCTCATGATTTATACAAGAAGATTCTTACCATGGCTTGGAAAGCCACCCACAGCTTGGCCTCTGCCTGCTTCTCCTGCCCTCTTTCCCTTGAGGTCAACAAAAAAGTTTCCTCCTTTGAACATCTGTGAGTTTTCCCTTGTTCCCAGGTTTTTACGCAAGCTATTCTTGTTAGTGAAAACAACCATCTTCTTCCCATCTTTACTCAGTTAATTTTTACTCATCTTCCTCTCACAACTCAGATGCTGCTTTATTCATTCCTTCTATGGCTCTATGATAAGCATTATGGTAAGTGCTGAAGCTATGAAGAGGAGAAAAAGAGATACCACCCCTTACTTCACAGAACTTGTGCTGTAGAGGAGAAAAGATTTTTCAAATTGAAGTACTAATAAAAACTTTTATTCTAGGGAGATTTATGACCCTGCAAGTGTTTATCAAATTTGACCTAGTCCAGTGGATCAGAGGAAACATTCTTGAATAATCAATGACAGGTCAGTTGTAAGAGTTGAGCTGAGATAGAGAAGATACAGGTAACATAACTAGTCTAAGGAGTGGAATACTAACAGCATAAGCACTTTCCTGTGGCAGGAGGGGACGTGGCAAAACCAAGGAACTAAATGACATGCACACATACAGAAATGCCGTCGTTGAGTTCTTAGGCTAAAGTTAAAATCAGTGCCATTACTTTAAGCATCACTACCTGGGTGCTAAGACAAACAAAATGCAGTGCGACAAAAATGCAAGGCATGAGACAGAACCATGGAGACAGGTAGAAGCCACTGGGCCAAAGGAACTCTAGGCTTGGCTGTCTTTAACAAGAAGGCAGTGGGGGCATTGACATGTTGAAAGCAGGAGTATAATGTGGATATAATTTGTTCAGATTGCTGATTTGGAGAGATTGTACTGGCAGCTCTGAGGACGAACTGTAAGGAGGAAAGATAGATCTGGAAGCAGATTAGGAACTATTACAGTTCTCTAGACATAACTGTAACACAAAGTAAAAATGCTGGTGATGGAGCCGGGAGAAAAAAATCAGTGTATTGGATGTACGTATGATGTAACCTTGATTGGGCAGGATAACAGATTGACTGTGGGATAAAATTGAAGGAATTGCAAAACTGAATGGACAGTAGTACCATTTGCAGAAATAAGGAGTACCCAAGGTTTGAGAGTAACAGCATGACTTTGGCATTTGATCTGTTGAGTCTAGTTATCCTTCAGATGTTACAGACATCATATTCCAGGGATGTGTGCACACCCATGTTTACAAAAGCACAGTTCATAAGAGCTCCATCTTGGAAATGGCCTGTATGCACATCAGTTCATGAGTGGATGAAGGAAATGTGGCATTTATATACAATGGAGTACTACTCTGCTGTAAAGAAGAGTATGTTTGAGTCATCCCTGGGTGCATGGGTACACTTTGATACCATAATATTAAATAAATCAGACATACAAGCTTAAATATCACATTTTAGTTACCCGAAATATAAATAAAAGCAAAATAAAAAGCTAGATTTTTCAAATTGGCAGGGGAACAAGAGGTGGAGGCAGGAAGAAGGAAGGGGAGGGAAAAAGGATGAAAAAAGAATTGAAAAAAGAAAAAGTGGAGATCACGCTTTTACAAATGGGAAGACAAAGATGGAAAGAACAGGGAGAGGAGATGAAGAAAGAATTAAGATGTGTCAGGTATACATACCAGCTCCTCATGACAAATGTGATCATTATGTACTGATAAAATAAAAAAAGGAAAAAAAGCTATTCAAAATGAGACTTTAAGGACTATTTAATAACCTTTTCTGGAGTAGAGATGAAGTCTCAGGATATAAAGTTGTGGAAGAGACCCATATTAACTGGACATTTTGCAGTGGCCATGAATGATCTTGTGTGCCGACCATGTATGATATGAGGAGTAGAGTGAGAAACGACGCCTTGAGGAAGTTCCTGTTTAATGGTAGGGTAGCAAAGATTGAACTTACAGGGAGATCCATGAACATCCAAAGTAGTGGAACAAAGGCAAAGAAAAACTGGCATCCAAGACAGCAGTATGGTTTCATGGAGCATCAAGAAAGAAGCCAGACTGTTATGCGTGGAAGAATGAATGCAAAGTAAGGAGATGGCATCCCTGAGCATGCACCACTGGGTAGAGGAGCTGGGCCTTGAAAAGAAGAAGAGATATAGTGCAGTACTGGATTGTTGGTGGAAACATTTTGGCTTCAGTGCTTAGTGAAAGGCATTGGAACATATGTATCAGCTATGAAAAAAAGTAGTTTGAAGGTACAGCAGAAAGATGAATGGTAGGTGGAAAATTAAAAACGCGTCTATGTGCACCCATGACACCCTCGCACTAAGCTTTTCCTAATTCTGACTACACTTGTAAGTGCTCCTTTCCTGTCTGGATCCCTTTCCAGACCATAGTCCATGAGGACAAGAATGACCTCTTGCTTCATTTACTTTTGTACTTCTAGCAGTAAAATGTGCAATTGGTAGGTGTGGATAAGTGGGTTTTTTTAAATTATACTCTAAAATGAATCCACAGTACTTTTAATAAAATAGATACCCAGCAGTCTTAGGGTAATAATACATGCACACACACAGAAACGCCGTCATTGAGTTCTTAGGCTAAAGTTAAAATCAGTTCCATTCTCTTAAGCATCACTACCTGGGACCTAAGACAAGAACTTGGTTTTTAAATGAGACAGAAATTGAAAGTTGGCTTAGAACTAAGAATTCTCCACCAGCAGATGAGCAAGGCCCTGAGTCACACTCTGTGCAGAGCTGAGCCCTGGTCGTATCAGGGAGGAGTGGTGAGTGCACAGCCTGTTCCCACGAGTGAGGGCACCACCCACACTGATCCAGATGAAGCCCCTGCAATGGCTTGATGAGCCCCAAAACAAGGAACCCTTACAAAGGGTGAGGGAGAAAGGCCCCACTTCTGTTTCGGAAACAATATTAAATGCTTCATTAAGAGAAGGCACATTAAATCAAATGTGCCTTTCTTTCCCAGCTTTGCCTGTTTTTTAAGACAGATTTGTTTTAGTCTGGTCGCATTTTCTTTACCTGGGAGGTAGGGATAATTACTCGGGAGGCGGGGGCGCTTGTATAAAGAAAAGAAAAAGATCATTTTATCCCATTAGCATGCAATATTCCGAACGGCTGGTCACTGCGCTGTCTTACAGGTTGCAGACTTGAGAATTTTGCATTGTCTGTTTTGACATATTGTCTGAAATCTCTGGTGTTTGCACCAGTAAAATCACAATGACATCCTGTGTCTAGGATTGCTGGGAAGACCAGATGACAATGGAAATTAGTATGGTGATTCATCAAAAAAAACAAAAAACAAACTTCCCTTCAACCCAGCTATTTCCCTTCTAGATATCTTCCCAAAGGAGTTAAAGATATCAAATTATAGTGATATGTACCTACCCGTGTTTATAGCAGCACAATTCACAATAGCTAAATCTTGAAAGTGGCTTATCCATCAATAGACAAATGGATAAAGAAAATGATATATACATAATGAAGTACCACTCAGCCATGAAAAAGATAATTTTGAGTCATATGTAGGGGAAAAAAGGATGTACCTTGAGACCATAATGTGAAGTAAATCAGGACACAAGCTTAAGTATCACATGGTTTTTCCTATATAAGAAAGCTAAAGTTTAAGTAATTTGAAGAACAAAGTAAAAGAGAGATATCACAAAATAGGAAAGTAGGTCTCCTGCAGGAACTAGAGATGGAAGGAGAGGGAAAGGAAGGGAAGGGAAGGGACGGACAGGGGAGGGGAGGAATTAAGATGCACGATGAACATGTATCATCTTCCCACAAGTGCAGTCGTAGACAGCAGACATGTACTAATAATCAGGGGAAAAGCGTAGATGACATAATGCTTGCAAAAGAGCTTCATGAAATACAAAAAAAAAAAAAAAATGCTTAACTAGCGCTTAGCAAATCGAATCCCAATGAGTGAAATCCAGTCCATCACCTGTGTGTGTGTGTGAAGCTAAGGATACTTTAACATTTTAAAATTGCTACAAAAATCAAAAGAAGATAAGAGCTTCATGATGTGAAACTCAGACTTCAGTCCCTAGATAAGGTTCTGCTGGAGCGCATTCCCTGTCTTACACACTCTCTGAGGCTGTGTTTGTACCACAGTGGCCGAGACCATGAAATCCAGTCCATCACCTGTGTGTGTGTGTGAAGCTAAGGATACTTTAACATTTTAAAATTGCTACAAAAATCAAAAGAAGATAAGTACTTCATGATGTGAAACTCAGACTTCAGTCCCTAGATAAGGTTCTGCTGGAGCGCATTCCCTGTCTTACACACTCTCTGAGGCTGTGTTTGTACCACAGTGGCCGAGACCACACTGATAAGGCTGAGTGCTGTGACAGAGTCCCTACCAAGCTGAGAAAGTTTACTGTCTGGCCCTTTGCAGACAAGATTGGACCACCCCGGATTTAAATCAAATATAGCAATAAAAGGCATTTTATTTTTAGATTTTCTTAAGTTATGGACAAAGTTCTTATTACATAGTAGGAGCTCACTAACAATATTAGTGATATTCCTTTACTCCATTATTAATTCAGTACATAATCTTTGCATGCACACTGCATGCCAGATTCAAGAGCTGCGGGACACAGTAGTGAACATAACAGGAAAAATGCCTGTGCCTATGGTGCAGCCAGTAAACAGGTAAGTGGCAAAGGGATGGAGAGCACAGAGTTTTAGGATAGAAATGGCAGTTTTTAGGCACAGTGACCAAGGGAGATAGCACTGAGAAAGGGACATTAGAGTGTAAACCTAAAGGTGCAGGCAGCCCCGGGTGCTGGGAGCAGAGAGGAGGTGGGGGGAGTTTGTTCCAGGCAGGCAAACAGCCGGGACCTGGGAGGAAGCTGTCTGGTGTCCCAGGGAAGACTAAGCAGGCAGGGTGTCTGGAAATGAGTGAGCAAGAGGGAGAAGAGCAGAAGATGAATTCAGGAGAGTGGAGACGGAGATGTAAACACAGAACCTTGGAAGGGTAGGACGTGGTATTGTTGTGTCTGTTTGGTATGACAGGATGACACCTCACACATCACGAGTACATTGTCAACAACATCTGAAAAGTAGATGCTAGGCCTGGCATCAGAGATGGCTTAAAAGGAAAGGTTCATTCTACCAAAAGCAAGTAGAATACCAAGACTCGGCATAAAAAGTATAATTAGCATTTATAATTAGAATTGCTCCTGAAATATCTAATTGAGGAAATAGTTTTACAATGAGTCAAATTATAGTTTCATAAGTTGATTTTGCAGAAATTAATTATAGCATTATGGTATTTAATTGGGGGATATTGCATATTATCTCCATGGAAATTAATAAGCCACTTGATGGATGCCCAACACCTCCTTACATTAGTTAAGATTAGGGAGAAGCCAGGCATGGGTGGTGGATGCCTGGAATCCTAGCACTAGGGAGGCTGAGGCAGGAGGATTTCTGTGAGTTCAAGTCCAGGCTAGGTTACATTGTGAGTTTAAGGCAAGCCTAGACTACACAGTGAGATCTTGTGTCAAACAAACAAACAAAATTAGGAAGATAAAATGATCTGAATTATGAACAAACAATATGATGTATCGGAATCCCACAGGATAATTCTAACAATTTAATTTTTACTGAGTCTCATAAATGCTTCAATTTCCAAAATTTTTACTTTTACTAACATAGCCTCCTTTTATGATAAAACGCTTTTGGACAATTATCCAGGCTGACTTGGTTAGACTCTGTGAGTTTCTTTGCTATAAAGCAGGGTTTCTCAATGTTTCCTTCATTACCACCTTTGACGACTAAGGAGCCTTTGTAGCCATTTTCTGTTGATCTCCATCCCATGAAAAGTTTTTGTTTTGATAAAATATACTGAAAGAATATGTACCATTTAACCATTTGTAGATGCACAGCTGCCATTAAATAAGTCTGCAGTGTTACGTAACCACCACTACTCTTTCTCTGCACCCCAAACTTTCCATCTTCCCCCACACAGACTCGCTGTCCTCCACTCCTCTCAGGCCTGGCAACCTCTGCTGTACTTTCTGTCTTTGAGTTTGCTTATACTCAGTGCCTCATGTAAGTGGAATCAAACAATAATTGTACTGTATCTGGTCTAATTTGCTTAGCATAATAGCTTCAGAGTTTCTCCATGTTGTAAGATGTATCAAAATTTCATTACTCTCTATGGCTGGGTAATAAGCATATATATAATTTTGCTTATTCATTCATCTGTTGATGGACCCTTGGCTTATTTCAACCTTTTGGGTACTGTGAATCTTGGTATACAAATACTTGTTGAAGTCCCTGCTTTCAATTTGAGATACATTTGATCCCCAGTACCACAAAAAAACAAACAAACAAACAAACAATTTTAGATACATAATGAGGCATGGAATTGAGGGTCTATGAAACTTTAATGCAACACATACACTATATGCATATATATAATATATGTGCTTATATATATTATGTGTATATGTATGACTTTTGCTGTGTTGTATGTGCTTTCCATACTAAAATGTAAGACTGCTCCACCACTCGCAGAATGAATGTTCACTGACATGGGGGTGGGGCCACCCTCGTTGATAATTCAAGCTCTAAAGTAAAGATCTCTAGGATTCCTACCTCAAAGTGAAGTATATATGTAGCTAATGTACATGTCAGTGCTGCATTTCATACCATGGAAGTATGAAAAAGAAAGACCCCAAAACACCAAAGTATAAAAAGTAATCTTTGCTACCAATGGAAGAAACATTTTGGATTTTTTGTTCTTTTATTGAGTTTATTGGTACATTTTAGGTTACATTCATTATTGAGATCTTGTACCTTTACATGACAGGTAGTCTTGGTTCTCATTTTTTCCCCTTGTCCCTGCCCTCCCTTCAACCCCTCCTCCCCTCCCCATTTACAAACACTTTATTTCCATTTTTTCATTTTCTCATATTTTTCCCCTTATTACCTTCCCACTTTCTCTACAACTTTAGCCCTTTCCTTCCCATTTCACAATGTCAGTTATCTCATTAGGATCTTATGTACTAGTTTATTCACACCAGAGAAACTATTCGGTATTTACACATGTGTGACTTATTTATTTCACTTAAGAGTATATCCTCAATATGTATCTATTTTCCTATGAATGAATCTAACTTCTCATTCCTTATGGCTGAGTAGTATTCCATTTTACAGAAAAACCACATCTTCTTTATCCAGTCTCCAACTGATGGGCAAATGGTCTGTTTCCAAGTTTTAGCTATTACAGACTGTGTCGCTATAAACATGGGTGTGCATATATCACTCTGGTATGATTCTTTTGGAAAGACACCCAGAAAAGGGATGGCTGTGTCTAGTCCCAGCTCTTTGAGGTATCTCCATATTGATTTCCATAGTGGTTGCACCAGTCTGCACTCCCACCAACATTAGAAAAGGGTTCCTTTCTCCCCGCAACCCCGCCAGCATTGGTTATTGGTTGATTTCTTGATAGCAGCCATTCTTTGAGGGGTGAGGTGGAATCTCAGTGTTGTTTTCATCTGCATCTCTTGAATGACCAGTGATGTGGAACATTTTTTCATATATTTTCTTGCTGCTTTTACTTCTTTGTCTGAGAAATGTCTGTTCATTTCAGATGCCCATTGTTGAATCGGGTCTTTATATTTGGAGGGGGTTGATTGTTTTGAGTTCTTTATATATTCTAGATAATAGTCCTTTGTCTGAGGAGCAGCTAGTAAAAATTATTTCCCAAATTATAGGTTGGCTCTTAGTTCTGTTGATAGTTTCTTTTGCAGTGCAGAAGCTTTTTAATAAGATGAGATCCCAGTTGTTGATTCTTTCTGCTAGTTCCCATGCTACTGAGGATTTGTTCATGAAGTCTTTTCCTATGCCAATGTCTTCAAGAGTTATGCCTAACTTATCTTCCAGTAAGTTTAGTGTTTCTGTTTTAATACTAAGATCTTTAATCCACTTGGATTTTAATATAGTGCATGGTGAAAGGTAAGGGTCTAGTTTTAATCTTTGGCAGGTTGAGATCCATTTTTTCCAACGCCATTTATTAAAGAGGCCATCCTTCCTCCAGTGGGGACGGTCAGCTCCTTTGTCAAACATGAGGTAGCTGAGTACATCTGGAGTTGTTTTTGTGTCTTCCAGTCTGTTCCACTGATCCTCGGGTCTGTTTCTTTGCTAGTATTTATTTGCTGTATTTATCACAGTGGCTTTGTAGTATAGTTTCAAATTGGGAATTGTTATACCCACTGTCATGTGTCTGTAGCCTAGGATGGCTTTTGCTATTCTAGGTCTCTTCTTGTTCCAAATGAATTTTTGGATTCTTTTTTCTACTTCTTTGAAATATAGTGTTGGAATTTCATTTGGCATTGCATTGAATCTGTATAGCAATTTTGGTAGTATGGACATGTTCACTGTGTTGATTCTTCCTACCCAGGAGCAAGGATATCTTTCCATTTTCTTATATCCTCTTCAATTTCTTTTTTCAGAGTGCTATAGTTTTCAGTGTTCAGTGTAG
>NW_022900926.1:16636107-16676818 GCF_012274545.1 Fukomys damarensis | reverse complement strand
GGTTTTCAGTTTTTGGCCATTTAATATGATGTTGGCTGTTGGTTTTTCATAGATAGCCTTTACTAAGTTGAGATATAGACCATCTATTCCAATTTTTTGCAGAGTTTTTATCATGAATGGGTGTTGAATTTTGTCAAATGCTTTTTTCTGCATCTATCGAGAGGATCATATGGTTTTTATCCTTGACTCTGTTAATATAGTGTATTACATTTATTGACTTACATATGTTGAACCATCCTTGCATCCCTGGAATAAATCCGACTTAGTCAGGATGTATGATCTTCTTGGTGATCTTATGTATTCTGTTTGCTAGTATCTTATTAAGGATTTTTGCATTTATATTCATTAAGGAGATTGGCCTGTAGTTCTCTTTTTTTAGTTGCATCTTTCCCTGGTTTGGGAATCAAAGTGATACTTGCTTCCAGGAATGAATTTGGAAGTATTGCTTTTCTTTCAATTTCATTGAAAAGTTTGAAGAGTAATGGCAGTAGTTCTTCTCTAAATGTCTTGTAAAATTCAGCAGTGAATCCATCAGGACATAGGCTTTTCTTTGTTGGTAAACTTTTAATTACATTTTCAATTTCACTGATTGTAATTGGGATGTTTAAAATGTCTTTATCTTCTTTGTTCAACTTTGGTAATTCATAAGTATCTAGAAATCTGTCCATTTCTTCTGTGTTTTCCATTTTATTAGAGTACAGGTTCTCAAAGTAGATATTAACTATCCTCTGGATTTCTGTTGAATCTGTTGTGACTTCACCTTTTTCATTCCTAATTGCATGGATCTGAGCCTTTTCTTTCCTTTTTTTGAGAAGGTTAGTTAAGGGTTTATCAATTTTATTTATTCCTTCAAAAAACAACTCTTTGATTCATTTATTTTTTGTATCATTTTCTTACTTTCCATTGCATTGATTTCTGCTCTAATCTTTATAATTTCCTCTCTTGTTCGAGCTTTGGGTTTTTCTTGCTTTTGTTTTTCTAGGAGTCTAAGGTTCATCATTAGGTTGTTTATTTGAGCTCACTCTGTTTTCCTAGTGTGGGCATTCAGTGCTATGAATTTCCCACATAGAACTGCTTTCATTGTGTCCCATAGATTCCTGTATGTTGTATTGGCATTTTCATTTATTTGTAAAAACTGTCTGATTTCTTAATTTCCTCCGTGATCCATCGATTGTTCAGGAGAGTGTTGTTCAATTTCCATGTGTTTGTGAAGTTCTTACTGTTTCTTATGCTGTCAATCTCTAGCTTAATTGCACTATGATCTGATAATATACAGGGAATAACTTCCAATTCTTTTACATTTATTCAAACATGTTCTGTGAGCTAGTATGTGATCTATCTTGGAGAATGACCCATGTGCAGCCGAAAAGAATGTATATTCTGATTTTGTAGGGTGGAACACTCTATAGACGTCTATTAAGTCCATGCGTTCAAAAGCTTGGTTCAGTTCTAGTATTTCGTTGTTGATTTTTTGCCTAGATGATCTGTCTATTTGTGATAGTGGGGTATTTAGATCCCCTACTGCAATTGTATTAGTGCTTATTTGGTTTTTCATGTTTCTTAGTATTTCTTTTATATATTGGGGGCATTAATATTGGTGCATATATGTTTATGATTGTCATTTCTTCCTCTTGAATTGTTCCCTTTACAAGGATATAGTGGACTTCTTTCTCTCTCTTAATGAGTTTTGGTTTGAAATTTACTTTGTCTGCAGATAAGATTGCTACCCCTGCTTTTTTCTGGGCTCCTGTAGCATGGAGAATTGTTTTCCATCCTTTCACTTTCAGTCTATGGGCTTCTTTTTGCAATATGTGTGTTTCTTGTATACAACATATTGTTGGATTTTGCCTCTTAATCCATTCTGCCAGTCCGTTTCTCTTGATTGATGAGTTAAGGCTATTGACATTGATGGTTATAGTTGATATGTACTGACTTCTTATTGTCATGTTATTGTCCTTGTGTTGACTCTTTTTACTTTTCCCCCCTCTCCTTTTAGTTTCTTGCCTTGCCTATTTGACTTGTTCTGTTGGGCCTCATGGTGTTGTGACCTTCATCGTCCTTTTCTAGGATACTGTTTAGAATTCCTTGTAGTGCTGGCTTGCTGTTCATGTAGTTTCTCAGGTGTTCTTTGTCATGGAAGTATCTTATTTCCCCATCCAATTTGAAAGAGAGTTTTGCAGGATACATGAGCCTAGGTTGGAGGTTGTTTTCTTTTAGGACTTGAAATACCTCACTCCAGGCTCTCCTTG
The DNA here is from genome assembly GCF_012274545.1 of Fukomys damarensis. Taxonomy (NCBI): domain Eukaryota; kingdom Metazoa; phylum Chordata; class Mammalia; order Rodentia; family Bathyergidae; genus Fukomys; species Fukomys damarensis. Next base: position 16,674,569 of record NW_022900926.1, on the reverse strand, counting down.
ACCTGAGGGTTTGTGTTGAAAGGTCTTCTGTGATTCTGATGGGCTTTCCTTTGCATGTGATTTGTTTCTTTTCTCTTACTGCTTGTAGTATTTTGTTCTTCTGTTGGGTTTCTGGGATCTTGATTATTATATGTCTAGGTGTAGGTTTTTCTCTTGTGGCTAGTTGGAGTTCTGTATGCCTCCCTTATCTGTAGGTCTCTTCCCCTCTGTTTGGGAAGTTTTCTGTCATTAATTCTGTGAAGAGCTTTTTTAAGTCATTTGTATTTTCTACTGCTACTTCATGGATTCCTATCAGTCTTATGTTATACTTCTCTGCATCATCTTGGAGTTGTTGAATCAATTTCCCATGATCCCTTCCTGATTTTAAGAAACCTCTCTTTTCATGGTCACTGAGTGCAATCCTGTCTTCTATAACTGAGATTCTATCTTCACATTCTTTTATTCTGGTGCGAACACTTTCAATAGAGTTTTTAATCTCCTAGGTATCTGTTTGAATCTGTTCTATGGATTCTGTTTCTTTCCTCTTTGAGCACTCACTGTTTCCATTTCTTTCTTATGCTGAGCCTTCATCACTTCTATCATGGTCCTGAGCTCATCTATTTTTCTTTTTTTTTTTTGTCAGTTTCTGTTCTAGAGTCTTGAATCATGACTTTCATTTTGCTCACCATCTCTATGGTTATCTGGGAAATTATTTCTGTTGTGAATTTTTCTAGATCCTGATTGATCTGTTTTATTACTTCCTGTGCTATGAGTTCAGGATGTCCTGCTGGTTCACTATCAGACTTTTCATCCTCATTTGCCCTACAGTTTTGCCATTGGTGAACTGAAAGTCTGTCTTGGTGTCTTGCTTAAGTGTTTTCTCATTTTTATTTTTGTTATTGGGTTGTCCTTGGTTTGATTTCTGCATTATTACTTAAATCTTCCTGATATAGTTGCACTTTAGCTTTTGAGTCGCTAATGACTCATAGACATTCTCATTTTCATAATATTGGAGAAAACAACTCATTAAATCAATCACAATCCTTTATTCCAATTGATACAATCAGTAGCACCATAGGATCAAGCACAACTTGCAAGTTGACCACTTGTGGTAGTCATTAATCTATCACCTTTTAACCATGTGAATTAAATTAAAATCAAGAAGCAGCCCTAAATATGCTTGAAGTGAATACACTTTTCAATATAGCATCTTTACCATTTAGAATGGGGTCTTAGACAGAGTTAGGATGAGAAGAATGGATAAGTGAAAGAATTGGAGGTTTCAAGTGAAGCCAGAGGACATAGAATGACCATACAATCTTTAAGAAACTATTAAATTCAAAAGGGATAGACAGATTGCAAGAATAAGGACAAAAACATATCCCCTTAACAGTAATAGGGGCTCACTTTCCCTTAAAACTATTGACCCATGAGTGAGGTAAAATGACAGAATAAAAGAACATAAAGAAAAAACAAAAAATGATAAAATAAGAAGTCTGAATTAGGGCAGGAGCAGGAACAGAAAGGGAGATGAGGGATAATATGGTGGAGCAAGAGACTGAGTTGAAGAATGAGCACAGAAAAAAGAAAGAATTTGCAGAGTGGAATGAGGAAAAGAAAGAGAAAAAAATGAATTTGAAGGGCCTCTTTCAGACTATATCTATGCTGTCATAATATACCACGTGCCCAGCCATGTGCAGAACCAAGTCCCCTGATCTCAGCTACCAATGGCAGATGCCCATGACTCAGACTAACCACAGGCCACAAGGCCTAGATTGAGTTCCCCAACCTGCAGGATTGAACTCCACACAGTTCTATTACAGGTTCCCCCCAACCCTGCTTTCTTTAAAGATATTCAAAGTTGACAGCTCAGAAAAATACCCTTTATGACCACCTATGCCTCTGCTGAGTGGGTCCAAGGACTGGCCCAATCAGGAGGTCTGAGAGTGGGGGATGGGGTGGGGGGGATGTGTGGGTGGGTGTTTCAGGGGCTCTGGCACAGCTACCTTCCTTGCTGGAGCTGGTGGCACAGCAAGCAGAGGAGGGAGTGGCTACCCAGTCCTGCAGAATGGGCCCAAGCAGGCTGGAGAGTTGTTTGTATTTTATTGATCTTCCAAATTGACACTCAGTAAAGTAATAAACCCCAGAATATTTTGGAAAACAGTCATGTCAGGACCCAGCCAATGCTGCAGCCATTCTGACTGTGGAAAGCAGTAGCAATTGATGATATTCTTCTCACCAAGACAAAAATATCTTCAGAACACAAACAGAATGATTAGAAGTCCATAAAAATTTAAAAAGTGAAGCGAGTATAGGCTGTGAAGATCAGAGAAGCAGGAATTCTGGTGTCAGCTAGATCATAGGATGGTTCTGCCAGCTGTGCAGTCCATATTGTGTCTGGTTGGAAGGTGGTTGGCAAAATATCTGCCACATACACACCCAGGTTTTATTACCATGTGAGCGTTATGTGGCTTCATTATGTAAAGAAGAGATTTAAAAGATTATAGAACAGTATGAAATAACCTAGTAGTTTCAAATACCCTTTATTAAAAGCAAGGAGAGACCCAGGAATTACCAGAGTGGAGACTGAGGAAACGTGTCACTAGATGCAACGAGGGACCCTTGAGTGGATCTGGGACAGAGGACATGAATGGAAACGCTGAGGGGGCTTCTGAATAAGGTCTACACCGTAGTTAGCACTAGCACACCACCGTTAATTGCTTAGCTGTAGTAACCATTCCAGAATCATGCCAGATGTTAGCAAGACATTAGCAGGCTGAGTGTGGGACATAGAGGAACTCTTTGTCCCATGTTCGCACCTCTTCCATGAGTCAAAAAAAAAAAAATCATTTCATCACAAAAGACAAAAACAACCAGCTTACTGGTAGCTCCTGAGTCTCCATGGCGAACTTGTGACTGGCAACTGCTGAGGAAGGGTCAGAGGGGGGCGTGTGCTCTTGCAGCCTTGCAGCTGTGACTTCTGCCGTGACAGTAACTCCCCCATTGTCTCCTTTGCAACCCCGTGGCAGGGTGTGCTGGGTGCACCACGTCACCGGCATGTGGGTGTACCCTTTCCTGGAACACATCGGCTCCGGAGCCAGAATTGTCTTCTTTGGGTCGACAACCATCTTGATGAACTTTCTGTACCTTCTGGGAGAAGTTCTGAACAACTATATCTGGGATACACAGAGAAGTAAGTATTGTTCCAGGGGACATAAAACAAGAGAAGTGCCGCCCTCCAGAGCTCCTGCAGATACAGAGGAGAAATTAATTCCACAGCAGCCCATTCGTTAAGCCTTTGCACAGTCCTCTTAGGAAGTTTCATTTTTACAACGATAATAATAATTTAGGAGCTGCCAGCTGTTTTACCTGAAAGATTTACTGCTCATTCAGTCTTACTAGCCAGTAAAACATCCAACTTTAAAGAGGAAAAAAGTGTGTCTGTAAAATTTTATAGGGAAAAATAATAGTGTTAACAGAAAGCAAGTTAGAGAAAGTTGCTGTGACTAACAAAATACTACTTTCACCAAAAGGACCCCAAATTAAATGGGCAATTAATGTAACCAAATAGTCACATTAAAAGTCACCCAGACATCCACTCTCAGAGGAGTTCCACCTCACAAGGCTAGAACTCCATGCAGTGCAGAGTGCCTGGCCAGAGGGATTCCCTATGACTGTCCTCTGCAAGGTTCAGAGGTGGCAAACAGGCGCAGGCAGTCAGTGGTGACACATACTTCATTCTGAGCACCCCCTACCCTATGATTTGATCTCTCTTTGTTTCCATGTATGGCAGAGCCTCCATCTTAGCCAAGCACGTAATCTTGTCCAAGCTCTGCACAGCCTGTGCAAAGTGTATGTCAGATAACGTAAGCCCTGGAAGATGGAAAAAGACATAGCACAGAATTACAGGGATTTGAGTCCTGCACAGAAGTACCTCCCACGGCAAGATGACATGGGGGTTTTAGGGAGCTCTGGACATCTCTCTGACATAGTCACAGCCTCCTAGATGTTGCCCATGAATGGATTCTGTGCCATATGCAGTGAGGGCCCTACAATGTACTCAACCCAGGAACCCAGTCTAACATATGAAGAAAGCAGTGATGACTTAGTCATTGAATCACTCTGTGCATTAGTCTTCTAAGATTGTATGGGTCAAGGTATTGGGCCAAGGTAAGTGGTCTGCAGGAGTTATATCAGTGGCTCTCAGTTTGATACATTGTCTATTTACAAGATATTATTTTTCAAATTCTTTTGAGACCATAGTTGGGAAACCAGAAATAAAATCTTTTACTTGTGTTCCCTCTTTTCCATGGAAGTCATCTTTCTCTGTTAGTTAATTTAAAGAAGTATCTAGTTAACTGACAAAAATTTTTTAAAAGACAAACTTTTGGAGCTGGGGATTTAGCTCAATGGTTCCGCTGCCTGCCTTGCAAGCGCAAGGTCCTGAATTCAATCTCTGGTACTAGAAAAAAGAAAAGAAAAAAGGGGTGGGGGATTTAGCTCAGTGGTGCCGCCGCCTGCCTCACAAGAATAAGGTCTTGAGAGGAGTTTGATCTCCAGTACCAAAAATAAACAGACTTTTAACTTTCTCACCCTCTTAGGATAGAGAATGTATTCAGATTTAAACTAATATGTCCAAAGTAGGAAAGATCTGTGACTGCTCATGTCCTCTGAATTTGCTTGATTTTGCCAATCATTTGGCCATTGTTCTAATCCTTCTGTGAGAAGATGACCTGAAACCGGGAGAGATAAATATCCAATCTAGATTTTTAAAAATATTGCTCCTTAGCAGCTTTAAACAAGGAGTTAAAATGAACAGCTAAGTTAAAGTTTTTTAAATGGCCTAATCAGTGTAGTTTGTGCCATTGTCCTACATAATGTAAGGTTGGATTAATTTTGTTCACATCTCTCTCGATGATTCCATTAGAGGCCAGTGTTTTCTGTCAAGCAGGCATCTTCCCATTTATATTAAGGGTCACAAATGACTGGTCTCCCCCCAGATGTTACCCACCAAGAAGTTGTATTGGGCTTTACTAACCCTTGCCTTTTACCAAGGCCTCCTGAGGCCCAGACACCTTAAGTGACCCTCCAGAGTAGTTGGTAGAGCTGACATCTTTTTTTTCCCCAGTACTGACTGATGATTGAACTCTACATCCTGGGCTTTTTTTTTTTTTGAGACTGGGTGTCACTAAGTCATTAAATTACCCAGGCTAGTCTTGAACTTGTAATCCTCTAGCCTTAACCTCACAGGGTGCTGAGACTACAGGCGTGTGACACCATACCCGGCTACAGCCACAGTCTTCTGCCTGGACTCAGTCCAGTGTTATTTCTAGTGAGTGATCAGAATGGCCCTGAGACGTAGACACTAAGCGCACAGGGACTTCACTCAGAACCCCACACTCAGCTTATAAAATAATGAAAGAGTACCGCCTGCTAGGAAATAGAAACTTTAAGAAACTCTTAACATAGTCTAAGTTAATAAGCAAATGTTTGCTTTGTGAAAAAGGAAAGTGGGCCATGATGACTCTGTGAAAGTCTGGTTTCCAAGGGCTGCAGTAACAAAGCCCATGGACGTGGAGGCTTACACATTAGGAACTTGTTGGCCTGCATATGTAAAGGCTGGAAGTCCCAGGTCAAGATATTAGTAGGCCTGTTTCTTTACAAGATCTGCAAAGGAAATGTCTCTTCCCAGATTCTCCAGGGCTGCAGTTGCCCATCTTCATGGTCACTGGCATTTTCCTTGTATGTCTGACCACCCCCAACTTTCCATTTTAGAAGGACACCAGTCACATCTAATGTGGGCCCACCCCGATGAGACACCACTGCACAGTTGTGAAGACCCTGTCCAAATAAGGCCATAATCTGAGACACTGTGGATTAGAAATTAAGTATATGAATTGGGGGGAGTATAATTCAGTTCATAACACTCCAGCCTCTCCCCTTGAAAAATTCATGCTTTTCGCATATGCAAAACATATTTACTCAGTCCTAGTGGCCCCCAGATTTTTCCAGCATCAACTCTTAAATGCAAAAATTACATCTTAACTATGACATGAATCCGATATGGGAGAGTTCTGCATCTGGTTCATCCTGAGGCAAAATTGTTCCCCAGTTGTGTGTGAATCTGTGAAGCAAGACAAATTGTTATCTGCTTCTGAAACGCAGTGGTGGGGCAGGCATACTATATCCATACCTCTTCCAAAAGGAGAAAGGTCAGGAAGACAAGGGTCATGGTTCACAACACAGCTGATTGTGAGCAGGGAGAACTCCCTTCCATGAAGGCTTCAGATAATCTTTTCTGGCTAGATGCCGTGTTCTGAAGACTCTTGGGGAAGGAAGTGGCCCGGGCTTCACCTCAGGGACCAGCAACTCTGCCTTACTAGCCCTGGGCAGCATCCCCACCCAGCTGGAGTCCCTGAGACACTTTGGAGGCCCTGGTCTTTAATTCCATACCCTCTGTCCTTTACTAGCCACACAGCAGTGTTTCTGCTGGTATAAAATTTTCAAAAGCCTTATTGGCCTCTGGCACAATTAAAGGGGTCCAAGCTAGTAGTCACAAGGGTCCTCCACCAGAAGGGAGGAAGGAGAGGAGGTGAGGATCAGGCCTGAGTGTGCAGAAAGCCCTTTGTTCTGCAGAAATCCATCTAGGCCACTTCTGCAGGCTCACTGAGCTGGAAATGTGGAGGCGCTGCCCCAGGAACCCTTCTCCCAAACTGAGGCGCGCCTGGGACTGTGTCCCTTAGTCTTATTCCACAAGCACAGCCTGCCTCGGCTCTGTGGCAGGTTTCTTTCTGCTTCTTGTGTGAAAATTGCACTGCTGGTTCTTGCAGGCATTGTTTACAGCTGTCTGGGTTTTTCCCCCACTCTGCACCTCACAGCTGCCAAGTTAAAGTGAGGAGCCATTTCCTCGTTTAGATCATTGAGTGCCCTGTTTTCCATGAAGATTCCACCACTGCTACCACTGCAGCCCATCAGCAGGAGAGGCCTTGGAGGAAACAGACTTTGGAAAGAAAAGTAAAGTCTTAGTGAACCCTGACTGCCTCCCACAGGGGAGAGAACATGGGACAGAAGTTGGGACTCGGCAATGTGCAGTTTGAATGGATCTGTTGTGTTTCCTGCCTTTTCCTCGGCTACCCAACAGCGAAACCACATTGGATCACCCCAGTTCCTCCTCCTTTCAGATAGATGTTCTTGCTCCTCAATCTCAAGTGTTTCTAAACATGATTTAGGAGAAGTGCTTTGCACAATGTGCAACAGGCCTCTGCCATTTCCCTAGCCATGACCACCCAACAAAGGACTGCACAAAGACAACTGCGGTAGCAATTATTGGCATTCAGCTGCGGTGCCCTTGACCCCCGTGAAATATGCACTAGGATGTGGGGAGGGGTTTCCTAATGTAGGCTCTAGAATTATGGCCCTCTGGGGTTGGGCTTAATGATTTCTTACATTGTAGGGCTGCGTATTTTGTGCTGCTTCTCTGCTTGCTAGTCCAGCTGTCTGAGCTCCCACCCTACCCTCTCTCTCTCTCTTCTATTCTCTCCCCCATGACCCTCTCTGAGACAGACACTGTTTCAGGTGCTAGAGATGAAGTCGGAGGTAAAGGTCCTGTCCTCAGAGAGCTAGCAGTTCAGAAAAGCATACTAACAAAACCTTCAAGGTGGTATTTGGAATTCCTTTGTTGCATGTTTGTTATTGAAACAAAGACACAAGAAGTCTCTGAGAATTTAGCAAGATTAGAAAAATGTTTCACTAGAGACAAAAAAGCAGGGAACATTTCTAAACTGAGCTAAAATTCCTTAAAATGACTGGAACTCTTTCATCCCCAGGAGGAGGAGATATCCGATGGTTCACTACAGACAGCAGGCAGATCTTACCAGCACACAGGTCATGCAGGAAGATAAGGCATGAGATTTTAGGGTTGGATTCACTAGAGAAGAGTTTAAATCCAAATAGGTGTGGCGCTGGGCGTGGCTCAGTGGGGGAGGACTTTCCTGGCATGCATGAGACCCTGGGTTTAATTTTAATTTTACTTTCAAAAAGTAAAAATAGATATGGAAATAAAGAGTTCTGATAACTAGTAAGGTTCCTATGAGGTTTTTTTAAAAAATTACAGAAAATTCATGATAAAAGATGTTTTGGTTTTTGGAAATCAAGGAGTAAAGTTTAAAGAAAAAAATGAAGTCTGTTGGAAAGGCATGGGGCTTAAGGCTCCTGTCACTAGAAGCTGGCAAAGAGGAAGACGTCCTCTGGCTGGGGTTTCAGTGCAAACTCCACAAGAGAAGAATCCACTTGTGGTCTTCACACGCAGAAACGCAGGGAGCTGCTGTGTCCTGGAAATGCTGCATCCTGATTCAGAGAAAGGCTGAGGAGAGAGGTCACTGAGGGTGATTCTAGAGAATGCTGTAAATGCCTTTTCCCTCTTAGCTAGGAGAAAAGAAGATGCAGGACAGTGGGTGGGAAAAGTATGAGAGAAGAGAGTTTTGTGAACAGTTTTGGCAGACCTGCTTGTAATTTAATTCTATGCTGAAATAAAGCACTTTGCTTTCATTTCTAGGTATGGAAGAAGAGAAAGAGAAGCCTAAATTGGAATGAGACCCAAGTGTAAAAGGAAGAGAGGGCTTAAGCCACCATTGTTCTCCTCCCCTCTGGGCCTTAGCAGTGCAGCACAGAAACCCTGGAAGGAAGCTATGGCATCAGCCCATCCCGCCCGGAGGGAGGACACCTTTTATATAGAAATCCATAGAATACACAGGTTTCCAAAATCACCCACATTGTGCTTTGAAGAATTCTTTCCAAATACATTACTGATAACATCTTTTATCTCTTTTCTAGTTTCATGATTAAATTTGATCATTGGATTTTCATTTTTGCAATTATAATTCCATTTAATCAAGGAAGAATGAAATTTTGTTGTTACTTGTCAAACTTCAGAACTATGTGAAAGTCAGCGATGCAGTTGTGAGACCAAGCATTGGTGTGTTTTGTCCTAAATATGGCTGGAATAATGAACCTGGGCCACTCTGCAGGCCTGAGGGGGATCAGCATAGATGGTCTCTGTTGCAGTACAAGTCACACTTGCCTCTGTGGTCAATATTAGTAAAAATGGCATCAACTTTGTCAAAACCCTGAGTGTACTTGGATCTTCTGATATAATTTTGTGACAGTCTTCCCAGATGCAAACTTTAATAAAGACCAGAAACCCAAACCTAATGTCCGCATGGTGCATCTCAAAATCCTGATTAGTGTCTCCTTTATTTTCCTTCTATTACATGTTGAAAGTGGGCTTACTGTACCTGTTCTTTCCTATAAGTTTCTGATTTTTAAAAGATGTGCTTTTTAAAAAATCATTCCCAAAAAACTAATGTAGAAAATCTTGAATATAATTTTCTTAAATTTTTATTAGCACATGTTTGTAGTACATACTGTTTACATTTCTTGTGTGGAGTTGGTACATGTACATAACACATCTCAATTCCCTTAATGATTTTTAAGGTAGGAAATAGAATGTTATGTGAGTTATAAGATATACTTAACACAAACACATGTTGGTTGTCCATGCAAGGACAGATCAACTAGTAAAAATTATCAAATTTTAACTGGTAATTTAAGAAATGCCAGAAATCTCTCTCCCCGCCTTGCCTCATGCATATATACATACTAAGCAAGCTTCATCATTCTCATTGACTACTGCCAAAGGCCACTTCCCCCTGAACAGAGAAAAGTTTCTAGGATGTTCCTGGTTATTTATTTACAGATAATCCAATGTAGATATATTTTAATAGTTAGTAAATATGTATATTTCACAGTACATATTATAAAACCAGTTTTAACATACTATTTTATTAAAAATTCCAACCTGAAGGAGAAAAGCTTAGCTAATAATTACGTAGAAAACATACACATACCTGAAGATACTATGAAAATCCATTACCACTAGAAAAGAAGTATGTTGATTAATGTGCCTCGCTGGATTTTGAGGAAAACACTCATCACATTGAGTGTGTGGTCTTTATCTCTTGTCTATAATTAGAAAAAAAAAATAGAGCGTTACAAATGAAAAAGGTTAAATTATCACAGTTTTGTGTTGATATGATTTTGAACAAATATACGTACACAAAACCTACCCTAGGTATTTCTTACCATCAAGAAAACCACCCCAAAACTCACGGGCTTCAAACATTTACTTTGCTAACAAGACTGCAGCTTAGGCAGGACTTGGAGGCAGGAACCTGCTTGAAGGCTGGGACTAAAGTGATCTGGGCACATTTTATTTTCATGTCCAGTGGCTAGTACTGGCTGTTGCCTGAGACCTCAGCTGAGAGTGTGACTCAGACAACTGTGTGTTCTTTGCAAGTGGCTGCTTTGCTTCCTCCCATGTGGTTGACTGCCATTTCTGTTTTGGCTTTATCACAATATGGTGGCCTGGCCCCAGCAAGTCCAGGTGGAAGCTATGTTTCTTAACGTGACTCGGCATCGGTAGTAACACCCACTTCTGCTGTCGTCACAGGGGAGGAGGGAGTATAGATCCCAACTTCTTGATTGGAGGAGGATCGTTGTCACACTGTAAATAAGACACCGGATTAGAATACATTGGAGGCTAGATTTGGAAACTACAGTCGACCACACACACACCTAAAACAAGAAATGGAAAAATCACTTGAAAATTGAGATCATTTAATAAAGTAATAGAGTATAAAATTAATATATGAAAATCCATAGTTTTCACATACACTGGTTATGAGAAATAAGGAAAGAAAATGTTTCATTTGCAGTAGTAACAAAGTTATAAAGAAAATTACGTATCAAGCGATGTGAAATAAGGTTTTAACAAGTAGAAACATGCCATGTTCTACAGTAAATGTTGTATCATCATTATGCCACATCTGAAGTTATAAATTCAGCATGAACTCAGTAAAAATACCAACTTTTCTATTTACATATTTATTTATGAAATCAAGTAATTTAATCTTGAAAGTCATATGTAAAAATTAGCAAACAAATGTTTAAGAACTGTCTGAAGAAATGAACAGCAATAAAGGTGTAAACTAATGAAACCAAATATTAAAAACACTTCATTATATAAAACAGTATAGGACTGACCATGATACACCGAGGGAGGAATTAAATAGATCAATAATAAAAATAACCATATATGGTAACATAATAAAAATTAGGGTAGAAGAATGGTTTAATAAATCTCACTAAGCTCTGGAAAGCCATCTGAATTTTTAATAAATCTGGATCAATACCTTCTGCCTTTTATTCTGACACATTTTGAATGAATCAAAAATGTAATGTTAAGCCAGGTGTGGTGGCGCACACCTGTAATCTCAGCACTCGGGAGGCTGGGGAAGGAGGATTGCTATGAGTTTGAGACCAGCCTGGGCTACATAGCGAGTTCCAGGTCAGTCTCAACTACATAGTTAGACCTGTCTCAAAAAAAACAAACAAACAAAAAAATTTAATGTTTAAGAAAATATTAAAAATCTAGCCTTTTCCAGGAGTAGGAAAGGTCTAAGAATCATGGTGTAATACTCATAAAATAAGATTAATAAATTCAGTTACATAAAAGTAAAACACCTGCACACACAATAGGAGGCAAAGAATTACAATTTATATAACAAAGGGTTACCTTCCTAATACGTAAAAAGATCTTGCAAAAGAAGGAAATAACAGCCTAATCAGGAAAGAATGGCAAAAGACATAGTAATTCAGAGGAAAAAGAATCTCTTAAACATATAAAGAATGCAATCTCAACACAAGTTAACACTAAATATCATTTTTTGCCTATTAGATTGGCCAAAGTCCTAAAATCTGACAACATGCTATTAGACCATATAAGAAACCAAAGGCACTTTCATAACTGCTTATAGGAGTACAAATATTTATAACCCTTCCAGAAAATTTGTATCTAAAATTACCAATGCATGAATAGTTTGACTTAGCACTTCTGTTTCTCAGAATTTATGCTAACAGACATATTTCTACATGTGTTATATTTATTAATTTCCCAAAGCCTGTTTATTAGTGAGTTTTCCCATTACTTGGATACCATAACCAATATTCACAATTTAAAAGAGGACAGGTTTAATTTGGCTCATGTTTCAGGAGGTTCAGTCCATGGTAAGTTGACTCCAAGACAGAAATATTGTGGTAAAATTCCTCCTACTCCCTAATATCTATCATCTTTTGCTCCATATTTATACTTTGGGTTTCTCACACAAGAGAAACAATGTGGTATTTAAACTTGTGTGTCTGATTCATTTCACTTAGAGCTTGTGCAAGTGGGGAGAGGAAGAAGGGTTACAGTGAGAGGGAGAAGCTGACAAAAAAAGAATTAAGATGTGTTATGTACATGTACACATTCTCCATGATGAATGTGATCATTATATGCTGCAAATATGTTCTAATAAAAATGTAAATTTTAAAAAACATCATGGTAGAAGAACATTTGGGAAGGACATGACAACAGGGGAAATCTGCTCACCTCATGACAGCCAGGAAGCAGAAAGAAAGGAGGACCAAAGGCACAACCCTCATAACAAACCTCTGTCGGCCAAGCCCCACATTTAAGTATGGACTTATCAATAGATCAATCCACTGATGAATAAAAGATACCCACCAGCCAGTCACCTTGCAAAAGCCCCACTTCTGAAAACATCAGACTTTTGAGGATCATTCTAGATCTAAACAGTAGTAGCATTCTATCATAAAAACCAATGGGAGCAATTGATACACTAGTAGGACACTGGTTTAACACACTATATAGTAGCTCCACTCAGTAGAACACCATTTAGAGAGAGTAGTATAAAAAGAGAAGGGAAAGGAATGAAATGATATTTCCTGTGTGCCAACATGGGAAACTTTCTAAAACTTCACCCTGAATTTTAAGAAGAAATGTATTACTGTGTATAATATGCTATTCTTTGTATTAAAAAGATGGTGAAGGAGATAAAAACATGGATTTTTTGCTTACATATATGCAAAGAACTTTCAAAGTTTACATAAAAGTGCAAAAGATCCTGGGTTTAATGGTAGAGTATGAAACAGGACTGATGGGCCAACAACACTGGTGGGAGATTGTTCATTGTATACATTCTTAGTTTTTAATTTTTGAAAGACTGTATCACCTAACAAAGTAATTTAAAGCTCAACTCTGAAGGGAAAAAAAAAGTATGTTAAAGACAAAAATAATTAATTTCCTCCTAATGAGAAAAGAACACCTCACAAAAAAACTTATTAGATATGACTAAAGCTATCTTTAAGAAAAAATATATAGACTTTTATTTTTATCCAAAAATTTAATAAATTATATAGCAAATAGAAGTAGAAAACATACAGGTAAATCTTAGAAAAATGCAAGAAGAAATTAAAAGCATAAATTAAGGCACCAGAAAACTAGCAGAATTGACAGTTAATTGATAAATGCAATATCTATGCAGATATCAATAAAATATGCAAACTACTGGCATGTTAATTGAAAGGAAGAGAAAGACAAATACTTGACAATACAAACACAGATGTGAATCAAATTTTTAGTTATAAAAATATGTTTTGTAACACTATGGAAACAGATACTTAAAACACAATGAAATAAGCAATTTTCAGGGGAAAATGAACTCAACAAGAATTAAAAAGCCAAAATAAACTGGTACTTGTGGAAGTCATACTTTTGATGTTTGAGTAACTTTCTCCAGAGGAGGAGTTGAGCCCAGAGAGGTTTATGGACAAATTCTTCAAAACTTTCGAGTACTAATTCTTATGCTATTTAAATATCCAAGATTTATAGAATGATAAAACATTTTGCAATTTATTTTTAAATTTAATACAACCCTTAAAAACCAACAAAACAAAAAACTTTTATTTGCTTTAACTAAAATATTAGCAACACAAATACACTAGGTATTTTTTCATGAATAAAGTACATTCTAAAAATTCAAGGATGGCTTAATAATAGATTTTCATTGAAAACATTATCTCAGTTATGCACAAAAGAAAAAAATCATATGATTCTCTACAGACTTGTCTAATTGAGACATTTAACATTTATTTGTGGTAATACTCTCAGTGAAATAAAAATATCCCATTTCATGGAAAAGAGTAATCATTTCAAACACCAAACACATTCCTACTTAAACACAGGAATAAGACAATGATATCCATGATGCTGGTCATATTTTTCTGAGGTGCTTGTGTACCTTACATCTAGCTTCAAATGAGTTCTGTCTTGGCCATCAATGGAAATATTTCACATTTTTAAAAAATTTATATAGCTACATAATTTTATTATTAATGGGAAAGAAAAATGTAAGAAAAAGCAGAAAAGAAGCAAAAGCAGTGTTTAAGAAGAAAACATTTCTCCAGCTGACTCTGAGAAAGGGAAACCTCAAGGAGTGCGATACTTTTAAGCAGTTCTTAGGAAAATTCTCTGGGTCCCCACAACTACCCCTCTGCACCAGCAAATCACATGTTCTGACTTAACCTGTTACCGTTTAGATCCAAAATGTCCTCTCACAATCTCATGAGTTCAGAGGTGGGGCTGTTGGATCATGGTGCAGTATACTCATCGGTGCCTTAGTCCATAGGTATGTTCTTGGCTGAATGTGCAGTAAGGAGGTGGGGCCTGGTTAAAGGTGGCTCGCTGGGGGCTAGACCAGGAAGGGTGTATTCTTGTTCCTGGCTCCTTGCTTCTCTCATTCTGCTTCCTGGTTGCCATGAGGTAAGCAGTTTTCCTCCGCTAGCTCTCCACCGTAATATTCCTACTGTGGAGCCAGCCAAAAGTCCAGTGAATTCCTTTAAAATGTGAGGCAAATTAAACCTGTAGTCCTTAATTTTAAGTGTTGGGCATTGTGTGCAGCAACGAGGAAACTGAGCAGGGAAACACCGACACCTATAGAACGTGACACTCCTGTGCAGTTTAAATATACTCACAGTATGGCTGTTGGGTTATGTATCGCTGCTGTATTGGAACATGATATGTGCTTAGATTAGAGGTCTTCTTGCGCTTTGTTTTCTCATGGTGAGTTGTTTTGGCTTTGGAAATCCCAGCCCCTGGCTCCTTGCCTACACGTGTGCTGTCTCTCCAGGTGTTCCAAGAATGCTAAGCCCAGGTGGTGATGATGGTGCCCACTGACCCGTCACAGCCACTAAGTGTGCCCAAGAGCTAAGCCCAACAGAATGACTCCACCTTCTGCTCTGTAATCACTGAGTGGTGCGATGAATAGCTAGCCATTCCTCCCGTTGGTTTGGAACCTCTTGCTTCCTCCCATAAGTTCTGGGAAGAATGTTTGTGTTTTACCCTTTCCCTGAGCCTGTGTGTAAAGGCCAGCCCAGGATCTGCAGTCCCACTGGCGAATGTACTTCTGGCTCCTGCTCTAGAAAAACCAAAGTTTTAATAAGACTTAATAGATGGACATTTAGGAAGAAATTGCACCAAAGATGCAGAGCAATGAAATGCTTCTCAGATTGCTTGGACATAGCACGCTCCTCAAGATAAAACTAAGAGCACAAAAATTTCATTATCATAAAATATTAGTGTCATGTATTTCATACTATAATAAAATAATACCTTTAAACCACTAAAGAATTTGTTTCTTTCTGAGAGAAACTGTCTTAAAGAACATGGCTAAAATGAAAATTTGTGTTCAATTCTAGATAAGAGAACTCCATTTTTCAGAGATGTCACTTTAAAGTATAGCCATGTGACATATAATGGAGAGACGTTCCGAAAACTTGTCCTTTGGCACTGCCGTCATTATGCAGACATCACAGAGTGCAGTGACACAGACCTACTAGGCGTGCCTCCTGCTGCAGTGTGGATTAGTCCACTGCTAAGCAAACTGTGCTGATCTAATCACCTTCCAAAAGCCCCACCTCCAAATTCATGAGATTTGGGCAGGGATATTTCAGATCTAAACCCTAACATTTTAATGACTATGGAGATTGTGAAGCTGCTGTGAACATAACTTCCTTTGTAAGTACAAGGAATGTACCCTAAAGTAATGATTCAAAGCATTGCATAGTAAGTACATAAACTCACCACTGTCCTTTGCTATCACTATGAGACGTGACCTCCTGTGCGAACTGGGCTTCCATATGACTGGGGCACAGCAGGCTTGTTTACAACAGCATCGGCTCAGAACAGAACAGGAGGATGTGTTAGGACATTATGCTGGTTATGTCACCAGGCACTCAGAATTTTTCACTCAGTTATATCCACAGTATATGTGATCTGCTATTTATGAAAAAGTCTATGCGGCATGTTTATAAGATACCAATTTTCTAACTTAACAGTACTAAAAAAAAAAAAATCTAGAAACAAATACCTAAAGTCTTGTGCTGTTATAACACACTATCAAAAATGGGACAGTTGAAGTATGAGATGGCTCAAGAATAGAGAAAAAAATCTATAAAATTAGGTAGCAAGCCCATTAGCAGGCCTCAGTACACACTAAAATTTAGTAAATAATAAAGATGCCGAACTGGAAGTTTTTAAGTTATTCTATAAGTTGTGCTGTAACAAATGAATAGCTACTTGACTAAAAGGAAAAAGTGATTATCCTCCCTTAGGCAACACACACACACACACACACACACACACACACACTACCTTGTTGATGCTGATTTTAGGACTTCTGAATGTAAGGTAATAAATATATACTTTAAGTCACTAAGATTGCTGGTATTTTTAATAGTAGCAATGGAGAACTAATTATATGGTATCATCCATACAGTAAAGAATTGAATATAAAATATGAAAAATAAAGTAATGAGAAGAGGAATGTAAGAAAATATAGCTGATTATCTGATTGCATAATAGAGATAATGAAAGAATGTATACTTTACATACCAACACATATTTTAGGAAATTGAGACTACAGAGCTGGTGGCTGACATTATGTGATAGAAAACCCTCACCCTCTGAGACGCTCTCAAGACAATGATACTACCATTTCCTCGGTAAAAAGGGGGAGGAGGACTAGGCTGGGGGGAGTTTGATAAACTCGGCTCTGTATCTTTCTGTATGGAGTCAAAGGGCGGCTTCAGTGAAATATTAGGGACAGAACTTACATTCCAGAGGATTAAGGAATTAGTTACTTTTGACGATGGTAAAGACATGGAGATAGTAATTACAGAATACTACAGAATACCACAGAACTTACACACATATAGCAAAAGCTAGGAGGGAGTATGAGTGGAATGCGGATATCTTCACTTGGTACCAATTCTGGACTAGGCTTAGCAAACACCCATCCAATGTCACAGGAAAGAAGGAAAATGAAGTGAGTTTCCTTGGAAATGAGTTTTTAGGACAAAGGATAGATTTTGTTTTTATGGCCCCAATTTTCTCATCAAAGAATTGTCTCAAGAAAGTGAGGGAAGAGATGACACAGCTGGAGTTTGTCATCTACCCTGCAAACAGGACCCTAGACAGAGAAAACACAGAAGCCAGTCACAGCTATGCTGAGGGCCCAGGAGATGTTGAAGATGAATTTATATATTTGGTGATAACAAGGACTATTTTAGGTTTTCCTATGAGTAACCTCAGCAGGACAGGTAAAATTAAAAACAATTTTTTTAAGTTTGGTAATAGTAAAATAAATACCACAACAAGACCAGTAGGCGAGTCAAGTGTATTAGCAGGAGAGCAGTTGGAAGGCTCAGTCGAGGGATCTAGAAAGAACAGAGGAAAAAGTGTCGGGACACAATACAGCAGTCTCAATAAAGTTGGAAAACAGATGTTTCAAGAAAATGAAGGCAAAAGACAGGTTATTATTAGAAATCAACTGTTGAAGTTTAACATTTTAGAGATGTACAAAACAAATAGTATGATGTTTTTAGTAAACATGGTGTGGTAGTAATGCAACCCACATTCTAATCCTTGTTGATGTTTCTCTTTATAGCAAAAGGGACTTTGAGGTGTGATTTATGTTAAGGATCTTAGCATGGGGCACCCTGAATTTCCAGGGGGCCGAAGGGTCAGAGGAAGAGAAAAAAAATGATGAGGATAGCAGAACTCAGGGTGATACAAGGAAGGAGCTACAAGCCAAGGAATACAGGTGCCCTCTAAAAATTGAGAAAGGCAAGAAAGAGGATTCACTTTTAGAGAGCTCAGAAGAATATTGACACTGATTTTAGAACTTCTGACAGGTAATAAATATATGCTTTAAGTTAACAGCAATGAGAAACATACACATGGTATCATTAAGCATTTTTTACATTTATGAGGGCTGTATCTTGTACTATTTTTTTAAAAACCCACATGATGTTATAGTCAGGGTTTGCAAGGAAATAGATTAATACAGGACACATAATTTATAAAATTATTTTATAATATTCACCCAAAAATCAAATGCAGAAGAGTGCAAGAGATCTCTCCTCACACTACAGACCCGAAGAATCCAGCAAAAGGCCTTGATCCCACAGCAATGAACCATGCAAGTCCAGCTAAAGGCCTAGAGTCCAAGACAAAGTCCTTCATGAGTCCAGCCAGAGATCTAGAGCACACGGCAATGTCTCATGCGAGTCTGTATTGAGGATCTGCACCAGGAAGGCCCAAAGACCAGTGGTGGAAGCTAGAAAGCTACACCAGCTGGGTGAAGGATTGGTGCCAGCAGGCTAAGGGATCTGCACAAAAGCCAGGAAGCAACACTCAAGGCAAAGAAGACCAGAGCTCCCCAGACAAGAACAGCAGCCATTTCTAGCAATAGCCAGGACCCAAGTTCCTCCAAAGATGAGAACAGCCAAGTTCGCATCAGGAAAACCAGCTGTGGCAAGCTTCTGCAGGAAAATCAACAGCCAGCGGTCTCCCACTCCAGTTCTCCTTTTACGCCACTGGCAACAATTCTCAGGTGGGTCTTCCATACTCAGAACCATGCTGACGCAGTTCAGCTGGGCGTTCCAAGCTTACTGTTAGTTGACCCACCACTCATGGTAATATGTAAAACCTACATTTGTGATTTTCTACTTATTGAATGACCAAGACTTGCCCCTTCCTAAACCAAACTGTCATCCACTGCCGACAAACCAATAAAAATCATCCAACTTCTGAAATGGAAGCGCTGAGGATCATTTCTTCCTAAAGAAAGATCATTTGTCAGTCAAAGATACTTAGGTGCTTTTATGCCTATCAGCAAAGCACTAAAATTTTTTGAGACAGATGACCCTAATCTTGAGTACAATTCAAAGAATTATGGAGCGATGACGAATGTCTGTGCAGACTGTAAGATTTGCCAAGAAGAGAGGAAGGCATTTTATGACCAAGCTTTATTGAAATATATATATTTTTTAAACTTTCGGTAAAATAATACAGGCAGTAAAATTTTCTCAAGGGAATTTTCAAGTGTGTAAAATCAAACACTATAAAAGATTTTTAGTGCTGTGTTCACTTTTACATACTTGTGCAAGCATATTGTTTGATGAAAGTCTCCACATAGGTCTATGCAGGAATGAAACAGCCTCATTTCAAACATTGCAAAATATGCTGAGTCCTCACTCTTTCATCCTGAGAAGACAAGAAGTCTTATTTCTTCATCCACCTAGGTTTACTATTTAGTTCTGTGCCTTTTGAAATCCAAACAGCCAAAACTCCTCCTTCTTTCCTTTTCTTGTGCCTGGGAAAGGGGGAAATGATCTAGGCTGCTACAGCAAACGACGACGCCAGAAATGCCAAGTTCCTTCCCAGTCTAGTACTAAGGGGGAGGCTGAAACTGTTACCTTCACGGGGGCTCACTTCTGCAGTGTCCTCCGCTCCTCTGGTACCATAGCAACAAGCAATTTACCAGAAGTCTCTGCATCAGGCAAACAGGTACCCTCCCTGGTGGGCACCGGTGTCTCCTGCCAAGCCAAGCTGGGAACACAGGCTGCCCGGGCCTGTGCTCTATGAAGAGCAGCACTAAGCGCTCCGTCCGTCCATGCAGGTCATACAACGACACCCCCTGTCCCAGATCTTCCTGGCAATGGAGGAAACTTAGGAAACAGATTCCAAGAGAAGAGGACGGGATAGATTGAAACTTCTTTGCTCCCTGCCTTCCAGGCTGACTGCTGAAGGATGGGAAGGGAAATGGCCTTATTAATGCTTCCTGAACCTTGCTTTCTTTGCCCCGCTGTACCTTTATTCCATACCGCCCAAAGGCCTGGGGATTAAGAAACCGGCTCTGCTGGCCATCTTCCGTTGTTAAGTCCATACTGCAAAGCTCACATGGTAAAGACGTTTCTCTGGACTTTGGAGGTGATGCGTTTGGCATGTTTTATGATGAACTATGACTCCAGTTGGAAGCCACAAAGAAGCACAAATGTCTCTCGTTACCACTTCACCACTTTCCTATAATAATTTCATACCATGGTCATGGTTAATTGGGGAATTTTTATATTACAAAATGGTTTTCCAAAGACAGAGCCCCAGTTTAGAACACTGTGCCTCCAAGAAATAAGTTTTCCACTGAAACCGGCTCAACTTGAGGCCATCATCTTGGCACTAATTAAGTTATAATTTGGGAAGTCACTATTAATTTTAAAACTACAAACAAAACTGGGATAAAGTCTTCTGAGAACTAGAAGTAGTAAAGATGTGGGGAAGGAAGTCAAAGAATAAACAGACTTTAGCCTTTGTGAGAAAGCTTAGCAATCTCCAACATTTGTTCTCACTTACAGCAGAATATTCAGAGTCTGCTGTGTCTGGGGAATTTTTGCTTCCTGCTATGAAGAAGTACTGGGGTCTGGAATCAACACATATGTACAACTATAAATACCTAGAAAAAAACGGTAAAATACAATAAAAACAATCATTCTCCGAGAGGGGTCAACAGAGCTCTGCCTAGGACTATGATCCTTCAAGACAGGGAAATAATCTGCATGAGCCCAAAGTGAGCCCTTGGATTCTGGCTGGAGGTGGTTTCCCACTCACAGCCCTGGAAAGGATGCCCAGGCACAACCAGGGGGTCTCTCTGAGCTAAGGAGATACAAGCTCACGGAGATGTGAGGTGACTCAAAGCTGTGCAGCAAATTCTACGGCTGGCTATGGGAGAGTTAGGAAGACAAAGAGCCCCTGAAAGGCACGTGGGGATCCCTCTCGTCTTTGGCTAAGTATCAGTCTGTACAGGGGTAAAGTGAAACTCTTTTGGGGGGTTATAGTTGCTGAGGCCAAATGAATGCCACAGCTGACATCAAGCTGGGAACCGTCGGTGCTCCCACCCACCAGGATGAAGAGGCCTCACTGAGCACCCGGGAGTTCAGGAGTGTCTGTCACAGATGTGTCTTTGAGCCAAGATTACTCTAGCCTTGGCTTTAAAGCTTTAAAAGGAGCCTCAAAGCCATTAAATTGATCCAGAATAAATACCACATTCTTCTCTAAAGAAGACCCCAAGACAAAACAAATGCCTCACTGGAGTCATAAAATTCATTATGCCTAGTCCCCAATTAAAATTTCTGGACATCAGCTTGGTGCAGTGGCACATATCTGTAATCCTAGTTACTCAGAAGCCTGAGGCAAGAGAATCTCAAGTTTAAATTGAGCCTGAACAACTCAGCAAAACTCCATCCCAAAGTAGAAAGAAGGGGGGGTGAGGAGAGAGAGAGAAATGTAGTTCAGTATGAGGCTCTGGGTTCAACCCCCAGTTCAAAAGCATAAAAAATTAAAAATCCAGACATGCTAAGAGCCAAGATATAGAACTTTTCCCCAAACAAGGGGCTAGATCAATCCAGAATTGATGTAGAGAGAAATTAGCAGGCAAAGATATTTAAAAATAAAAATATACCTTTTGTGTCAAGAAGACAGAGGAGAAGTTAATACAGAAGATAATGGAAAATGTAAACAGAAGGTTTTGATGTGAAAAATGCATTGGATGAGATTTAAAAAATGATTAAAAGCTACAAGGGGGAGGAAGTCTCCATGACAGTGAAGACTGTAATACGAATTATACAAACTGAAGCACAGAGAAAAAATAAGCGCAGACTTAGTGATCTGTGAGACAATATTCATGAAATGGGAGATCTGTGCAAAGAAAAATGAGGGAGGCAGAAAATAAATTGAAGAACTAACAGTAGAAAATTTTCGAAGTTGGTTGAAATTTATCAATGTAGAAATCTAAAAAATTCAAAAAACTCTATGGAAAATAATAAATATATAATCACATTGAGAAAAATGACATCCCTATTGCAGAGAATAAGTACTAACAAAGAAAAGTCTTAAAAACATCCATGGTGGGAAGCCTATAAAATAGTAACAGAAATAAGAATATCATAGGTTTCTTGTCAGACATTGTATAAGCCCTGAAGACAAAAGAATGATAGCTTGAAAATACTGGAAGAAAATAGCTGTCAACCTAGAGTTACATACCCTGTAGCACATATTTCAAAAAGTTGAGGAAAAAAAGTTTTCTTCAGACAAACAAAAGTTGAGAGGATACAAGGTCATTAAATCTGTCTTATACATGCAAGTTAAATGATATCAGATGAAAATGTGGGTCTCCACATAAAATGAAGACTATTAAATCTGGCAAGTTTATGAGTAAATACAGGTCACTTTTCTTGTACTATAATCTATTCAAAAGACAATGAATGTTTTGATCAAAATTAAAAGTATATTGTGTTTAAAATACATGTGGAAAATAAAGTATATAAAACTATAGCACAAAGATTGAGAGGAAATCAGAATGTCCAGTTGTAAGTTTCTTCCTTAATAAGTTGGTATAATGTTGTTTGAAGGTAAATGGTTATAAATTAAAGATGCAATTTGTAAATCCTAAGTCAACTACTGAAAAGGGGAAGTAGACCAAAATAAAGATAAAATGGAGTACTAAAAATTCCTAAATACTGAGGTATTCTGCATGATGATGTTGGTAATAATTTCATGTGCATATACAACAGTTGAAATTCATTAAATTTTACAGTAAAGAAGATACTGTTAATTGTGTGTAAATCTTTTCCTCTACAAATCTAATGGGAAGCAACCAAAAAGGGGGAAAGAAACATTAAACATATGAGACAAATAGAAAATAAATCATAATATTTTAGATTTAAACCCAAACATTCAAAAATTATATCATATGTAAATAATCTAGGTACTTCAATAAGAGGCAGGAATTTTCTGAGCACTTAGGAAAAACTGAGCCATTTTCTACCTATAAGAAATGTAATTTTAAAGTAAAGACTTTAAAAGTGAAAGGACTGAAAATACCTATGATGTACCATTCATCATAAAAAATACATATAAAAATATGTATTTTAATAACAGATAAATAAACTTTGTAACAAAAAGTATTATCGGGAATAAAAATGAGCATTTTATAATAACAAGAGTTATTTTGTTAAGTTATACTGATCTTAAATGTGCATGCATTTTATAACAATTTCAAAACATCTAAGGCAAAAAAAAATTAGTTTTGAAAGAGGACAGGAGAGAGATGAGAATTTCCCCACACGTTCTATGAGGCCAGTGCCACGCTGGTATCCATTACCCTGCAGAGTGGGCCCTACCCTGGGCCTATACATCTTAGGGACAGTGTGTGGAGTGCCTGCCTCAATTTTTCTATGTCCCCCTGGTGCCTGAGACCTGCTGACACTGGTAGTGACATCTGGGTAAATTGAATGGAGGTCATACTGGGGTGCTAGGCCCTGGTTCCAGGGGTCCAACCAGGTGACTAAAAGCCATACTGGGGAGACTGGACTTTGAGGAGAACAGTAACATTCCTAAGGGCTCAGCACTGGTCCTTGGCACCAAGAGGATTCACAGGTTTCCCTGTCGGTCTCTAGACCATGTCTTTTCCTCCATAACACAGCATCTGCATGTAAAGAATAGTGGATTAAGGAACTCTTCTGCACTGCTGGTGGAAATGTAAACTAGTACAATCACCATGCAAATGAGAATGGAGATGCCTCAAAAAACTACAACTAGAAACTCCATTTGACTCAGCTATTCCCCTTCTAGGCATCTTCCTGAGGTTAAAGACATCACATTACAGTGATACATGCACACCCATGTTTAAAGCAGCACAATTCATAGTAGTTAAATCTTGGAAGTATCCTATATGTCCATCAGCAGATGAATGGATAAAGAAAAAATGGCATTTATACACAACAAAGTACTGCTCTGCCACAGAGAAAGATAAATGAGTCATATAGAAAAATGGATGCACCTTGAGACTATGTTAAGTGAAATAAATCAGACACAAAAGATTTTCTATCATATGATTTCTCTTATATGAGAAATCCAAAACATAAATAAAGAGCAAAATAAAAGCTAGGTAAGGGCAAGTAGGAATATAGATCTTTCTTAAATAAGAAGCGGATCAAGAGATGGAGGGAGGCTCATCACTCTTCCTCTGGTTCATTCTTTTACTCCCTCTCTTGGTCTAAAATTGGTAATTCATAGATATTCGTTTTGATTCTCAACTCCAAAGTCCCTGCCAGAGTTTGTCCATTTGTACAGCCATATTGCCTCACTATACACCTCTACAGAGCCAGGCATGATACTCCAATACCCTACCTTCCCAAATCCCTAGTGGGAGCACCATCTGGATGCTCAACCCCACTTTAACATCAATATATCCCAAGCTAAATATTTTGTTTATCTCCTTGTTGCATCCCCAATGTTGCAACAATTCTTTCTCTCACTTTGAATTTTTCCTTCATGTTGTCACTACAAAGCTTTGCTTGTGATTTGATTTCTCCCTTGGCCTCTAATCCATTATAATAATCAGCCTTCTGGTTTTCAATATTTTTTTCTTTTCTATTTGTTTGACTTTTATTAATATATGCTTGCAGTAAATAATGACTACATCACTGCAGGGAATTTGAACATCTACATAACACATTTAAATTCTTTTTTCCCCTTTCCTTCATCCCCATTTTATTTTTCCAGTATCAGATTCACTTATTTGTCTTATAAGACCTTATAAAGTCAATTATTGTACATGCAGATTGAGAACCACACTAAAACTAGACCAAAGAATATATAAAACATGTAAGACAATTGTACTAAGACAAGTGACTCTTTTACATACATTGTGCATGGTTACAATATGTTTTTCTCTCTCCCCCTTTTTTCCTATTATGTCTTTTATTTTGTAACATACATATTTCATTTTTCATATAAGATAAATCTTGTGATATTTAAGCTTGTGTGCCTGAGTTACTTCACTTAATATTGTAGTGTCAAGGTGAATTGTACTACAGGAATAAGTATAGGTAACTGGACTTTTAAAAAAAAGAGATGGCGGGAGGGAGAGAAAAAAGGAGGAAAAAGATGAAAAGGGGAATTAAGATGTGTTATGTACATATACCAACTCCACATAATTTAAACATTATGTACTGCAAACATGTATTAATTTAAAGAAAAAGAATAACTGATTTCATTGAGTGAAACCACATTTAGAAGTGTTAGGGAAAAATTAAAACACTACTTTCACTAACAACAAAATATTTATTTTGTTTATTAAGATGTTCGTGAGTATATTTTTAAAACATGAATTCAATATACAAGATTGGGTTTTTTTAAAATTACTGAACCAAGAGCAGATACAGTGTTTGGGACAGCAGATTAATTTGAAGCCCCTCTAAGAAAAAGAATGTAATTCAAAATGACAAACATGAAAAATACATGCAAACATATATTCACAACACACCATTAATTTTACAAAACTGACACTGCCCAAAGAATAAACTACAAGAAAGTAACCCATACTCTTATTACTTAGGTGCCACATCTTTAGTCTACTTTTTCCTTTTTCTTGTTGTGACTAATACTTTCTTGTGTTGTATTACTACTTTCAGTAGAGAGGATAGAAAGATAACTCACTTTTTCTCTAACATAGTTAATCAAATGCTTTTCTATTAGTACAGTATGTGAGGAGGAGATATTTCTTGAACCCCAGTGGGTGCCTGAAACCATGGGTAGGACCAAACCATATATCTTGTGTATTTTTCTATGCAAAAAATAGCTATGATGCAATTTAATTTATAAATGAGGCAGAAGAGATTAACAATAACAGATAATAAAATAGAACAATTATAACAATACATGAGTATAGTCTCTGTCTCTTCCAAGTCAAGATGAATACTGATATTGTCAGACTGTGGTTGACTGCAATTATGGAAAGGAAAATCACAGACCAGGGAAGACTGCTGTATCAATGACAGCACCCATAAAACACTGAACTCCACATACAGAAGTACTGCCTGTCTTTCATTTGTGCCTTGTGAGCACAGAAATCCTCATAAATTCTTACTTCCACAATTCTCATCAAGAAGAAAAGAAATGGTGTGTTTGTACTTGCATACACCACATTATCAACCGTATTCCTTTAAGAGAGTATCTAGACCAGAAGCAAATGAGAGCGCCTCTCCGGGTTGTGGTGTGTCTCTCACCCTCCCCTCTCTCCGTGGACTTGCCTCAGCCCAGCTCAGGCTGCGAGGCACTCTGTCCTGGGAGGTAACTCTGTTCTTCCCCAGTTGTCTTGCCTTCTTGCTGAGTCTCTTCACCTGGTGAAACCAACTGCATCGCCCCCCAAATCATTCCCGTCTCGCATTTGGGTTGAAGTTTCTGCCCTTCGAAGACAACAATTTGTCATTCGTGTTCTCAGGTTCCTGTGTGTCTCCATCATTGTTATCTGGCCAGGGACAGAGAGCCCCAGAGGACAAAGGAACATTCAACAAGTAAGAGTGGAAAACACGCGGGTGGAGTGACCCATTTGGTAGTGGAACCAAAGTCCTAGTCAGGCTGGTTTTTAGGCAAATCTCTCGATAAATACCCTTTAAAGTTTTGGAGCTATTTAATTTTGCAAATGACATTTCCTGAGTTAACTTCTTTCTACGTGCCTCACAAAAGAAGAGTTATCTGGGCCACTCGGTGCTGTTATTTTAACATCAATCCAGCTGACAACCAGAAAAGACTGTTTCCTGAAACTGAAGCATCTCTCCAACCCGCCTGAGCAGGGGCGCAGATGTAAGCCCTAAAAACTGGGAGAAACTGTCTCTTCCCTATAAATTAGTGAGGTTTTTTGTTGTTTTTTTTTTTACCTTCAATAAAGCCTTTCAAATAGTAAAAGGGAAAATTATCAGTCCCATACTACAGGACAAGACCTATTTCTTCTCTCTCAAGTGATCACCCAGGCATGGATTCTGATTTATCTACTGTATGCGTTCTTGAACTTCAGCCAATGAAATTCTAATGATTTTTAAAAATGAGCTGATATGTATGTTTGCTACATTTCAAAAGACAATACAATAAAACTAACCTGGGGGTGGCTCTGGGGTAAATCGTATTCTCACAGGAATCCTTCTCCTGCTTAGATTTCCGGCCATTTTCTAACAAGCCAGTTTTTTAACTCATTGTTTCTGCCCATTTATCAGCCTCTAGCCCCTTCCCTTTATTCCTGGCCACAGCACCCTGTCCTCAGTGGTCTCCACACTTTCTCCTTCTTTGAGACAGTGGGTTTCCTAGTGTGCAGGCCCCCTGCAAAGAGCCTGGAACCCCTTTTTTCTCTCAAAAGAAATGACAGGCGAGGGGCCAGAGACAAGGGTGTGGGCAGCGACAGCACGGACCGGGGCTCTGCCAGGTCCCTTGCTGCCCGTGAACTGGACTCTTTTGTGCTGCCCATCATGGCGGGATAGAAACAGAAAGCGTGTGAGTGATGCATCTATTGCTGTCAAACTGTTTGAGGACTGGTAAGCGATTAGCGTCCTGATTGTTGCCAGACCCCACAACTCTACATCTCCTTAAATCCAATGCTCCCACTTTTCTGTCACTGCCCAGCCCAAAGCCCTTGAGTCAGTGAAAAGGAACAAACATAATCAAGTGCAGAGGCACAGGAGAGGCAGAAATAACTGTTTTCACCGTTCACTGTCTTTTGTGACAAATCCCCAAGTTCACCATCCTTAAACAGAAAGAAAACTGTTTGTCTGAAAGAACAGACTGAATAACCACTTCAGAGAGGAGAGAGCTCAGGGGCTCAGCTTTGATTCCCAGCTCCACGAGTCACTGGCTGGGGGACCTCACTCACAACTAAGACTCAGTTAAGTAATCCGGAAACTGGGGACAATAATATCCCTGTCCTCACAGAGCCGTTGTAAGCACTCAGTGAGAGCTGTGAACGGCCTAGCCCAGCTCATGAGTACTCGAGAGATAGAGACGGTACTACTTTTCCTGCGCAGTGTGGCAAGGAGGCAAACTAGAAGGGCAAGTTGTGTGTTTCCCTTCAGGGTCTCACAGTCCACCGGAAGTAAAGAAACATAAAGAGAAGATAAATAATGTAATTCAGGAAAAGATCGGCACTATAAACAAGAGGCGTCAAAGTTCTGACAAGAGAAACTTGTGAACTTCGAGGATGGGGACGATAAAGGACACATAAGTTTTGAACAAAAAACATCAATAATGTTTAAGATATAGCAACTTCATCACCCTCAAAGTTAATAGGCAGTAGAAAAGTCTATGATTTTGAAAGACAGAATCTGTGAGCACACATCTCAAAACCGACCTGGGTTTTAACCTTTTGCCTAGAGGAGTATGAGGTCACATCAAAAGGGAAATTGGCATCAGCTCTTAATAAGATTATTGTGGAGGGGGTCAGGAACTGGCTCTCTTATCTCATGGTCTTAAGACATCCTGTAGAGAGGAACCAACCATGGGCTGCACTGACACCCACCCCAAACCTTTTAGGTGTTCAGCCCAGTCAACCTCAGGGAAAGGTCACCTTTCAGATTCCCGTATTGCTATGTCTTCAGAAAGGACCGATCCAGCCCAGACCATGAAAAAATTGTTTTCCCTTTAATTAAATATTTTATGTTTATTTCATATATTAATAAATGTGATGTTTGATTTATTTAAGGAGAAGCAATCTCTCCTTTAACTTTTAAAAAAATCTCTTTACATCTTTTGTTCTACTGTCTTAGAAATTTATCTTTAATTCACTAAGTTCTCTAACTTCTAACGTTTTTAATTTCCCAAGGTACTGTTTCCTGAATGTTCTTGTTTTACAACATCCTGGCCTTGCTTTCTGAATATCATCTTTTCTCTCTGTTCTGGAAGATGCTGATAAAGTATTAACATGACCATTCTGTATAGCTTTTCTTTACTGTGTGTGGCCTTTGCTGCTTGCTTATTTTCATGGCTTCTTTCATTTTAGAGATCTCCTCATAAGTGAGAGCTCTTGACTCTGTTCATTTTTATGAGGAACCCTAAAGAATGAATTTGCATTTCTAAAAAGATGGGAGGATTTGTTGATTGACCACATTAGTATGATGTCTTCCGATTTCATTATCTGTAGGCTTCACATTTGGGTCTCATCAGATGCCGTGAGAAGCCACAAATTTCCACCTGGAGGACACTGAGGCCTGGTCACCAGGGTTCTGGGGCTCTGGTAGGAAGAGAGGCTTGGGGAAGGGATGCTTCAGCATTGGGAATTTGTTTTCAGGTGTGTGCATGAATACTCTATGTAGATGTGGGGGAGACTCTATATACATGCACATGCAGAGAAAGAGAGAGGGGAAAACTACACAATTACCTGATTTGAAGCCTCGGATTTAAAAAATAGTGAAGTGTTTGCATGACAATGGGGGAGACTGAAAGTATATTGAATTTTTGTCTCCAATTGAGGGGGTTCAAGCACACAATTTGCTATAACGAAATTAGGTTTAAGGCCTTTAAAAACAACTTTTATTAAAATATGATTGTATAATGAATAACAGATAGACTAAGATAGCTCATCTATTAAAATGCCACCAAGGTGGCTGATGTTCAACATATATATCAAACTTACAACTCTGTGCACAGAGACTGCACATTTAAGTCCATATGTCCCTGTCTTTTGTGACACAGTTCATAATGGGTAGGCTGCAGAAATAGCCTACTTGCCCATCAACAGATAAATGAATAAAGTAGTGTATATGTACATACTGGAGTGTTTTTTAGACATCAAGAAGAATGGAATCATGACATTTGCAAGAAAATGGATGCTGGAGATCATCACATCAAACAAAATAAGCCAGGCTCAGAAAGACAAATATTACATGTTTTCTCTTATGTATTATATATTAACCCACACAGAAAATCTCAGTAAATGCCTTCAGCATATAAGCTCATATACAGATGCTATGGGGGAAAATGGTAGCCACTTACATTCTCCAAAAAGAGCTGGCAGACTCCATAGATAAGATTTCTGCGTGGAGTAGAGGCACTGGAGATTGAACACAGGGCCCCAAGTAGTAGGGTGTAGTACTGAACTACACCACCAGCTGTTTTTGATCTCTTATTTTGAGCCAGGGTCACTAAGTAACCTAGGATGGGCTGGAACTTACACTCTTCCTGACTTAGCCACTCAGAGTTTGGAGATCAGCATGCCCAGCTAAGATTGTTTTTTTAAATGTAAAAAGCATAAACACATAAAATGTACCAAATGGAGTTGCAAGCAGAGAGCTTTCTACTGGAAAAGAGTGAATCCATCAACATTTCTATAGAACAAGAACATGGAAAGAGAAGGAAGGGACAGGGCAGGAAATGGGAAGGGAGCTTTCCTCAGCTCCTTTTGCAATAGTTTGGGTTTCCTCTTGTGGGGAATTTGAGAGATTTTGAGCAGGGGAGTGATACAGGCAGATTTGCATTTTAGAAAATTCAACTCAGTTTCAATGTGGATGCTTTGCTTTCATTGTGGCCCTCTCTGCTTTGATAAGAGCAGAAGTAAAGTGGGGTAGGAAAATGGAAATGAGGGGTGAGTGGGAGGATCATTGACAACACTACTGTCCATGACTTTGACGTGCAGTGGTGGGATTTTTGGGGGTCCACATTGTCTAATCATAGCCACGATCCCTGTGTAGGGCTCAGTAATTGAAATGTATCCAGTGAAACTAAGGAACAGAGTTTCTAATTTTGCTTCACTTTAACAACTGAAATAGCTGCCATAGTTTATTGGACAATGACGATTTAGAAGGGATGGGTGTGGGAAATTTTTTAATTTTAAAAATATGTTTGTTATGGCATAACTGGCCCAAAATAAGTCACATATGTTTAAAGTGCACACTTTGATATTACAGGCCCTGGAGTCATGACCATAATCTAGAGAACTAGCACACTGAAGAAAGGCACGCTGACAAATACTAAAGGACTCTAAATGTTATTATCATTTCCTTGTCTGCTTTAACGAGAAAAATGAGGGGGAAATAACACTTTACACCATTTTGCTTGTTTGTTGTTTCAAATGCAATGAGACATGATGAGTCACAGAGATAAGGAGAAAGTTCTAGACTGAGACATAAGAAATAGACACAGAAATGGGAAAGTGTAAGGCTCTTTGGGCACCAAGGTTCTTCCTCACACCGCAAGGGAGGAGCTATCCAACACCCCTGGGGAGTTGTTATCATCTCTGTCTTCATACTGTACAATGAGAATGTTTAAAAAGATATCATTTTATCTAAGAAAAACAGTGCTAATGCAATATAGAAATCATCTTTGGGTTAAAGCTTACTTTGCACCCATGGAGTGAAATTCTTTAACTGCACTGAAATACACTGAAGCATGCTCATTATCTTCTATGCCTATGAACAATTTTGAATCCTTCATATTACTTTTCCCAGGCATCCAGATGGGTTCTAAGAAAAGCTCCACTGGGATTACATTTTGTCTGCATGGTTAAAAAAGAAATATTGTCATTCTCCTAATTTCATGCTGGTTCTTAACCCAAATTCCAGATTAAAGGGGTTTAAATTTCTGTAATCACAGCTCCAGAAAACACATCAGCGAATCCTCACAGATCTACCTTCATTAAACTTAGGATTACAAAGATAAGAGATAATGACATCTTATTTAACGCATCCTTTTGCTGATTTATTCTCTGGATGTCAGAGAAATTCTTCACCTTAATTCTAACATGAAACGCATCTGAGGACAAGTCTTATGAATGGTGCTGGGAGGCCTTTAAGTGTCTCTCTTAGTAATTATTGTTTTTGTGGAACCATGGAACTTCCTGTGGTGAATGGCTGTGATTTATGGTTAACACCTTCTGGTGGCATGCCGAACTGGTGACAAGCTCCTGAGTCTTAGCTCCTGAGTGCTTATTTAAAACTGTCCCTCTGCCTTCAGGTAGAATTAGTGGAGAGATATGAGACACTACCACATTTTTGAGGACTTTCAAGAAAGAAGCTTCTAGAACATAAACATTTTTTTAAAAACCCAAAATAAAAACCTTTGTGCCTAGCAACCCTCGATGCCATTGTCAAGATATTTTATATCTGTAATCCTTGAAAATAGATGTGTGCCACAATTAACCTCTGGATGTCAGTACATCTGCCGATTGCATAGAGCTCCATGGACAATGCACGAACTTATCTCTGTACTTCAAGAAAGAAGAGTTCAAAATCCTCATCACTACTTTAGAGGTACTAAGCCAGTGTGACCTTCATTCTCTTTATACAAGATAGTGGTTTCGGGATGGTGACACCACCTATTCCATTTCTATGTACAAGAACTGGTTAAGACTTGGGATTTTTCAAAATGTATTGTCCATTTTGTTTCTTCTCCTCATTAAAATTTACTTTTCATAGGAAGCATGAATATGAACATGTGCTTTAAGAACTTAAAAGGAAAAACTCTCTTTAAATACTATGTCTATAATTATTTAGCATCTGTTTAAATAAACACAAGACTTTCTCCAGCAAGATACTTATTTTCACAAGCCATAGATCCTAGAGTGGAAAGCAGAACTTTGTTAAGGGAGAAAAACAATGCCCCTCAAACAAGGAGAAACTAGCTAAAAACTAGGATTAGGCCAATTGCTATATTTCTTTTCTTTGATCACATCCGATTTTAATTCATATTACAATGTTACAAAGTATACTGCACTATGAAGTTTGTTGCTTTGACATCCCAGTCAATAACTATGACCTTTGAATGACATCATGGTCTTAATCTGCTGTACCCTGAGGAACAAAGAGAGGAGACAGAATGGAAGATACTATTTATGTTGCACAGTTGCAATTAGAAATGCAAATTATGTTTATAAAAGTGACAATTACATATTTTGAATGTACTAATGGTTCGTACCATGCAGTCAACATACTTGATATTATTAACATAAATATCAGTCATAATTGTTTTGTATAAATATTTATTAAAATATTTTTAAACTACTGTGATAGTTTCAAGCCAAATTATGCAAGAAAATATTAAGTAACTATTTAAAATATCTGATCCTATTTCCTAAAGGATAGAAGACTTCATTAGCCAGAGTGAACTGGCCATTTTATTTTGAAGCATATGTAATTTGTAGATCTAAATAGCTGCCACAGTATGGTCCAGATGGTCTTATTGGGTCTTATCGGGCTTGTTGTATATCATCAGGAAAGTGATTTTAATGAACCAATAGTGCCTTGAGGCAGAATTGCAATAACAAATATACCAGTCCCTTTCCAGATGTTTGAGAGACTCCTCCTGCCCTTGTGTGGGAGAAAAAGATAATCTTGACCCCAGGGCACTCCTTGCCTTTAGCAGACAGAAACGTTGTAAAGAGGATTTGAAATTAAATGCCTTGAAATAACTGAGAGACTTGGCCATTACTGTTTCAGTTTTGAGATAGAGTCCAGCAAAGAGTCCTGCCTTGCATGGGTTGTGAAATAAAGACATTGGTGGGGAGATGGGATGACTGGTAGAGGGGGATCTTGTGAATCTAGGAAGGAGGGGAGGGGATAGAGAGAGAAAAGGAGGCGGAGAAAGAGGAGGAGGAGACGGACAGAGAAAGAAAAAGAAAAGGAAGAAAGAGGAGGAAGAGAGAAGGAGGGAAGAAGGAAGGAATGAGAAAAGCCCTTTTTTGGTTCTCAGAGTCTGAACCATCTCCGTCAGCCAAATCACAGACCAGAGCAGGTAAGGAATTCCTTAGAGTTCTGAAAATGGTCAGTATGTCAGCAGAGGGATAATTCCTTTAACCCTAACATGAATAAGTATATCTGTTCTGCTAGAGTCTTTGCTCCTTAAGGATGTCGGACATGGCTGACTCTGCTTTTCTTTGACAATTCCTTAACACTTTCTCTGACATGTACAAAACACCCCATGAAAATATTTTCCATGAATACAATCTATCACTACCTATTTTCCCTCTAGATTTTTTCCCTCTAGATTCACTGTTTATCTGGGTTGAAAAAATTTAGGTTACATAATGATAAAATCTAAAGTTTGGTTCTCCATAACAAAAAGATGGGTTAAAAGCCCAGGTCTCTAAAGAGTTTGGGTCTTGGGCTGAGGGTCACATGTCTGCTGATAGACACAGATGTCCCTGAGATGAACATTTTGAAACTCTTCAGAGAGACATTTGGAGTTGGTCATTGAGCTCTCATTTTAAAAATTAAAAACAAAGTAGAATACCAATCATAGATGCTTCATCGAAATGCAATTTTGATGAAGTGTAAGGCAAATGTCATTAGGGTACAATTTACTTTGGGTGGTTACACCCTGGAAGATTTCTTAAATAGATAAATATAAGAGTAGAAAGGTTTGGGAAAATTTTGTTGGAATTGTAATATGATTTTTTTATGCCCCCCCCTTGTAAATACTGGTCAACGAATTAGAGCATGTAATAAAAATCTAAGTAGAGGATTAATGTGCACCTGCTGGTAACTCCAGGTTGCCCCTGTTTTCTCTTCAGGAGTAATTTAAGGGCATTTGGAATAGCTACTAAGGGGGCCCTGACAGGCAGGAAGAGGGAGGGCCTCTTTGTATCTGGTGGCAGGATAAGGATGGCCAGATGGGGCAGATATTTAAAACACCACAGGATGGAAGTAACCAGAAGGTGTGGGTTGATGGGGTTACCCTAAGGCAGTCAAGGTGAATTATGTGGTGTCTTGCATTCATCTTCCGGTACAGCTACTAGTAAGTTACTCTGAGGTCTTCAAGGAAATGCTGCCACACTGAAAAAGCAGCCCACGTATTAGACACTCAACAAAGATCTCTGGTTCCTGGAAGATTCTGTCATCTAAGATTAGATTGCAAATTTTTTGTCTGTGAGCTGAGATGCCCATGCCCCATTTTTAGAGGTCCTTGTGCTGGCTGGAGCAAGTAGCAGCACAAAGTCACGCCTGGGAACTAAGGCACACAGAGATACAGCTATAGGGGCAACATCTATTGAGGAGGCCACCAAGAGCCAAGACAGCAGGGAAATGTGAAGTTGCTGCTGAGGAGGACAGGCAGCCCTCCTATCCATGAAGAGAGGAGTGAGGCATCAGCTCTCCAGGAGCTTTAGTGGCTGTGTACTTCGATGTGAAGGCCAAGGCCACAGTCATTAGTCTCATTAATTATCTACAATGCTAAACAGAATATAGAGGTTTATCAAGAAGATCATACATCCTGACCAAGTCAGATTTATTCCAGGGATCCAAGGATGGTTCAACCTATGTAAGTCAATAAATGTAATACACTATATTAACAGAGTCAAGGACAAAAACCGTATGATCCTCTCGATAGATGCAGAAAAAGCATTTGACAAAATTCAACACCCATTCATGACAAAAACCCTGCAAAAAAATGGAATAGATGATCTATATCACAACTTAATAAAGGCTATTCATGAAAACAGCCAATATCGTATTAAATGGCCAAAAACTGAAAACCTTAACATTAAAATCAGGAACAAGACAAGGATGCCCACTATCACCACTCCTCTTCAGTATAGTTCTAGAAACATTAGTCATAGCAATTAGACAAGACAAAGAATTTAAAGCAATGAACATAGGAAAGGAAGAAGTTAAACTGTCATTATTTGCTGATGATATGTTACTCTATATTGAAGACCCAAAAAATTCCACCAAAAGACTTCTAGACTTAATTGACACTTTTAGCAGAGTAGCTGGATACAAGGTCAACACCCAAAAATCAATAGCCTTCTTGTACACAAATTAGACTCACTGAGAGAGAAATTAGGGAAACAATTCCTTTCACAATAGCATCCAAAAAAATGAAGTATCTAGGAATCAACCTAACAAAAGAAGCAAAAGACCTCTACAGTGAAAACTACAGCACTCTGAGAAAAGTGATCCCAGAGGATATAAGAAAATGGAAAGATATACCTGCTCCTGGGTAGGAAGAATCAATATAGTGAAAATGTCCATACTACCAAAATTGCTATACAGATTCAATGCAATGCCGATTGAAATTCCAACACTATATTTCACAGAACTAGAAAAAATAATCCAAAAATTTATTTGGAACCAGAAGAGCCCTAGAATAGCAAAAGCCATCCTAGGCTACAGACACATGACAGCAGGTATAACAATTCCCAATTTGTAACTATACTACAATGCCACTGTGATAAAACAGCATGGTACTGGCAAAGAAACAGACCTGAGGATCAGTGGAACAGACTGGAAGACACAAAAACAACTCCAGATGTACTCAGCTACCTCATCTTTGACAAAGGAGCTGACCAACCCCACTGGAGGAAGGATGGCCTCTTTAATAAATGGTGTTGGAAAAAATGGATCTCAACCTGCCAAAGATTAAAACTAGACCCTTATCTTTCACCATGCACTATATTAAAATCCAAGTGGATTAAAGATCTTAGCATTAAAACAGAAACACTAAACTTACTGGAAGATAAGTTAGGCGTAACTCTTGAAGACATTGGCATAGGAAAAGACTTCATGAACAAATCCTCAGTAGCATGGGAATTAGCAGAAAGAATCAACAACTGGGATCTCATCTTATTAAAAAGCTTCTGCACTGCAAAAGAAACCAACAACAGAACTAAGAGCCAACCTACAATGTGGGAAAAAAATTTTACCAGCTGCTCCTCAGACAAAGAACTACTATCTAGAATATATAAAGAACTCAAAAAACTCAGCCCCCTCCAAATATAAAGACCCAGTTCAAAAGTGGGCATCTGAAATGAACAGACATTTCTCAGACAAAGTAGTAAAAGCAGCAAGTAAATATATGAAAAAATGTCTCACATCACTGCTTATTGGAGAGATGCAGATGAAAACAACACTGAGATTCCCACAAAGAATGGCTGCTATCAAGAAATCAACCAATAACAAATGTTGGTGGGGGTGTGGGGAGAAAGAAACCCTTCTCTAATGCTTGTGCAGTGCAGACTGGTGCAACCACTATGGAAATCAATATGGAGACACCTCAAAGAGCTGGGATTAGAGGTTCCATTTGACCCGGCCATCCCTCTGCTAAGAATCATATCACAGTGATACATGTGCACCTATGTTTATAGCAGCACAGTTTGTAATAACTAAAACTTGGAAACAGCCCATTTGCCCATCAGTTGGAGACTGGATAAAGATGTGGTTTTTCTATACAATGGAGTACTACTCAGCCATAAAGAATGAGAAATTAGAGTCATTCATAGGAAAATGGATGCATATTGAGGATATACTCCTAAGTGAAATAAATAAGTCATACATGTATAAATACTGAATAATTTCTCTGGTGTGAAAACTATAATGGTACAAAAGATTCTAATGATATAATTGACAATGTGAAATAGGAAGAAAAGGGCTAAAGGTGTAGGGGAAGTGGAAAGGGTAGTGGAAAGGTAATAAGGGAAAAGAAAAAAAACATGAAAAAATGGAAATAAAGTGTTTGTAAATAGGGAAGGGAGGAGGAGGGGTAAAAGGGGGGCAGGGATAAGGGGAAAAAATTGAGAACCAAAACCTGTCATGTAAAGGTACAAGATCCCAATGATGAATGTAACTGTACTGTATACCTAAAATGTACCAATAAACTCAATGGGAAAAAAAATTAGCTACAATGCTAAAACAGCACGATAAATGAGCCAAGTGTCTATTTATAATGATGTTTGTTATGTTCTTCAGCAAATGATAGGTGAAACACTGTGCTAGGTATTAAATACTGACCAGTAAGAAAAACAGCAAGGTCTCCACCCTTCTTGAGCTTACAGCCTGAAGTTTAGGATCCCTTATAAGGAATCCTGTTTGCTTTATTGTAGCAAAGAACACAAACACTTCTCAGTTTAAGACTCATCAACTCACAAAGGAGAGAAGCAATTAGCATACTGTCCCACAGATTTTACACAAGAGAACACTCTGACCCTGTTCAGCGGATTTCATCACCAATCTAAAGATTGCTTTATTTTCAGAAGAGAGTAACTGAAATTAGGAAAAAATATAATAGCTACTGAAAAGAAACTGATTTAAACAGGCAATAGTGTGTAAACTGAACACAGACATTCATTAAAACTCTAAATCTAACTGCACTTGAAAATACTTGTAGCATCCTAGAGTTGGATAGTCATGACCTAGTGTAAGAGAACATCTGGGTTCCTGCTTCTCTATTTATTCATTCAGACAACAAATTTGTCTGAGTGCCTACTCCATGCCAGGCACTATTGTAATCACTGGAGATGCAGCAATGAATAAGACACACAAATCCCGCATTCTTGTGAAACTTGAATTTTAAAGACAGACGGGGGGGGGGCAAAGTAAATAATTATCCAGTAGTATGAAGTGCAATGAATAAAAATAAATAAAGCATGATAGGGATT
>NW_022900926.1:16629238-16635826 GCF_012274545.1 Fukomys damarensis | reverse complement strand
AGGCCTTGTCTTTGAGTAAAAAGCCATTCATAATGAGGACATGAGCTACACAAAAACCCATGAGAAGGGAACAAGAGCGCAGAGGCCCGGAACAAGACCGGGGAAGCCCGGCAGAGCGAAGAGGAAAAGACAGGAAGTGTTTTGGACGGGGGCAGGAACCTTACAGACAGTGCTAAGGCATTTTCTCTCTGTCCTTATTTGTTTTATTTTGGTGTGTGTTTTAGTACTAAGGAGCTGTTGGAGGGCTCTGAGCTTGGCTGGCAGGACCACTACTCAGCCTCCAGGGACTTTGCTTTTGCACATTGCCTTAACAGTCTTCCCAGGCTGTGGTCTCTATAAACGCTGTGTTGCTGGGATCGATCCCAGACACCTCCAGCTTGCTGCCCATCTCACGGAGGTGAGGATCACTAGGAGGTTATTAGACCTTCCAGGGAGAGCACAAGAAGTTGGGGTGGTGACATTTACAGTGATGGATGGCTGGAACAGAAAGAGGAGGCCTGTCCTATCCCTACCTTCATGACCAGGCAAACTCAGGAGTGACAGCTGGAGAATAGTATTTGTGGGTGACCCAATTAGCAGGGCATCCTCCATGTTCCTCTGTCTCCTTGAGGACAGCACTTGTTCTCCTGTCTCCACCGGGATAGAGGGGTGCTTTCCATCCTACATGAAGATGTGTAACAAATAATGGTGTTTCTGCATGTTTATAACAAAGTCCCATAGGCTGGGCGACTTATAAACGATAGACAATTATTTCTTACAGCTCTAGAGGCTGAAATTCTGGGACAGAGCTGCCAGCATGGTCTACTTCTGGTGAGCACCCTCTTCCAGGTTGCAGACTACTTATCTCCTTACTTGCTCTCTGGCCTTTGGTTATAAAAGCACTAATCTCATTCACAAGAGCTAACCTCATGACCAAATCACTTCCCGATAGCTCCACGACCAATCACAATCATTCTGGGATTTGGGCTGTAACACATGACTGTGGGGGACACACACATTCGACCCATGATGAGCCAGCTATGCTTGTTAAGTTCTAGGCCACTGACTACATACTTAAGTACAAACGTCTGCTCTTTTTTTAATTTTTGCTTGTTTGTTTGTTTGAGTCTCACTGTGTATTTCAGGCTGACTTCAAACTCTCAGTGATCCTCCTGCCTCAGCCTCCCAGGTGCTGGATTACAGGCGTGGGGCACCAGACACAGCTTAACCTCGCTTTTAATAGTGGAGAAAATGGAAGCTTAGATAGATTCCAGAATTCACCCACAGTCACTCAAGGAATGGCAACATCAAGATTTGAGCTTGGGGTTGCTGGATTCCAGAGCTTTTGCTTTGTGTGATCATGCTGCCTCCAGATATGTCAAATGATTAGAAAAAGAGATTTAAGTTTATAGGTGTCACTATAGATTGTTTCCACTAGTATATGTTATATAAAATTCCATGTAGGTCAAACCTCATAACAAATTTCAGATAAGACATAAGTGGTGCATACTTGTAAACTCGTCACTGTGGGAGGCTGAAGAAGTTCAAGCCCAGCCTAGGCAATTTAGCAAGACCCTGTCTCTCAATTAAAAATGTTTCAAAAGGGCTGGAGCTATAGCTCGGTGCAAGGGCCCTGGGTTCAGTCCCTAGTACTCCCTCTAAAATCATATCCCTTTGCTTGGGGGTCCTCACCTCTAGAATTTGTATGTTTCTTAAAATAGGTAGACCTTCACTGAAAAAGTTTTATCCTTTCTAATCATTACATAAACAGATAATTTCATTTCATGAATGTCCTAGGACTTATATTTGC
The DNA here is from genome assembly GCF_012274545.1 of Fukomys damarensis. NCBI lineage: Eukaryota > Metazoa > Chordata > Mammalia > Rodentia > Bathyergidae > Fukomys > Fukomys damarensis. Next base: position 16,634,037 of record NW_022900926.1, on the reverse strand, counting down.
TATATTCTGCATATACCTTACTTAAAACAGACCCACAGCTGAAGTGCAGAGGATGGTGTGCTATTGGACAGTTATTTACAATTGTTAGTGCTTCTTTCTTGCAGATTTTCTAGCAAGCCCAGGATGCCTTGTTTTCACCCCTCTTCCCTTGGTTCTGTCAGTTCTATGAACTTGGATATTGTACCTCTCGGAGCATGCCCACCCCTCCCTGTGTTTCATACAACTTCACAGAAATTAACTCTTTGGATGACTTGGTGCAGTGGGGGAGCAGGATTGGTTTTACCCAGATCATCCAAGCAGGGATGGACCCAATGCCAGGCTCTGGGTTTGGTGTCTCAATGACTTCTTTTTATAGATCCAAGCAGGACTATCGTATTCTAGGTAAAGATTTTGCCTTGTTATCTATAGACCACAACCTGTTAAACTAGTCTTGACATGCCAGTGAGCCCTAGATAACAGAACTAGAACATTAAATATAAGAGGGACCTTAAAGATCTTCTCATTCAATCTCTAAGATAAATAAATCCATGTAGACATCATCAGGAGGTAAAATTAGACTACAACCAAGGTCTCCTTTGCCCTAGGGAAATTGCCCTCCCTCAACATGCCATGCTTTCCCCCCTGAAATTCGAAAACACAGTGTCTTCTGGTAAAATCTGCATGAGATGAACACATCTATATGAAAACCCTTGTCCTCTGACAGCAATAGTCTATGATTTCCCTGGATGGAGCTAATTTCTCTTTCCCCATCTTCCCAGTGCAGCAATTCCAGTTTCTTTCCTCTAAAATGCCTCAATGCCTGCAAATACTTACCTGCAGGGACTTCAGAATTCAGAACAAATCCTTCCTGGACAAGAAGGGAGGTGGAGGGAACATTGCCACTTCCTGTGTAGAACTTTTATGGCAGTCTCCCATGTGTGCAATATGTGTGGGGCTGTATTTTATTAAATCTTTTATAAGAACACTTCATTTCAGTTCTCCTCTGTCTTTTATGGTGATCCTGCCCCGATTATTTTTATGTAACTGAGATTTTGTTTTTAAATATTCAATTGTGATTATGAAAAGAGGTTCTTTATTCCCAGAGTCATACTCATGCATAAGTAACCTCTACTGAGTTATGTGGAAGCAACGCTCACATCATCGCTTCAGCCCTGGGCCCGTAATTTGCAAGCATGAAATAGAAGCCTCATATTGCAATGCAAATTATAGCATCCAGGGACCAACAGTATAATCACCCAGTTACAGAAAAAGGTAAAGAAGAGAAGAAATTTACATAATGGGCCACAGAAGATACACAAGAGAATGTCAGGAGGCCCATGTGCCGTACCTCACTACCATTCTAAGTATGTGCTTGCTTTCCTCTGAAAAGGTAGAGAAAGGGAGGATTGGCTCCTCCTTGGAGAATCTTGAGCTTCAGCTACTTTTCCAGTGGTGAGAGATTGGTCTGAATTATTCATATGTTCTCGTCCAAAGTGCGAAATGGCTAAACAGGATTTGGGATAGTTTTAGAAGCTGAACTTCAATGGATGAGTTGGTTCAAATATGAAAACACAGACAGTGAGTGAGAATGGCATTCTAGGGAGAGGAGGAGGAGTGAACTGAGGGGTAGGGACAGGAAAGCCTGTTTGAAGGGAAGCATGGTCCAGCTGGGCTGAAAGCTGGAGTGAGACGTGGCCCGGCATGGAGCCAGTTCTACTTTTGTTCCCATATAGCTCAGTGGATCTTAGCCCCTCAGGCCTCGGACCCTGGTGAATCAATCCATCTGAGGGGAAAGCTCCTCAGATGTAATCACATCTCACCCCAGAGCAGGGCTCCAGAGCGCCCACCCTGCAGGGAATGAAAAGACATCTGGAACTCTTCCATTTTGATTCCTAGGATTTCCCCCAATTAGCATCAAATCCTGATTTCTCCTAGCACAACACACCATTGAATACTGACTACAGGAAGTTCTTCCCAGAGTCATTTGGAAACAGATAAGAAATAATAAAATATTTGTTACATAGAGTTCTTTAAAGTCACTTTTTCAATTATCTAAATAATATACTAAATATGGAGAAAGAAAAATATACAATACACAGATCTTTCACTGACGTGCTCTGGGACTAGCAGAGATGACAAGCAGACAGACAGTTTCCCATGGTGGGAAAGTCCAAGTGAGCTAATGCGAGCACAGTGAGAAACTGGGGTGGGCAGGTGGGATCAGACAATTGAGGCCTCAGAGGTGGCAGCAAAATAGCAGAGGTGGGAAAGGAAAAGATGTGGGCAGGAAGTGTCAGATGGACTGGGGTGCTGTTTACCAGAAAATAAAGCATCAAAGAGGGTGTCTTTGTTGGCCCTGGAGTAGCTTAAATCCAAAGAAATTCATTTCCCTTGTGATTCAGGTCAGAAGTCCAAGCTCAGTTTCACTGGGCTAAATCAAGCTGTCAGCAGGCCAGGTTCCTTCTGAGGCTCTGAGGGAGAATTTGCTTTCTTGCCTTTTCAGCTCCTAGCATCAGCCTGCCTTCCTTGGCTTAGGACCCAGGCAGTCCTCTTCAAAGCAAAGGACTCCCACCCTCTGCTTCTGTCAGCACAATGCCTTTGGCACTGACTTGGACTTCCCTTGCCTCTCCTACCTGTTCTTCGGCTGCTCACCACTCTTTGATAAGGACCACTGTGATTACACTGTGCCCACTTTTCAGATGACTTCCCCATCTCGAGGTCCTTAAGTTAATCACATCTACTTAGAATAAGGCAATACGCCCAGGTTCCAGGGATTTGGACAAGGACATATTGGGGAAGCTATTGCAGCAGGAGTGGAAGAAAATGAGTTTTATGAAGCACAAAGGGAAAGGCAGAAAAAGAGCATAGAGTAGGGCCCAGTAAGGAGGTTGAGTATAACTCTGGAGTCAGCAGGGAACCACTGAAGTGTCATAAACCAGGGGAAATGCAGAGTAGCAGGTGGATCAAGGGAGACACACTACAAACACACAAATCACTAGGAGGCTTCTGAGGGATTTAATGAAAAACGCCACACCTAAATATAAGACTTCCCTGTGCCCCACATAATTCCTCATAAAACATAGAGTTGCCTTAACTCTGTTTGAACTCTATATTTGAATTCTTGCCAAAATTTTAGGGGTGTTCTCTCAATTACTTTATTGGGAATAACACCCTGGTATTTGAAGGTATATTAATCATCTGAATGGGGGCACTTTTGAGATGGTCCTGTTGGTTAGGCAGGTATATGTTACACCAGGACTGTCTGTGATCAACTCGGTGCATGGTCACCCTATGTCTGAGGAGAGCACATTCACTTGAAATGACCTAATCAATTTTAGTTTGGGCATTAGAAAAACCTCTTGGCTGATTCTAGAAGAAGAAAAGGAAGGAGGAGGACGAACAGGAGCAGGAGGGGAAGGAGTGGGAGAAGAGAAGAAAGAGGAGGAGGGAAAAGAGGAAGAGGAAAAGGGGGAGGAAGAGGAAGAGGAAAAGGGGGAGGAAGAGGAAGAGAAGGGAAGAAGAATAAGAAGAACAAAAAGAACATGAACATGAGAGAAAAGAATAAAGAGAAGAGATAAAGAAAGGCAAAGTCAATCAATACTGCTGTTCTATTTCTTGGGCGTCTGATCTCACACTCACAAGTGTTGGACAGTGTTACAAACGAGAATTGACCATGATTTGCTTTAGAAAATTATATCAATTATATGGGAAGTTCAGGGATGACAGAGCCCCTGATGTCAAAATTACATGTGAAATGTTGGTGTTGATATTGATCTCTAAATCATTATCTTATATATTATGTGGATCTTAAGTAAGTGCCTGCTGTTACATAATTTTAAAATATACAATGGATCCTTGAATTACAACCAACCTGACACACAAACAACTGGGGTTAGGACTGGAACTTTAGTTTTAATTTAGGACCAAAGTCTTGAGCCAAATGCTGGTGATTGTGCTTCCGGATGGTCTCAGATACAGATTTAACCCTTGAAGAGTTCTGGAAAGAACACGACAACATCGTTTCCTGACTTGGCTTAATCGAGAAGCCCTGGGCCAATGTCTCTCTTAAGGGCACTGAGATCCACCTGTGCATAGGAGAGAGACTTTGAAGGCTCTGTAGAGGAGCCTGAGCCTTCACCTGACCAACTTGAGTTACATCCAGCCCTCAGGAATGAACTGAGTTCATCAGTCAAGGGTCCACTATATTTGATTATTGATTAAATTGATCCCTCTCAAAAAATAATCGAGTTCGGAAAGGAGGATCTTCAAATTGAAAAGACCAGAGGGTTCAGTTTTAAATGCTGGGCTCCCTTTTATTCTGACATAGGCAGGCCTTGGTGGGTAGGTAGGGCGTGGGGGGAGAACAGCAAGTTGCGTAGTGGGGGACGGTATTACCAACTGAACTAGTTGACGGAAAAGACATAGTTTTACAGGGCGGAGTATTGTAGTCAGGGTTTTCAAGGGAATAGATTTAATACAGGACACATAATTTACAGGATTATTTTATACTATTTACCCAAAAGTCAAATACAGAGGAGTGCAAGAGATCTGTCCACACACTAGAAACCTGAAGAATCCAGCCCAGGGCCTGGATCCCATAGCAATGTCCCACACAAATCCAGCTGGAGGCCTAGAGCCTACAGCAATGTCTCATGCAAGTCTGTACCAAGGATCTGCATCAGAAAGGCCCAAGGGTAAGGATCTGCACTGAAGCCAGGAAGAGATGCTCAAGGGAAAGAAGAGAGCTCCCCTGAGGAGAGCAGCAGCCATTCCCGGAGACAGCGAGGCCCCAAGCTCCTCCCCCCCCCCCCCCCCCCCCC
>NW_022900926.1:16599321-16628645 GCF_012274545.1 Fukomys damarensis | reverse complement strand
AACAGCCAAGTTTGCATCAGGAAAACTAACCTGGGCAAGCTTCTCCAAGAAAATCAACAGCCAGCAATCTTCCCCTCCAGTTCTCTTTTTATGCCATTGGCCAACAGTCCTCAGGTGGGTCTTCCACCCCCAGAACTACACTGACTCAGTTCAGCTGGGCATTCCAAGTTGACCATTTAGTTAAACACAGGATCAGCCAATGGATTTTAAGAGTTCCTTACTGTACATGTTTAGTTTGAGATGCCGGTGGGGTGATAGAGGATTTAGGGCCAAAACGCTTTTAAGAAAATAGGGGAGGTTGTTTACATCAGAACCACAGGCAGCAGCAGAAGACTGGATAAGGAGCTTGGAGACTGGAAGCCTGAGACAGGAGGTCAGATACCCCTTACTTTTATGTTTGGAGGTGCTAATGTACTAAGAATGTGCAGCACAGGGATACCAAGTGGCCTCAGAATTCTTATTGGAATCAGAATCTGGTATAGGCACACAGCACACCAGTTGATCTGTGTGGTCTGCAGGCTGAGGCAGGGTGAGGCCGGAAAGGAATGGGTCAGAGGTCTTGTTAGGCACTGTTTCTTGGTTCTCAAACCTGAGGGCTTGAGTTTCTTGGCAACACACACACACACACACACACACACACACACACACACAGAAAAACTTTATTTATGATTGGAACACACACACACACACACACACACACACACACACAGAAAAACTTTATTTATGCACTGAATGTCACCCCTCCCCACCCATTCATGTCCTGAGGCTCAAACTCTCAATATGATGGCTTAGAAGGTGGGTTTGTGGAAGGATTTTAGGTTTGAACAAAGTCACAAGGGTAGATCATCCATGATGGCTTTCGTGTCCTCGTGAGAAAAGAAGACAGCCCAGAGCCTTCTCTCTGCACCATGTGAGGACCAAGCAGGAAGTTGAAGTCACCCCTCCCCACCCATTCATGTCCTGAGGCTCAAACTCTCAATATGATGGCTTAGAAGGTGGGTTTGTGGAAGGATTTTAGGTTTGAACAAAGTCACAAGGGTAGATCATCCATGATGGCTTTCGTGTCCTCGTGAGAAAAGAAGACAGCCCAGAGCCTTCTCTCTGCACCATGTGAGGACCAAGCAGGAAGTTGAAGGCAGCCACCTGCAAGCCAGGAAGAGAACCACCTCCAAGAATTGAGTCTGATCTGGACCTTGCACTTTCAGCCCCCAGATCTGAGGGAAATGGTTTCTGTTGTTTAAGCCATCGGCTCACGTTTTGTTATAGCAGTTTGAGGTGAGGTGATCATGCTTCAGCAAAACTCCAGCTAAAGAGATTTCCAGGGTGCCCTTTCCATGTATTGTGGTGTCTCCACTGAAGAATGGGACCAGGGTTTGGTATCACTAGAAGGAATTGTTGGTCCATGGCCCACAGCCACATCTGTTACTTCACCATCTGACCCCTCTCCTCCTTTCCTGCCACCATGCGGAGGGAAGCCCACTTTGTGCCCTGTCTGGTTAGTAGGAACCACATGGGCTGTATGACCTGGTCATGGAGCTTGCTTTGCCTGCGCTATCCCTGAGGTCACCAGCCCTCCAGACAGACATGAGCATCTTCCCTTTCCACAGACATCTGTTCTGCTGGGCCTCCAAGGGAGAGGGTGGGTGCTTGGTGGCTGCCTGGCTAGGAAACTGCCCATTATGAGCAGTGGATCATCTTGCCTTCCATTAAGTATGTGATTACAGCCAGATGCTGTGGCGATGGGCACACAACTCCCTATAATAACCGTAATTATGAGCCTTGTGTCTCTTCAGCTCAACATACTCTGAAGTCAGAAGAAATTTGGAAGAACTGCTTATTGGAGGCTGCAATCAAACAGAGAACTTTTTTAAGAAGGGGGGAAATTCCTGCCTGACATCTTGGCTTCCGTGCATCCTGCACTGACATCCTGTGGTGTGTTTGTGGAGTCCAGAATGAGCACAGCTCCGACTTCCCTCTCCAGCCCTGTGTCTCTTTCTTCCTCGTTCTTTGCTCTGCCCACCCCACCTCTTCTGGTTCCTTCTCAGCTGCTTCTCTGCCTGTGAGAGAAAAGCAAGCACCTGCTTGCCCACTACCCCCTGCTGTGGGGCTGGCTGAGTGGGGCCCCTGCCCTTCCCGATAGGGCAAAGATGTTGGAATCCCCAGGGAGAGGGGGTCGGTCGGAGGAAGCCCAACTTGGCTGCTTGCCGCGATGACTAAGAGCCACCTGGGCCCGCCGTGCTTGTGGGTCCATCTATTTGTGGAACATGGAACTGCTCAGAGCTTATGTGTGCACTGCTAAGTCTTCCCTTACAGGAGTACATTTCAAAGAATTGGAAACCCAGTCTGAAGAAATAGCAGGCGTGGTCGAAAAATATGATGAATGTTAAAAATTATAGTAAAAGACACATCGCCATTGGTCCTCCTCAAAATACTCTTCCTCGCTTCGACCACACTTTATCTCCCTGTCCTTGCCCCTTTCTGACGCAGTCCTGGGAGTCTGCTTTTGTGAGTGTTACTAGTTGTGGGGGCCTCAATGTCCCAAAGTGACCCAGAATGTTTACCTTTCAGTTTGACTTTGGGGAAAAGGCAGAAGTGCACAGCACCCAGATCTGGTGAACGAGGTGGGTCAAGACACAATGTGATGCTGTCACAAGCCTGCCTTTCCACTGGACGTCACTCGGTAGTAGCATTCACTATAATTTTTGATCACACACCGAAAACACCTGAAGACTTACAGAACTGCTTCAGAAAGTGGCAAGAACAGTGGGATAAATGTGTTTGAAGTGAGGGGGGAATCTTTCAAGGAGAATTAATGGCAATGTGTCTTTTAATTTTTTTAATTTAAACATTTGCTCTATATTTTGATCACCCGTTATATGTTATCTTAGTTTGGCAGGCACACCACACGAGATTCCCTACACTGGATAGCAAACCAAGAGAGATTTACTGTTTCACAGCTCTGGGTGGAGGTTAGAAGTCCAAGGTCAATGAGGTTGGTTTCTTCTGAGAGCTGTGAAGGAAATCTCTGTTCCAGACATTCCTCCTTGGCTTGTGGTTGACTGTCTTCTGGCTTTGTCTCTTCACATCACCTCCCCTCATTCTGTCTCTGCACATGATGTTCTTTTTATAAGGACACCAGTCATACCGGAGTAGGGGCCTGTTCTACCTCATCTTAACTAATTACATCAAAGCAACAGCCCTACTTCCAAATAAGATCATATTCAGAGGAACTAGGGGTTACAGCTTCAACATCTGCATTTGGGTGACACATAATTCAACCCCTAGAAGAGGTTTCGTAGCCTGGCATGTACCAAGCACTACACTGAATTCTGTGCTCTATTCTTCCCCAAGGCAATTCCTCCTGCCCTCTCGGAGTGGGTGGGTACAGAGAGTAGACAAGGGTTACAAAATCTATAAAGTCAAGGCCAGCCTGGACAACTTAGCGAGACTCAAAATAAAGAATAAGAAGGACTGGGGAGGTGGCTTAAGTGTTACAACAGCCCTGCGTTTAGTCCTCGGTATTGCTTCATTAACTAATTAAAAAGTGACCAGTGCTGCAATAGGACCCTGGGAGGGACCATAGAAGAACTCCAGATAAAGAAAGAATCCCACTAAGAGCCCAGGGGAGGCTGCCCTGGGAAGTGGAGTGGAGTCTGGAGTCTGGAGGGTGACAGCCGTTGGCCAGGGAACAGGTAGGTGGAGGAGGTTGTGTTCTAAGCGGTGGCATCAAAAAGCACAAGGCCAGTGCAGAGAGACACCGCAGGGACTCGTGGATAGAAGAAAGAAAAAGACTCCACGGGGTGGGGTATGTCATGGATGCTGAGCTGAGAAGGGAAGGAGAAAGGCCTGGCCCTTTCAACCCACTGTGGAGTTTGGGCACCGACCAGAGCGAACGGAGCAGTCATGAAAAGGTCACTTAGGAAACGGCGTGGTCAGAAGAATGATGTGAAACCTCACTCGCTATGGTCTGGAGGAAGGGAAAGAGCAGGAAAACCACGTGGAGGGGCATTTCTGTGGCCCTGGAGAGACATGGCAGGGCCTAAGGGAAGACGGCAGCAGGATTCTGATGCCCAGGCATCCTTCAGACTCCAGCCCAGAGCTCACAGGGCCACAGGCTCTCCCGTTCCCTTTCTGTGCAAGGTTTGAGCCCAGTCTTCTCCTGCATTATTTTTCCTTCATATGTTTACAAGGTCACGTGCCAAGCATGGAGTGTATTTGGAAAAATGAATTAATTTATGTATCAAAAAACTAGGAAGCAGTTATACTGACACTGTGCACAGAGGGAGACGGAAAGACCTGGCCGAGATCACCAAGCTCACTAGAGGCAGCACCAGGACGTGACCTTGGACATCTAACTCAGAGATCATATTCTTTTTGCAGGGCTGGAGATTGAACCCAGGGCCCTACACACTCTAAGCAAGTGCTGTCCCACTGAGCCACACCCAGCCCCACTAAGTTCATGTTGTTAACTATGACCCTACACAGCCTCCTAGGAGCCAGTTATCCTCTTCTGGTCATACCCAGCAGAACACCAGGTCTGTGGCCAGCTCTCCATGAGTGTTTGTTGACTGAATGCTGGTGATGGTTGGATGTGTATGGTAAAAATGGTAGAGGGTGGGGTTTGGTGGCAGGTGTCAAGGATGATTCCCAACACTTTCAGCTTGGTGCGAGGTCAAGCTATTTCCTGAGTTGGGAACCACAAAAGGAGAAGCTGTCCCTAGGGACTGAGGAGACCTGAACTTGCAGTCTAGATCAGAGATTTCCACATGAGGGCAAACTGGAGCCGAAGGATAGGGCACAGTTAGGCACTGGCCACCCTCACTGGGTTTGTGTCACCCACTACCCTACTGAGTATCAACCTGAAAGCTTTTATGCCTTATCCCATAGCAGCTGAATAACAGCTATTAGATGTGGACTCTAGGCATTTTTATGAGATCTTAGTTCCAGGACTTGAGGTTTGGCGAAAAGAGCATATTATTCATACAGAGAACAACTGCATTAAAATAGCACTAAGCATCTGGCTTGCAGGGACAAAACCAGGAAATTCAGAGTGATGGTGAACATTCTGTACTGAGTTCACCCCGATACTGGGTCTAGTGCTGGTCCTCCTGAGACCAGGAGTGTGGGCACAAAGATCCTCAGGAGGTAGAAAGAGCCACGTGAGGAAACATAGGGCAAGATGATGGGAAGGAGGAAGAACAGGGGGACTCAGGGAAGTGCCTTTGCAGCCGCACCCCTGGTCTCTGGCCCAGGGATGCCACCCAGGGCCCAATGCATGGTTCCAAATGCCACCCCTGACCCTGGGACCATCTTGGTTTGAGAGACTCTATTCTCTGTTCATCAGCCAAGTAACAGAAAAGGCAACTGTGTACATTTCTAAAGTGTTCAAAATGACTCTCAAGTCTATGTCTTCTTGAAAGCAAATTGAAGACCCATTTCATTCACTCCTCTTCTTAAATGAAAAATCTAAGAGACTTCTGGGCTACTAGGTCAACAGCTGAGCTGGTGATAAATATGGGAAGACTTGGAACTCAGAAAATGAGCTGACCATCACTTTTCCAGTGCTATAAAATGTTAATAATTCTGAGAAATCTGGCTGAGATGCACGAAAGGTCAGGTGGAAATTGAAAGCAATTTGTGTCCTCCCCGTGACCTGTCACTTAGCAAAGCAGAGACAACCCTGGCTGAGTCACGCATTTAGATGTCACAGCCTTGACTCTATCACCCCCCCTTTTGAAAGAAGACACACAGAAGATCATTCATGTGAAAGGACTGGTTGGGACAGGGCGGGAGAGGTGGTTCGAATGTGGGCAATGCCAAGCTCTGAGTCTCACAGGACTTGGTGACACCAGGAGAGCACGGCATCCCCAAGCCAGAGACAGGCTGCACCGGCAGACTTCTTGTAGTACCCCAGATAATTCTGCTCTGACTGGAATCTTTATTTAACAGCCTTGATGAGCACATTAACTATGCTCCAAGTTTGAATGAAAAGTGCAAGTATGTGACGTGTTTCCTAGCAACATATTTTGATAGAAAAATGGGCCTTTCTCTAGTTTTGTAGTAGGATTCTTCAGTGGGAAATATCTTGAATTAAAACACCCCCTGTGGAGGTTAAATTTCAAACCTATCGCCACACCCTCCTCTCTGTACACACCCACATGCGCGTGCGCACACACACAGAGAACCACTGACCTGAATGAGGGCTTGCTCAGCTTGGATAGGAGCTGCTCGCCTGCAGCAGTGAGCCTGCTGTCCTGTGGGGCAGACACAGGAGACTTCAACCAATCTAGCTCCCTACCTTCTACAGAAATGTTTCTTCTTGATGGTGCCCTTTGGCTTCTTCCCTTGCTAGTTTTCTCTTTGAGCCATGGAGACTCAGCAGGGAGAGAGAAAATGGCAGAAGAAATGCCTGAGCATCAGACATGGGGGTGGTGAAGAATGAGGATGATTTTCAGGGTTTTGCTGGCTTCCACCCATTCTCCTTTTCTGCTTTTTGTAGCTCAGCATCCCACAGGTGTGAACACGGCAAACTAAGTATCCTTGTTTCATCCTGCACTGAGTGAGTGTGGTTGTGAAATCCTGACACTCGGACACCAGGTAGAAAGATGGAGGAACAGCCCACAGTGGAGGTGGTTGGGTGCATTTTCCTGGCACCAGTGCAGTGAGCAGCTGCCTCGTGATGAGCCTCTGCTGGAAATTACTAAGCGCACATAAACGTTTGGGTTCCATGGAAACAGCAGGAACCCCGGCTGGTTTTGGAGCCTGGGACTGGGCACTGAGCATCCCAGTTGGCCCCACAACTGACTTCCTTTGCTGTCAGCTGACACCTCAACACCCCAGGTTTCAGCTTTAGAAACGCCAGCAAGAGTCCCCGGGGATCGGGTACCGCTGTGTTTTGCTCAGGGCTGTTTAGCTTTGTTTTTGATGAGCAGGAGGAAGGATGAGATGACTAACCCAAGTATTGTATGATTTGACTCCTGTGCTGAAAGGTTCCACCGGGTCATTCTGGGGTAGGAATTTGGCAGAAAGGACCAGACAGTTCTGACTCTGGGGTTCGCAGTAGTAAATGACTTCATGAAGTACCATGGAACTGCATGTTCTCATTCCTGGAGAGGGTGAGACCAATCTGAACAGATACATCTCATTCGGGATCTTCAACTTTGGTCAGCAAACATGATATCGTTACTTTTCTCGGGGACCAAATTACCTTTATGAAGATGACGGCAAGCATATTTCATAGATGACCCCAGTGGATTCTTATATCACTTAATAGGGTAAGAAAAATTTTAAAAAGGAAAAAAAAAACCCAAAATTTTATCTGCAAATACCTGAAGATATGATTAAGAAATATTCTTGAAATGAGAACCAAGCCCTGTCATGTAGAGGTACAAGATCCCAATCATGAACTTAGTAACTGTACTGTATCCCTAAAATGTACCAATGAACTAATTTTAAAAAAAGGAAATATTCTTGCCTGCTTTCTTCTTCCCTGTGAACACACCGAGAAGTAGGTTTTCTAGGAAAGGAAGTCAGAAGATGAGCATTCAAAAATTGGGATGCCAGCTGTGTGTAAAAACACCAAGGTCACTGGAGGGACAGTGAGGGAGGCAAGGGGAAAGCTTTCTGTAAAGACTTCCTCCTCGGAAGGTGGCAGAGGACACCAGTAGGACCAAGCCAAGGGATGGACCATGTGACAATGGGACATGGATGGAGGAGCCATTGTCTGTGAGAACTTCCAAAGGGCAATGGAAATTCGCTTTCTTAATTTCTCTCCAAAATCAACTGTGAGAATCCCCTCAGGAAACATGGATTTATGACTCGGCAGTGACAACTATTCATCAGTTTAGGTTTTTGTTGTCATTTTTCTGACTCTCAAGACAAAGCTGGCTTTGCAGCCAGCACATATGTGACCTCCCACTCCACAAATGTAGACTTGGCCACAGCTCTGTGTCCGACCCTCGGCTTGGAACCATGAGCAGTACTGACCACTCCTCTATTGCCCTGCTGGACTTCTGCTTGGGAGATGGACAAACAGCAAATCAGTCTCAGAGGGATAAATGTTTGAAGAAAAATAAAAAACAGGGGAGATGAGGTGACAGGGAAGGAAGGAGTCACACTCAGTAAAGAACTTAAGAAAGATCTCTCTGAGGTGTGATATGTGAGCAGAGACCCCCCTCCAAAAAAAGAAGCAACCAACCTTGCAAAATGAGACATGCATGACAGACAGAGGGAACAGAAAGTGTAAAAGCCCTGTTCTAGGAACTGAAAGAATCCAGTGCAGCTGAGAGGGAGTGTGACCAGGAAAGAGAAGGATAGGACAGGAGGGTGGAGGTGTAGGCAGGGGCCAGATCATAGGGGACCTTGCCACTCAGAGTGAGGAGCTGGGCTTCACTCTTCTATGTAATAGGGAAGCAAGGTACGGATTTAGTTTGAGGAGTCTTGTCACTGGACATGGTGTCCCACCAGATAACTTAGGCCCTGGTGGGTAATCCCAGATCTCAGCACTCACAATATTAATGGATGGGGGGATAACTGATTAAAACCATTATGCTGGGGACCTGTGTAGGAGATTTTGGACCTCACTAGAAATTCTAATACCTTTCATGTGTATATTGTTCAAGATACACATACTGTACCATGAATATCCAAATAATGTACTTATATTCTATTTCCTAAGCGTATGTTTACTTGAGAATAATGCCTGCTTTCTACATATTGCATACAGGGGTCTCCATGGCCCTTCCGAGACATCGTGTCTGATGATCAAGCTGTAAAGACAGTGGGAAAAGGAGAATGGAAAATCTCAACTTTGATTTCAAACCAGCCACCATTTAGAGCCCTTCCCACTTCCCAGCTCTCAGGAAAAAAAAAAAAAAAAAAAAGCCAATCTTCCTTTTCCCATTTTTGTGAAAGACCAGAATCATGGATAGCAAGGCATCACATCACGGCCAAGACTTCATCTCCAGACTGTACCTCAGTCATCGCTGACAATATGCTGAAAGTGCAATGTCTTCCCACCCCCACCCTCCTTCCTTTTAAAATTTATGAATTTTGCAGATCTGTTGAAAACAAAAACTGCTTAAGAATTGCAGAATGAGAATCCTTCCACACCACAACACGCATGTGTCAAAGTCTAAAGAGGCAGAAAACTATGAAATGTAGGTCATGTTGGGACATTTGGAGGAGACTTAACCTTTTCAGGGCATGAAAGAGAATTTCAAAACCAGGTGCCACCACAAGTGCCTGTGTGGCCAGGAATGTATCATCAGGATTCCTCTGCATCGGTTTGGATGGAGTATAGACCTCAGCAGAGAAAGCAGCCCACTGTCTGGTGGACGGTCACCAGGCCAGAGAGGTGGCTCTCATTTATTGTCCTGCCTGCCTGTCCCTTCAAGTCAGGCTTGGTGACCATGGCCCCCAAGATTTGTTCTGCTGTCCCTGTCCTGATGTCTGATCTTGGAATGACACTAGATCTGGTATTCACCGTGAGTCCTACATTGTAAAGAACTGTAAATGGAAACGTGCACACACACACACACACACACACACTCTCACACCACCTCATGATGCTAAGCTAGAATAATCTTACTTTATGTTCTAAATCTTTCAATTTACTATTTTTTTAAAAAACCACAAATCTAGGTTGAATGGGTAACATTTTGAGGTCACAGCAGACCCAGAACAGGTAGTCACATACCCTTCCACCAAATTCACTGTACTCAAAGCCACCAAAGTGAATCTTTACACAGCCCCCAACCCTAAGTCAGCCACAGTCCCAATGCTCAGTTACTTGGCATTAAAGCAGATAGGGGATTCTCCCTCTCTCTGAACTCTGTATAGCATCAGTTTCAAATAATACAATAATACTGTCATCCTATTTTTATTCATCCTCTTTCTGCAAATTACTCTGATTCTTGACCTACTTTAAACTATACTATCCAAAACACTCCAGACAGTGAAGCAAAAAATCAGGAAGCAAGAAGAAAATGCACATACAATGCAAAAATGTCTTTCCAGAACTCTACATGGAAGACTGTGGCAAGGTCCCTCAGGCATTTATTTGCTGATGCCTCTGATTTATGTTTAATAATTTTAACCAGCTTGTCTGAAGAAGATTCAAGGTCCCGGAGGATTGGGGATTTCAAGGAATAGAGAAGGGAGAAGTTTCTGTGGGCACAAGCTGCACAGTCCCAATAAGACATAACAGCCAGCCAGAAATAATAAACACAGCACAAAAGGCAGACCCTGTATGTAAAAGAAGGGCATCCAGATCACTCAAAAAACCTCCCTTGCACTGGAACAATCCCTGGAAATGGCTCAGGATGACAATTGAGGTTTTAAGACTATGCCTGATTTAAGCACCAGAAACAGTCTTATTTTGTTCATTATGCTTTGAAGAAACAGACGGCTGATACATCTTAGCAAGAGTGGTAAGGCTGTTAACTACATGGCAATAACTGTCATGAGTGTGCTATCTGCTTTGAAGAAACAGACGGCTGATACATCTTAGCAAGAGTGGTAAGGCTGTTAACTACATGGCAATAACTGTCATGAGTGTGCTATCTCCAGCATGTAAGCACTCAGGTGAACAGGCAAAGACCTTCGCCTATGTAAGACCCCCAAGGGCTCCACCCAGGTAAGTCGCTCCCAGTACTCATTCCCTTCTCTTCAGCTTCTCTGTGCATCCACCTCTATAGAGCACGAAGTGCTGGCTCCCCGGTTTTATGCTAAAAAAATATTCATCATTTGGGAAAATACCCTAGCTTCAAATTTACTTCAGTGCAAATTCTAAACAAGAATTGAACATTTTTTGAGGAACGGCTCACTGACACCCTGGCTCAGTCTGCAACACTCTGTGAAATCCTAAAAGAGCAGATAGATTCTTTTGTTCTCCACCTACGCTGGTCATCCCTATACACAGCACTATCAACTTCCTCCCCCTGAAGAGTGGTTTGCTTGGTACTGGGATTTTCTTTTTATTGTACAATGACCCAGACCCTACCAGTTAGATTAAGCAATTGTGTGACTGTTTTTGTCAATATATGCATTACTTTTGCACTCTCTTTCTCCCTCTCCTCAGTATACATGAATACATTTTTATGGTTTCCTCCTCATAAAAATTAGCTTAGATCAAAGTAAAAAATAAATGTACACACAATCATTACATGTTAATAGAAAATAAAATTAAAAATTTTTAAAAAGTAGGTTAGAAAGTGTATTAGTCTTTTTGTGTTGCTATAACAAAATACTTGAAACCAGGTTAAAAAAAAAAGAGGCTTATTTAGCTCATAGTTTACCAGTGGGTTGAGGGTTCTTTTGCTCAGTAGGGATGGAAATACTGACTTGGCAAAGAGCAACAATCTTGACGCTACAGCTCTGGCTTTGGGTGCCGGTGGCTCATAGCCCTGTGTGTTACAGTGTTGAGTATTGAATGCCAGTGCCTCTCAGCTCTTAGTGTTACAGCTCTTAGAGTTATAGCTCTTGGCAGCTCCTTTTCACCCCTGTCAGCTTCTCAGAAGCAGAAGCTCATAGCATCTTTGGCCGTGTTCTGGAGCTCCTTCTCGCTCTCCTGTCATGTCTCCACCAGTTAACACTAGTCTTTGCTCTCTGCTCTTGGCTCTTCACTGTTCCCCCACTGTCTGGAGCTCTGCAGGGCTAACAGTGTTACAAGTAGGTAGCAATAGTATCACCTGAGCAAGGCTTTATTAGGAACTGTGCTGCAGCCCAGGGTGTTAGTGCACAGGTGGGAACCCTTCTGGACTGGGGTGAGGAGTGTGAGGAAGCCCTACTTATTAGAGGAGAAGTGACCCTTGCTTGTTGTTTCATGTATTTTTGTGGACCTATCTGGGGACTTTCAGACTAGTGAGGGGGAAAGGTCATCTGGAAGTTACAAGGCAGAGTTATCTGGAGTGGCTGCTGGGTAGAGGCATCTGGAATTAAGCCTACACTTTAAGCCTGCTGTGGCTGAGGCAGGTATCTCCCAGATTGACAGTGGAGCACATAGCACACACTCTCAGCTGTCATAGTGACAACTCCAACAAACTTCAGGAAAGTGTGTACTTGACTGACAGCTCCCACCATTCCCCAAAAATGATGGGACTGACATCATGAGTGGCCCACTTTTGAAGAGTATCCAGAAAGGGCAGTCACATCAATCATCAACCAACTTTACAAGTTTCCTTTCTGGCCAAGATACAAACTTTTCAAATTGCTCCTGATTCTCAGTGTAGGTCTAACTAAAAGCAGCCAGCAGTACCCATACCACAACCTGAACAGGGGCCTACCTTGAAATTTCCTTTGTCAGATTAATTAATCCTCCATATTTAAAGCTGTCTCATATGAAGTCTCAGGACATAGACAAAAACATAGACAAATTATTTGTTAAAATGAAATAGCTATAATTTTTAGTCCAGTGTCTAATAAAGTTCTTGTTCCTAACTGAAACCTCATGAACTTGGCCTCTACTGACCTTTACTGACATACTGACCTCATTCTTATCAACATTCTGATCTTCTGTGCTTTGACCAGAATCACTCATTAAACTCTACTTACAGTATTCTAGGAGAGAGTCCTCCTTGTATCTCCAAGCTTTACCAAACCCTTCTTCTATAGGAAGGCTTCCAAAGGCTTCTCAGTTACATGGTCAGGTACAGTCTTAGCAATGACCCTACTTCTCTGGTACCAATTTTCTGTATTAGTCAGTTTCCCATCACTGAGGCAAGATAAGCCACACCCACAACTTAAAGGAGGAAAGGTTTATTTGGCTTACGGTTTTAGTGGGTTTAGTACATGGTTGGCTGGTTCCAAGGCAGAAATGGCACAATGGAAAGTCATGGCACAGGAAAGTTTCTCACCTCAATGGCAGCCATGAAGTAAAAAGAGAAGAAAGAAACTGAGGACAAGAATATACCTTCAAGGTCACATCTCTATGACCTGCCTTTATCAACCAGGCCCCACCTCAAAACACATGAGACTTTGGGAGGATACTTTAGATCTAACATAACAGTGGTGTTGTTCAAATCCACAGTCTGGCTAACAAATTTGAATCTGTAGAAGAAGCTACCTCATACAAGAGGTGGAACTGGTGTCCCAACATTCTGTCTTACACAAAGGTCATAAAAGAGGCAGTAACTGATTCTGTTCTAATATTAAGAATGCATCCTTAAGCAAGAAAAATGCCTCAGAACTTTTTTCATTGGTAGCTGCCTACAAGAAAAGCCAGCTGCCCAAGGTGAAAATCTGTAAGATATTGGAATAAACCAGAACATTTTAAATGAAACCAATTAATTTGGATTCCACACTCAACTCTTTACATAGTTGGACAAATAAAAACTGGTCTTTTTCTTTTTAGACTGAAAAACCTAGTAAAATAAAAATTAAAACAAGCAAAAATTTTAAAGTCCTCAACATAAATGGCCTTTCTTCATTGAGTACTGTAGTTATTTTTCATGCTGTCTTCTCCCCATACCAACTTGTACACATAAATAACCTCAGTCTAACTCAGATCATTCCCTGAGTCTTGTCATTAACTGATAGTTTGGCCACAGAGGTTCTCCTTCAGAACTCTGAAACCAAGCAATACATGGTTTATTGCTTTTTACTGGAAATGGCTGAATGACTCCATGATCTAAATGTTGAACTCTTTCATTCATATTTCCAAATAATTGTGTTCTTGGTAAAACTATAAAAGGAGTTAAGTGTAGCAGCACAGATCTGTAATCCAGCTACTTGGGAGACTGATGCAGGAGGATCCCAAGTTTAAGGCCAGCCAGGACAACTTAGCAAGAACCTGTCTCAAAAATAAAAAATACAAAAGGGCTAGCGACCAGCAAACAGTATTCTGAGGTCCTGCTTTGCTAGCATTTATGTAGACAAAGTTCAGTCCTTGGAGACAGACTGACTTTTGAGAAAATCTAGAGGCCAGCTTCTGTTATGAAGTTTTCTAAGTTTGGGGTCAGCCAAAGGCACAGAAAAGAGAAGAAACAAAATCAGAGAAGTAAGAGAAAACTTAATCAGACAAAGCATTTTCCATGCTGTGTGAATGGGATAATCTATCAGAATATCCTTGTTGGCACCCAAAAATGTGAAGGTAAGTTTTGTGGGGTCAGGCTTTGAATCTTTGAAAATGCCTGATATAGCTGCACATAACCACAGATTTTTGAGCACTTAGTATGCACTGGCTACTGTCCTGAGCATTGAGCAAATCCAAAGGCATGCGATTCAGCATGGGCTCTGGGTCAGACAGAGGTGAGGAAAAGCCTGAATCACTAATGATACTTGAGAAATCAGCGTGGAAATGTGCAGTTCCTCAGAACTGTGAGGGTTCACCAAAACAAGGCATCTAAAGCAAATTTGCTTGAGATACAGACAGGGATCTGTAGATATGAATCCCATCTCCCATTCCCCCACACTGTCCGATGGTTTCCATGCCATTATCAATCCTTGTTTATGTAACCGTATTCGGGACCTAGAACACAATGCTGGGGATGACCGCTGCCCCAGGAGGCTGAGCACAGTGCATGGAGATGGGAAATGGGAGAGGGTGTGCCGAACAGGGTTTATTTCGCAGAAAGCAGGGTTTGTTGTACGCCTGTTTTTGAGCACTTGCTATGCTGGATTCTGATACATGTTATGTATCATTCATATGGTTTTGTGTAGAACAGAAGCAAGATGGGTGCAAAAGGGAAGGGGATTCTGCCTTCTTTGTGTGTGAGAAGGAAGAGGGGATGCAGCAGTGAAATGTGTTTGTTTGGAGGTGGGAATGGTGGAGCCCCTGGTGTCCTGAAGGAGCAAGGTGCGATGGAGTCAGGAGTCACAACCTACAGACAGGCTACAATTTCTCAGGACTGAAATGCTCTCTTATATTGCAAAGATCAAACCTGACACCATTCCCTAATTTTTCTTTCGTTGTTAGCATTTTATTCCCTGAAATGTTTTCACTTTATTGCAATAGTGCTTTAGAAAGTGCCTGGACAGAGGTATCATGCTCAAGTCTATTTAAGGAAAGGAAGCCTTTGCCATCTCCACAGATGCTGAAATAGCCGCAAATGTAAGGATTTGCATCAGCTCTTGCTGCTATGCAAATCAGAGAGCAGTTTGTTGGTGGCCTTGTTTATTTTTGTAAATGTGTGGGTAGAGGAGGGAAAGGGGCTGTTTAAAATGCACTTGAAACTTTGTTTGTTGAAACTTTGTTTCAAGTTGTTGAACTATCCAAGAAGAAACTTAGCCCCCTCCCCCCCAGGAATAAAATAAAACCTACTTCAGAAATATATAAAGCGTAAATACACTTAAGCTCTGTTAAGCTGGCTGTTTGAGCAGAGGGTTGGGAAGTTTTCTCTTCCAAATGTTAAGGTAGATCCACCTCACCGAAGGGCTCAGAACTTGTTGGCTCCCCAAGGAGCCATTGGGCCTTAACTTCCCCTACCCCTCTGCTCAATGAATCCCAAAACTCTACCCAACCATGATTTCAGGATATGGAACCTACCTTGAGTTTGTTGCCTCCCTCTATGGTTTTTCTTACACTGTCCTGGCTACTGATGCTGGGTCCTCAGTCTTCTCGCAGCACCCACGTCCGTGCCAGGGACTCTCAGTGGCTGGACTATTCACTGTTGATGCCCCTGGGCCCCAGCAGTGATTCCCCCATTTAGCATGGCATGAGTGAATCACACAAACTATCGAAGACTCGGTGTCATTAATGTCAGTAACACAAAAGAATATCCAAGAAATCGATGAAAAAGAACAGCTATGAAGAGAAACCAGCTCCACCACACACCAAAGCCTCCAATCAAGGCTCTGTATTTAGAACAATCTGGTACCGAGCATAGGACACGACAAGCAGAACAAGAGAGTAGAATAAAAATTCCCAGAGGAGGTCCAAGCAGAAATGAAAATTTAGTATACGACAAGGAGGGAGGGACTACATTGCCTGAGCAAAACTGGGGGATGCCAAGTAGCCGTTAGAAAAACAAAATCTGTACCTCTCGCTGTACAGAAGATCAAATTCCAAATGGATTAGGAATCTGAATATAACCACTTAAACTGTTCAAGTTCAAGAAGAAACATAAATGAATTCCTCTCCTACCATAGTATGCAAATGTGAAATCCAGAAAAAAGTGGATAAATGAGGCTATGTAAAATTAAAACATTTTCATGGCAAAAGCACCATATAGAAAGTCAAAAGTCACCTGACACAATGGGAGAAAATATCTCTAATTTCTACCACAGATAAGAAGCTGATAACCTTATATTAAATAATTCTTGAAGGGATGAAAATTACCAAAACCAGCAGAATAAAAACAAAATGCACAGATAATTCATTGAAAAAGATATATGTCACTTAAGCATAAAAGGAGGCATTCACGTAGCTCATAATTAAAGAAAGCAAGTTAAGCACTTCTCACCTATTAGGCAAGCAAAAATGTAAAAGTATGACAATACAATCCTTTGGCAAGGCCAGCAGGAAACAGGTTGGCACAACTCTTTAAGAGGGGAATTTGGCAGTGACTAACAAAACTATTCATGTATTTACCTTTCAACTGAGATACCCCACTTCTAGGAATCCACCCTGAAGCTGCTTCTCCAAAACTACAATAATACAGATGGATGGTTTGTTCGTTGTAGTATTGGCTGGTAACAGCATAAATGCTCATACTTGACAATAGGTGAATAAAGAATGGTACACCCAGTCAATGAATTGCTATGCAGCTGTGAAAAAGATGAAAGGATTCCTATAAACTCATATGGTATGCTTATTAGGATACAATACTAAGTGAAAAAAAATAACTACAGGCACCTTTTATATCAGAAAAAGGAAAACAAACAATGATACAAAGATTTGTTTGATAATACAAAAACAGAGACAAGGTAACCTAAGAACTAATGAGACTAGTTACGTATGAAGAAATAGGTGCAAATGGGTTGGAAAGGATAAGAACAGGACAGAATGGCTGTGGGAAGGCAGAGGAGTGACTCTATCCTGATTAAGGCCTCTACATGAGTCTGACTTTGACAATCACAGTAATGAACATTTACTCAAGATATATACATAGAGTCTGGCATGGTAATACATAACTAACTCCAGGCTAAGGCAAGTTGAAGCTCCATTTGGGCAATTCAGCAACAAACGCTTTGTCTCAAAATTTAAAAAGTGAAAGTGTTACAGATGTAGCTCAGTGTGGAGGCCTTGGGTTCAACCTCCAGTCTCATCAAAAATAGATAGACAGATAGACAGACAGACAGACAGAATCAGTAAATATGAGAAATACAATCCAAATAGAATATGTCTCTGACCAGGTCTCTTAGGGTTTGGATGAAGAATGTTCCCCCAGAACTTCTTGCACTCTTAGGCAGGTCTTCGGGAAGGTGAGTGAATCTTGATGCAATTGAGCTGACTTGCTGTTAGGAGGCAGGGTCTGGTCAGAAGAAACTGGTCACTGGTCCCTCCCCAGCTCCTCCTCTCTCTCCCTACTTCCTGACCGCTGCGATATGAGTGCTTTTCCTATGCCCGTCTGCCATGTCATTTTCTGCCTTGGAGCCAGGTGCCAATGGACTGTAAGTATAAGCCAAATACGGGGCAATTTAATAAAAATAATAAATAAGTATAGAAATAGACTGTTGACCACAGAATATGAGCATTCATGTATTCATACTGAGTAAATAAATAGGGCCGGGGATTTAGCTCAGTGGTTCCTCTGCCTGGCTTGCAAGCACAAGGACCTGAGATTGATCCCTGGTACAAAAAAAAAAAAAAAAAAAAGAACTGAATAAATAAATAAAGGAACCGATGAATAAGTAGGGAAGAAGAAAAAGCTTTTCCCTACAATAGAATTCTGAATAATAAATATAGAATAATGATGTAGAGAAGGAGCCACAATTTTCAAATAGTGAAGCAATAGTTATTTTAGAAAAGATTCATCAATGAATGACAAAATCAGTGGGCAAAATGCGACAAACAAGATATTTACATAGTCTCAAAATATCTCCCCTACAGAAACTTATTAATTCCAAAGGGGAAGTGGTTGCCTTACAGTGAAGAAATCTGGGAGACATCACGTTAATCCAGTGATCAAAGTTAATGCCAACAGTGACTGGACAAACCAGTGTCAGGTGCCTTGTGGTATAAGGCCCTGCGGACACAGCATAACTGCTTACATACTTACACCAAACATGCATAGCCCAGATTTATTCGTGAGGAAACACCCAGACCAAAGAACATTCTGCAAAAGTAACTGGCCGATACTTTTTAAAGAGTCATGAAAGACGACGAAGGACCGAGGAACTGTTCTAGACTCAAGGGAGCAAAGCAAGGAAAGAGGCCACGGTGCAGATTGGAAGAGGAGACCAAGGAAATATGGCAGCTACATCCAAGATGTCATTTAGATCCAGGCCATTGCAGGGTAAACTGGTGAAATCTGAATAAACCCTGCTGACTATTTAACAGACTTGTTAATAGACAATGTTAATTTCCTGATTTTGATAATCCTACTGCAGTTATGTGACATGTTATCATTTGAGGAGTTCAGGAATTCTCTGTAACAATTTGTAGACTTTTTGTAAGCTTAAAACTTATTTAAAATGAAAAGTTTAAAAGTTTCAATTTAAAAGACAAACAGCAAGCAAGAGCACAGGACTTCTGATTGATACTGCAGTAGAATGTGGCATGTGGAACCATTTAAGGAAACAATAAGGCACTGTGAAAGCCTGGGCTTAGAACCTTGCAGATGTAGCGTCCCCTCTGACCTTGGTACTTAGTAACTGTGATGCCACGCTAATTACCTGCTCAGTTTCCTCACCTGTAAAATGGCTCCTTAGAGTATCTTCTTTATACAACTGGTTATAATTACCTAGATTCACATCAATGTCATTACCTACAATCAGCACTTGATATTTGTAAAGAACTTACCACCAACTCAGCCAACAGAATTCAGAGTGGTTGCTATTGTGATTGTTATGGCTAGCCACATCGATGACTAGTTTATTCCTCATGAGTAAATTACTCACTAGGTGTTGAAGGCCCTCTTTAAGGCCAGGAAGTTACCCTCTAGATTATGTTTCTAAGGTTTTGAGGTACTTCATTGTAGTAAATGCAATGCATGAAAATTTAATCTTGGAAAAGTAAACAGAGAGTGGTCATTTTTAAAGATATGATTCACAGGCCTCTTTAGAACCAAATTCCCCTTGATTTACCTTTAATTTTGCAGTAACAGGCCTGTGACATAAAGCAATGGTTTGTGCTTGGCCTTAAGCAGACTGAGAAAGAACTAAGACAGGCTGTCAGGCATGGGCAGATGCTGACTCAATAGTAAATTTTAACAGTGTCAGTTCTTTTGAAGGGGCAAAGAGGAGCCAAACTCCTTAGATTGTTTTTTCTTTGCAGATTGTGAACTACTTAAATGTGATGGCATAGATCAAATATTTGAGGTTGAAAATTGCTTGTAGGTTCATGGTTTCTCCTTTAATCCATTTTTGAGATGCCTCCAGGATAAATAATGGGCAAGCACAGAAAAGGATGGCTACACGGGATCCTGTTTCCATGCGAAGTCAAACACAGAAATGTCTGGCGTTTCTATATGTTTATTTTTTAAAAGGATATAAGACCAAGCGACTTCTGTGGCAACTGTTCCATTTTTAAATAAGGGGTGCAAAGCATCACAAACAAAATATGCCACTCTGTTATCTTCCAAATAGTTCCAATAATCCCTTAAGTCTAGAAACAAAGGCTAAATTCCTGAATAAATTCTCTTATCTTCAAAATGTGCCCCAAAGTTTTGGAATCCTAGCTTTTGGACATTAACCAAAAAGAGTTTCCATCCTGTCATTTGGGAAACCTTCTCAAATTCCCGCTAATATAACCTAAGCAGAGAAGTTGTTTTGTAGTCCTTTACTGACCCCTTGATTCTTACGTGCTCTGGTCATGATGGAATGGATATCCCAGAGCACCTTTGTCTTAGAGCCTTCATCCAGAGGCTCCCTCCACTGGCAGAATTTCCACCTCATATTGACAATATCTGGCAAGTCTAAACTAACATCAGCCAAATCATTGTGTTGCTATCTCACCATTCATCCAGGCCCCCAATCCTCTCCTGCCCCCGAACAACTAGAGACCCACCCTCTTCATTGACTTACCCTCCACTTGGATTCTCAATCTCATGCCCAGAAGCTTCTTGCAATGTCTCCTTTATTTTTCTGATTTTCTTTCAACAATACACAGGTCTCCCTTATGCATTCTCTAAATTCATTTTGTTCAATTAGCTCGACACTCACTGTTTCCCTGTCCAAACCACGTACCCTTTCAAAATCTGGCATCTGTCCTCACTTATGTACTGAAACAAACCAAATAACTTTCTACCACCCCTCTTCTCTGTCTTTGTGGCTTGCCTACTTTGTGGGCACATGGGGCTGGCTCAGATCTAAGTCTTTGCTCTTCATGTAGCACTGGCTGAAATCTCCCCTTCATTTATCTCATTCCTGCTCACCCCTAGATGTCCATCCTGAGACCCTTTGGAGCGGCGACAACTTACCAGTACTGCCCTTCTTGAGACTCTTCAAATACTAGCTATTGGTGGGACCCACTGCATCTCCTAGTTGCACCGTGGTTCCTTTGGGGAAGCACACAGTCCTCATTTCATGCAGTCTTGCTCAGCTGTTTTTCCTTGGCCAAGCAGTGAGACTGTGTCCTTAGCCATGCGAGCCTGACTTTCTCCCCCAGGACCAGGAATCTGGAAGGGAGTGACTGAAGAAAGAAACAGATACAGCCAGGCCATCCTGGCTGCAGAGGCTGCACTAGGCCCTGGCAGGCACAGAGCTCCCTGTGCTTGGCTCTTTCAGACACCCATTGTTTCTGTGAGCTGGGTATTTTCCCTTTGAAGTTGACCAAAGTGAATATCTGTCCTCTATAGATCCAAAAACACTTCACTAGGACTCTCTTATTGCCTATGATCACTGTTGTTGCTAATTCTTATGTTGAATTTGAGGGAGGAGGGGCTAATTATGTCTTGAGAACCAATAAGATGGGAAATTTCTTACGTGCAAGAACTGCAGTAACTCTATTATGTACATTGGAATCGGGCTATAAATGACACTGAGTCAGCTGGTAGCGCTACTTTCATTATGGTTTCAGTAAAAAAACAATTCTTAAGCAACTCAAGAACTACTTATGTAGTTCCTATAACTGTGCGATAGTAAACATATATGAAAATTATTCATTTGCAAAACAGAGGGACTAGAATACCTACCATCTTTGTGATTTTATGTTGTAGTTATCATTCATTAATTCCCAAGAACAACCACTGTTTTTGCAGCAGGTTAGTCACCAGAATTTTGCAGAAGATGAAGAAGATAGGCCGTCTTCCCTGGCTTCACTACACTTTTCTGAAGTTATCTGGAAGTGCTGGGTGCAGTTTAACTTGTGTCTTTATGGAATGATAGTACCCGGCCTCACTTGACACTTATTTCTGAAGCATTCTCATTTTTAACATAGCATTTATTCTTCTGGTTGCATACACGAGGAAGCTGCCGTTGGGTCACGTGACTAAGATCAAAACCAGAGCTAGGAAGAGAAGACAGGTTCTTTAATTTACAACCATGCTCCTTCCTTCTCTTTCTACAGTAGTGAAAAACTTTTCCTTTGGGACACAATTAAGTACTGGAATTATGTTTTATTTAATTCCTGCATTACATACAACTCATGAGCTATTCTCGTGCTGCAGAAGACAAAGGCAGTTTCTGGGTTTCTTCAAGGGGAAAAATGCCCAAAGCACTATTTGATTAGTGGTACATTTGGTCAATGATTATTTATTTAGCACATGACACGGACACGGCACTGGGTTGCCCTGAGACAGTAACACTGGATATGTAAGACATACACAGCCCCTGCCCTCGTGGAGGGTACAGTCCAGTGGGAGAGCATGTGAGGAGCCAGGTGAAGAGACGGAGCACATATACGGTTTCCAAACCTGTCCCTAGGAATTGGAATTAGGTTCTCAACCCACTCCTACCATTTGTATTTTGGCTGAAATTTACCAGCCTTATTTTTCCCTCTCATTCTAGAGGCACGTGCCTCTATCTGTAAATTATCATTTCTCTTCAAAATTTCCCCTTCTTCATAGTCTCCCGTCCAAACCCTGTATTTCAGAAGTGACCCCCAACATTTTTCTCATCCACAGAGTATTCCCAGAGGTCCCTCCTGTGGCATCCTGATGGACTCTCAGTGCTCCTCCCTGCTCTATAAAAAATCCTTCCGTGAGAAGTAGAAAATTCTCTCGGTTGTGTTGTTAGTGGTCCAGGATGAGACCAAAGGGCTAAGAAGCAAAGGGCATGCTATTGAGTTTTTAGGAATGCATTTTTGGCAAGCAGTGTGTCTGTGCCCAACCTTAGGCTATTTTGCTTTAGGATCAGTATAGGTATGTAAAGGTTTTCAATTTTCTTCAAAACATATGCCATGTAACTGACAATAAAAAGAATAATAGTAGCAAGCAAGTTACAAAACAAAACTGGACTAGGGCAGGTGCTGAAAGAACATTTGATACAAAGACTGGAATTTCTGTCAGCTTAGATCAGGCATTTGTCCATTGTTAAAATGTACAGCTCCCTAGAGTCTTAAAGAGTTCCTATCATTTAAAAAACTTGCACAAAGTATTATTTTCATCTATAGATATTGCTAATATAGGCAGACTGGGAAACGGCAGGGATGATCTGATGGGGAGGGGAAGGAAGAGCATTATGAGATTATATATACTCATTGCATTCCTAAACCATGACAGGTGAGAGAGATATGAAAGAATACAATATAAAAGTAAGTGAGGCAGTGACTTAAAAGTCTGTGCATTTCTTTGATCACAATACCTACCACTTTTTCAGGGAATTTGCTAACATTAATTACTCCTCACAGCATTCACATTAACTAATAAAACAGCTGTATTTTGCCTTCTTTGGTGAAGATGCATAAAGTTAAAAGATTGTTCGTATCTGGAAAGGATTCAGAGACATTTACAGCACACCATTAAGAGTTTCAGCTTTGACGAAAGACAAACTCAGGTTCAAATTACAGCTCTGTCGCTTAACATTTATGTGACCATCGGCCACTTAACTGTGTGGGCTTCAGTCTACTGCAAAGTAAGAATATGTTACAGACTGCAAATTGGAGCCAATCGATTGTCCACCAATTCCTGCATCCATTGCTAGAGCCACATGGCTTCTTTGACCGGGGAGATATTAACAGGCATGTTGCAAGCAGAGGTTGAAATAGACATTAGGTTTATTCAGAGCTTGTGATCAGAGCTTGTAGTTCTGCAGCTCCCCACAGAACCTAACCAGCCCAGCTCATTGGAGGATGAGAAAGACATGGAGGAGTTGATTTGCCACATTCTTCCCAACCATGGTCAGGTTAGATCAGCTATCAAGGAGCCAAGTTCTATGTGTTATAGTCCAGCCTAGTTAAGATGAGCAGATCTGTATAGCCATTATTATGGTTTAGATCTAAATGCCCCCAAAAGTCTTGTGTGTGTGTGTGTGTGTGTGTGTGTGTGTGTGTGTGTGTGTGTGTGGAAGGTGACTGGATCATAAATTCAGCAACTGAATGGTAGTTGGAGGCGAGTCACTGGGGCCTGGCATGGGGGTATTCTTGTCCCTGGCTCCTCCCTTCTCTTACTGCCTCCTGGTGGCCATGGTTGAGCAGATGTCTGCTGCCCAGGCCCCTCCACAATGCCATTTCTGGATCCAGCTGACCCTGGATCAAAACTGTGAGCCAAAATAAACTTCTCTTCCTCTAGGTTGTAGGTGTCAGGTATTTTGTTGCAGCAACAGAAAAGTGACAAAGACATTATGCCCGATGTGTAAGAAATAAGTAGTTGTTTTGGTATGCCACTAAAACTTTTTAGTTTTTTTTGTTATGCGGTATTGTTATGACAATATGTAACTGATACGTGATGGTAATGCCTATCATATACATATCAATTTAAAGAGGAAAATATATGTAAATAACAGCACAATTACCTAAGAATAACAATACTGACATGAGCTGTTCTTTCGGAGAAATAACCACAGAAAATGTAAAAGTATTGGAAATTTACCAGATCTGTTTCATTGACAAGTTTTAGGAAACTGTGCAGTTTTACTTCTAGTTTTTGGCAAGAACCAAATGATGGTACAATTGTATATTTTAAGTTTATATATATGGTAAGATCTGTTCTCATAAATCAAATAGTTCTTTTACTTCTAGAAAATTTACTTTAAAAATTTTTAAAGATGTAAATAAAATGCATGTGCATGCACACAACACACACACAAACATTCAAATTTACCATCTCCCAAGAGAAGCCAAAGGTTAGCCTCATGTATAAACCCAAATTAATGGGGTTTTGTTCCAGTGAAGCCGCTGGGCAGGGAACAATGTTCATAGCCATCCTCTTTGCTCTCTTCCTATTTGGGTAATCTTGAAGTAGTTCAGGATGATGGGTAAGACAAGGGAGTTCCAAAATTTAAATTCTAGTTCTGCTCCTCTCTGATCTTTAGCAAATTAAACTTTACCTCATTCCTTAAGTGGGAATAAGAAGAGTAACCTCCTAATGTTGCTGCAAGGATCATATAAAATTACAGCTGCAAAGCCCTCAGAGCTGTGCCTGGCGCACAGTGAGCAGTCAATAAATAGTAGCTATTACTAGGTATTCTAACAGATGAGTCTGTGTTCTCTCAACTCTATTTCCAGCTAAGTTAAAATGTGTGATGGCACCATCGTCTATTCTAGGTGAGTCCAAAATGCCTTGATTCAAAGGTCACTAGCACTGAACTACCTAGAGCCATGGTAGATACCGATCAAAACAACAACAAAAAACAATCTCAGATTTCACACTCTAACATGAGGAACGGCCACACCATGGAAGAGGAAAAGAGGCCAAGAGAGTTTGAACAAATGCCAAGAGGGATGTTTCACCATGCTTCCAAGCCACCCCACCGAGCTCCTTAGGAAAAAGGAGGGCTCACTATGGTTTCCAGGCTCATACTGTAGATGTCTATTAGCACACGGACAAATCAAATGGACTTCACCAAACCAATCAGGAGCCCCTGGAAACATCCAGGTCCCTCCTTGTCGGGCTACTTCTCTTACAACTTAGTGAAACTGACACCCAGAACCATGGTCCACCCTGAGTGTTGCTGTCCCTCTCAAGAAAGGAGATCAGAAGAGAGGCCTAAAATCCTCATGTTCTCCTTCATGGAGCTGCTTCCCTCTTTTCCTCTCTGTTCTCCATAAATCAAAAAGATAGCTACTTCAGCCTTCACAGCCTTTGCGACTGTCTCCTTGTTTTGACCTGCAGAAACTGAAACAGGTCGGATGTGAATAACATTTTCACCGGAGCCACAATCAGTCCTCATTTTGTTTCCCGTCCTGCTCTGTTAATGCTACACAACCAAGCAGGGTGAACAAGGAACACTAGATGAAAGGAAGGCTCAAATCACACGCCAGCACTGTAAAATTCCTGAAATTACTGCCACCTTATAAAAGTTAACAATACAAACTCTCTCCCATTATCAGTTCAATCTGTTGCTCCCACAGAGAAATCTCAAGTCTAAAATTCTTCACTATACTATTTCTTTTTACTGGCTCTGTTACCGGTTTAAGAGATGGTACTGGGGAGATCTGAGTAGACTCTGGGATCCTTCTTTGGCAGCTGTACCACGGGCTATCTGCTAACATAACTGGAGAAGGGTCTTAGCACCTTCAGTGATTGGTTGTTTCAACTCTAAGACTTTCATTTCCCTCTTTTCTAAAATACGTAAAGGTTAACAGAACACTTGAACATATCACAGCACCAGGCTTAATCACACAAAATTCAGAAGCACAAATTCCCAGTTAATAATACAAATGCCAGTTTCCATCTGATGGTAGTTCCCCAGCAAAGGGTAACACTCCACAGATCCCCACCCACATTGTACTCGACTCTAATCGCAGTGCAAGGGACACACCAACGCAAAGATTTGGTGTGATCCAAGTCTGCAGGGACATAGAGAAAAAGTCCTCCTCCCAGTGAATGACACTGTTGGAATTGTTCCAGCTGTTAGGATTCTGGCCTCGGGAGTCAAGCCAATGGAACAGAGAAAGCCTGCATCAAGACTTGAATTGCACTGTGAGTTCCTTGCTGTGCTTTGCCTACAACCACTGAGCTTATATACACAATTGAAACAGCAACTTAAAAACAAAGATGAAGGATGTTCTGTTGCATTCATTGCTAGCACTGCTGTTGCCAAAAGTAATCACCATGCAGAGATAATGCCAACAGTATTTGAATTTAAATGTTAAAATAATAATAAAGCCTATGGCTGCCCTAAGGTTAGTTTATAATAAAAATAACTTCTTGATCCTGGAAAACTTATCTGGTTTCTTTCTTCCTTTCATTATCCACTTAATGACTGAAGTTATTATTTCCATGGTGGTCTCCAAACCACACTTGGTTTCTATGTAGATTGGCATGTCACCTCCAAAAATTTCACCAGCTGCCTTTTCCTCTCAAGAGAATATGATTAAAATATTAATGCAGCTTCTGGACTAATCTAGCAAAAGAGTTACATAAATCTCCACACAGAGCTTTACTTGCAGTTAAACACGCAGTGCGTTCTTTTATTTTTTTATGCCTCCACAGGAAAGTTAGCTTCTAGCAAAGCAGATATAAATTAGTATCTCCCCGTCCTCCTGAAAATGGGAGATTGTGAGCTTGAGTTCAAAATGCAGGTTTCCAATGAATAGCAACAAGCTGGAGGAAAACATCTGGAATCAGACTTGTGCTACTGTCTCTGGCCAGCTGTCTGGCAGTGACGGCCTTCACAAAAGGGTCGCCATGGACAGAGCACCTGCTTGGGCACCAGCTACAGAGTCCTCAGGTAGCGCTAATTCACCCATTTGCCCTGCTGGCTGGAAACTGTCCAGAGCCGCACACCCATCACTCAGCAAACGTGTGCTGGAGCTGCCTCTGGGCCTAGCATTGGGCTAAATCCTTGCTTTCGAGGCACTTACAGTGTAATTACTGTCATTAGAGACCCACTGCATATTAAACTATGTGACACTAAGTAGGAGTCTGAAGAAAATGATCCTTGTGGGCTGGAGTAGCTGGGAAGGATCTCAGAGAAACTGAAGGACTCTGAGGGGAGGAACAAATGAACGCTAGAGGTTTTGGCTGTTGATAAACGCACTTAGGAGAAGAACATCAGTGCAAACATTTACCTGCGGAGAACGCCTACCAAGGAGGACAGCTGGGCTCCCCTTGGTGTCCGGCCAGAGCCATTCTCCACTAAGAACAAAGGATTCCTCTCAGGCCAGGAGGAAATTTAATCTCTTCTGAAATAGTGTAGCATTTGAATCATGATGGTGCCATTGCTGACACAGAAATCAGATATTATTATTGAGACCTCCAACACTGCAATATCATAGAAGGAAACGGCCTCCTCCCGGGCTAGATCTAAAGCTGAAAGCATTTTCCTGTGAAGTCAGGATTAGGGGTGCAGTGATGGGTCTCCTTCCAAAACACCGGGGCAGCTGAGAGAACTGGCAAGGCCTCCTAGGATCAGAGTGATTGAGCAGCGGAAGTTACCTGCTTCATTCATTTACAAAAGTCACACTGTAGGTCTCAGTCTGTGTAGCTGAGAGAAATAGCAATGCTTGTTTAATTATTTTCCCTGAATTATTAACTTTACATTTATCTGCACATTTTAACTAAAACTCTCTGTAAACGTGACCATGGAGAAATGATCAAAACCCAGCCAGCTCTTCCCTTGATTAGTGAGAGAACAAGTAGACAGATGCAAAAGCATTTTTCCACATGGCAAACTTGATTTTCTTTTCCAAAAGAAAAATAGTCAAGGCCTTCACTTAGCTAAATGTTTCTTTTATATTTAGCTAAATTGCTGACAGACTAAACTAGTGCACTGGGTTAATTCTGAAACCTTATTTCAAACTAATTATTACGTAAAACTGAAATATACTGCTGTTTCTCTGAGGATTTTTTTTTTTAATACTGGAAGAACAACTTCATTTCATTCCACATGTCATTTGCAGTCAGATTTTCCATAAAGTAGACAGAGGCCTGAATTTGAATCTTTTTTTTTTTTTTTTTTTTCCTGTACCAGGGATTAAACCCAGGGCCTTTGCAATGAGTATACCCCAAAACCTTTTTCTTCTTAAGACAGGGTTTTGCTAGGTTGCCCAGGCTGGGCCTGATTTTTCCATCCTCCTGCCTCAGCCTCCCAGAGTGCTAGAATTATAGACATGCACCACCATGCCTGGCTTTAGTCTGACTTTTTTGAACAGTCCCTCTACATTCCAGTCTGAGAACTAGTAGACTACAGCAGGCCAAGGACAGGGCTTTCTATGGGAACTGGAAGGATAAAGGAGGTGTGTTGTTCTTTCAGCAGCCCACTGAGAATAAATAGTCCATTTTCCTCTATTTGAAGAATCTAGCATGGGCCTGAGACCCACTGCTCAGCTCTATAATACTTAGTCATGTTTTCCCCAATGAGGGGCATGGGGTACAGACTCCTACCTGCATCTTCCTCACGAGTGTGTTGTGCTGACTGCAGGCCTAAGGCTCTCCCACACCAACTCCAGCACTTACAACAGATGTACTTGAGGCACAGTGTACACGTGCAGACATGCATGCCCGGGACTCCCAGTGTCATGCACGACCCCCTCAGTGCTGGCTTCAATCCCAGTCCCTCTCCAAAACAGGAAAGCAAGACTTTGCTCTTCATAGAGATGCCCACAAAGCTTCCAGTTCTTCTCCTGATGGAGATGGCAGACCATAAGATCTGCCACCTTAAAGGTGGCTATGGGCACATGATTTGCTTTAAATCTTTTGCGAGCAAAAGTGCTGCATGACTTCTAGGCAAGAGCCAGTATGCCCTCCTCACGCCACGTGTGGCCCATCTACCAGAAGGACAGGCAACCCTGGGGCGGTTGACGGAGCTTCTTAGGCCCTCCCAGACCTCCTGACTTAGAATTCCTCTCCAATCAGCTCCCCCAGAACATCCGTGCGCATATTTTAACCGTATTAAGTCCCGCGAGAGAGCATTATTTACCATATTCTTTTTCAGCAGTAACTGATGTTGCAGGTAGGGGTTCCATGAGCTCATGCGCCTCATTTCACCTGAGTCAATCTAAGGCTGAAGTCTGAGAGGAATAAACCTAAGGCACTAAAACTTGAGAACTGTTACGACAGCCCAACCTAATCCATCCTGACACAATCGATTCGTACTCCGTGACCCTGGGTGAGAAAGTTAATCTCCCTGCGTCTTACTTCCTTGATAGAAAATGAAGATAGCAGTTCTTACTCACGCGGTTG
>NW_022900926.1:16586714-16598846 GCF_012274545.1 Fukomys damarensis | reverse complement strand
GGTACACCTGAGCAGGGATCGGCACGTTGTACGTTCTTGGTAAACTGTGGCTTCTGTGACTGACACACTCCCTGTAGGGCTCAAACCTTGCCTAGTGGTGCAGAACCCCAGCCTCCTTGCCGCAGTGACCGGGAGCCCAGCCTCCTCTGAAAGAACAAGGCTGTTTATTCCAGCTGGGCCCGGCATCCCCTGCGGGTGTCATCCTATCACGTTCCTTCCTGCTGCTCTAATCTGCATACACTGCCTCCTCCCCTCTCGCCGACCTTTCCACGTCCCAGTTCCTTACCAAGCCATTTAGAATTTACATGGAACTTGTCTATCATACACGTCAAGGCTTTGTCTTGAGCTCGGAGCCAGAGGTAAAAACGTGAAATGCCCAATAAATGTTTTATTTCTGTCTTTTCCCCTAAACCTAACGTATGTGATTCTAGCGTCGAAGGTGAGCAGACCTGCTGCAGAGAAAACTGAGGAAGGCACGGTGAGCAAAATGGTGTGAAGGTTTCTGCTTCTGTCCTGGTTTTAAAAGGAGTCCAATGCATTTCGGACATGATAGTAACTGTAATGATAACAAGTCCTTGATGATACTTTAATAAAAATGTATCATTTAGAGCCAGGGATTTAGCTCAGTGGTTCCACCGCCTGCTTTGCAAACACAAGTGCCTGCGTTCAATGCCCGGTGCCAAAAAAAAAAGTATCACTTATTCTAAAGCAAAACAAAATGGTAAGTTATTTTTTCTCCTTGCCATACTCTTAAAATGTATATAGAAAATCCCCAGCCAGAACATTTCACTGTCTTGAATCTCTCCTCCATATTTATAAACCAACTTTAAGGAAAAAAAAAAAAAAAACATGGTAGGGAAGCCACAAGGAGTCACACTGCAGTTGCAAAGTCACAGAATTTGAAAGAGCACCTTAGAGATCCCAGCTGATCACAGTACTTTCTCTAGGCCAGTGCGCAGAGAGCTTCCTTAAGGGCCAGACATACGCAACATCACCCCTGCTCTGCCTTCGTGGCACCCAAGCAGCCATAGGCAACACAGGAACAAGCAGGCTCAGCCACAATTCTGTATGATACTGAAATTTTATTTCCATTAAAGGTTCATGGGTCACTAAATATGGTTTTTCCACCTACTCAGAAATGTAAAACATGTTTAACTCATGTATGATTGAAATTTTACTTCCATTGAAGGTTCATGGGTCACAAAAAATATGTTTTCCACCTACTCAGAAATGTAAAACATGTTTAACTCATAGTAGTATAAAAAGGCGTCAGGCTGGGTTTGGCCCATGGACCACCCTTTGTGGGTTCCTGCTCTGGAGTCTCAAGGTCATGCTTGAACCTGTGGAGAAAATAATTTCTATAAAACTTGTGGAAACTTAAGGAAGACTTTATTGGGAGAAGAGATTGGGCTCAACCCTGAATACAAAATCAAGAAAAACAAGAGTGGCCCTACAGCTAACAAGCAGGCTGAGTGGTCCGTGATGGAAAAGGGAGACATCAAGGATAGAGGTTAGTGCCTGTTCTGTCACCTTTGGGTTCTTGCTGAAGGTAGCAGGCCCAGGACCTGCACATCAGAGGCGGGCTGAGGAACCCACCCAATACTGAGCATGTGGTTCTCCGTAGAACCACATGAGTCAGCAGGAGTCCTGCTAAGTGGAGGCCCAGGAAGGAGCAGGCCCAGCATGGGGCCTGGTTAGAGAGATCCCAGCCTGTCCAAAGTTTGGCCCAGGAGGGAGCCTTTATCATACTACACCAGACACAGCCTCCTTACGAGTCACGGATACATGGCGTTTAGTCTGGTAAAAATCCACCTCAATATGGGGGAGAATTAATCACACAAGTCTGTTTTTGTTTGCTCGACTTGAAAAAACATGGCATCCTAAAGATGTCAAACTTTCACTGAAACTTATGCCAGTATTACCCATTAAAAATAACATCACCCATCACTTCTTTCCTCGCTGCAAACAATTAACAATTTATGAAGTAAGAAATAGTTGGCAGTTGTCTTCACAGATGAAGTCAATGCAGTCTCGATCCTTTGCCAAAAGGCAGGGAAACCAATTGCTGATGCTTCTTTTCCTGAGGCTACTCAAGGCCAGTCCAGTCCACGCAGAATGGCTAGGAAGACAGGCTTTGGCTTCACCAGGGATTTTTAACAGGAAATCTACACTACTTTTAAAAAAAATAAAGTAATTATTTTAAAAAAGAGCCTTGGCTTTTGTTCTTTTTACTGATACTCAAGTAGCAGTGCTCAAAACATTTTAAGTCTAGATGTCTCTATGGAAACCCAAGAAAACTTGTATTTTATGGCCTCAAGTTCTATCTCCTATTGGATCACCATAGGCCATCTGTGGTGTCAGAAATATCTTCGATCTATTTTTCTGAAATCCTATCAGTTATAATGAGATTTATAAAATGATTGCTTGTGCTGAGGAGAAGGACAAGAACTTATTCCTGAGGGTCCCTTCTAATTTTTATTAAGACAGTGCTGTTTAGAACATTCTTGTTAGAAAAATAATTTTGTGAATTTGGCATAGTAAAAAGGGGAAATGACTGGTTTTAAATCCGTATCATTAACTTTCCTTCCCTCCTTTCCATCAGTGTCAAATATATTTTCTTTGAAAAAAAATGAAACAGAAATGAACAGTTCCTCTCCCCACAGATAATTTATTGCAATGGAGAAGGGAAAAAAAGTAACTGTACAGTGAATCAACCTGACATCTTGACCAGGTGATCAAAATTAACAACCCCTGTACAGCCAGATGGCCTCTGTGTGAATCCAGATGCGACAGTCTGAGGAGAGCACAGGTCACCGAGCAGGCACAGCCTGGGTCTAATAATGAGGAAACACCAAGTAAGGTCAAAGCCAGGGCTGTTCTATTATTTAGAAGAAGAGCATGGCAAGCAGTAGGAACAAAAAAAGCACAGTGGCAGCAGAAGCAGAACGACGGTTATTAAAAAATGTCAGTGTGGATGAGGGTGTAGTGGTGCAGCGAAGGAGCACAAGATCAGTATGGCGGAGGCTCTGGGTTCAATCCCCGGCACTGCAATCAATCAATCAATCATCAATTAATCAATCAAGACAAAGACAAAGAAAGGCTGTGAAAATTTTCTAGATTAAAAGTAGCTAAGGATGCAAGGTAACTCAGTACAACACCTAACCCTAGGATGAATCTGACACTGTGTGGAGGAGAAAGAAATTCTCTATAGGGCATTAACAGGGCCAAGTGATAAAACTGCAGTATGAATGGTAGATTAAAGTATACCGATATAAGGTTTACTAAAATCACTAACTATACAGTGATTACATGAGAGTATCCTATGCTTATCAAATATCAAAGTTCTTCAGGGTAAAGGGCCATGAGGCATGATGTATACAACTTTACAAATGAAAAGTTTAAAGAAAAATGAACAGATCTTGCCTACACTGGAGTTCTTAGATATTCTCTCTCCACAATATTCCAAATACAACACAGGAAGAGATGCTTGGGCCAAATTAAAAGAGAAGTACAAAGATATTTTTAACATGATCCTTTATCAGCAATTGAAGCTTGCCAAATTGTGACATACCACCCATTCTCAGCAAAAATAAGCAAACACTGGCTACTTAGCAGTTTAGATGTAATTATTTTTCCGTAATTTCTCTTAACAGGGCAGTGACTCTAAAACTTTTTGTTTTTCACAACTTTCAGAACTGTATCATACACAAGGCAAGACTCTGAGCTGCTTTCCTAGGGATGCACTATCAGTGTCAATCAACTGAATGCAAGATTCTGAGCTGGGACATCTTCATATTTTATGTGGAAGCTGGGTCACCTCATCATAGATCCACAATTCCTGTGAAAATCAGACCCCGAATTCTGCAGACTTGATGTCTCTGATGCCCACAATAGCCCTGCTTTTGGAGATGTTGGCCCCTAACCTGCAAGACATCATCTAATCTGATTCCCACCTTCTGAGGGATGAAAGGAGTTATGTCTATGTCCAAAAATTTAGTATAGACTTTTCTAGAAGTCAGACACTACAGAGAAAGTTTAAAATGTGATAAACCAAGATCAAACTGTTCTGTCATGCTTAGGAATCAGGAAACACAACTCACTCATTGTCCAAAGGCAAAGCATAAGTATATTGCAAGGTCTTTTCCGTCCTTCCTGGTTTCTTGCTTTATCTGGATTTTTTTAGTAGTGACTGCTTCTGGGATAAAATACTCATACTTTACTTTTAGCTCTGTGTTTTCATCTTTGTCTCTTTCTTCATGCTTCCCCAATTTCAACCAATAATTTTATTTGACACATGTTTACCACCGGCACACGATGCTTAGCCACACTTATGGGTATACTCTACTGAGCACCAGTAGTTTACCCCTCCAGAGAATCCCCAGGAAAGTGATATGCAGACAAGAAATGCAGAAAACTGTAAGAATCCAGAGTGAATTATAACCAACTGCAAGAAAGAATAAACGAGTCAAGGCACTAAAATTTAATGAGAAGACAATTTTTAAAATAGGAAAAACTGGAGGCAAGGTGCCTGCAACATCATTGCAGATTTAAAATCATGCATATTCTTCTCCATAAAACTTTGCAAATGCAGTTAGAACATAAGCTTACAAAACCTAGCAATTATAAATCCTCTGAACCATGTAACTGTGATTAGCTGCTACTCTCAGCGATATAAAAATACTTCCACCACAATTACATTCCAGCCTGTAATTCAAAACAAACAAGTCAGAGACATCGCTCAAATGGCAGAATCAACAAATACAGATGCTTTGCATCAAGGAAATGAATCCACTAAAGAAATGCATCTGAGAGAAGGCTCTGCCTGCCAGGCCTGGCCCTGGACTTCTGGTGGAACAGCAAGGCCCCCTTCTGGGCAGGGACGCGCAGTGCAGCTCTGCAAAGCGGCCCTTCGCACCTTGGCCCTTACTGCAATCAGTGCTGCACCATCAAAAACTTCAGCTGCGGCCACCTTTGCCTGTGTTGTATTCGCAGTTTCAAATTTTAGATATTAAATGTAAAGCTTATTACCCATATTTTAAAGTAAATATTTTATTTCAGATCAAACTGATCAATATATTCTTCCAAGGAGCATTCCTACCACCAACTGGCATGCCCATCTCCACCCCAGACCCTTTTCTTTTTGCTGTAACTTTCAGCAATTTCCAGCACTTTCCAGCAAACTGTATAATCCGCTATATTCATCATCTGTTCCCCATGGCAGGGATACAAACTCCATGAGGACAGGCAGGATTCTTTGTTCCAGGGAATAAAGGGACTGTGGCACAAAATCATTGCTCAATAGTATAGAATTGTCCCATTTATGCCTTTGCCTCTTTAAGACTGTTTGGTCCACTTCAAAGAAGGCATAAATAGGGCTTTATTACAGCAATATGCTACAATTTAAAAATGACTTGTAAGCTCTTGTTTTAAAAGTAGTCATCCTCGTAAATGCCTTGTAAAAGCAAAAGATCTGTGCTAAGAACCATGGGATCATGGTCATATATACACAAACTCAGAAAATTTAGAAAGAAGCCAGGCTCCAGGGCCGAGGGGGAAATAGGAGCTGTAAAAACTGAGGCTACAGCTCAGAGAGGCCAGTCCTAGAGAACACATCTCACACCCTGTCCAGTCACAGAAAAGTAATGGATCTGGACACACACTGCCTGAAAGCCAGCATTTTCCTGGACCGGGCATAAAGCTGTGGCTGAAGGGCACGCACTGTTTCTAATTTCTGAAACCTCAAACCTTAATTTTTCCCCTTCTGAAAATGTGCTTTCAGCTTGGGGAAAAGCTAATAGTTGTTTACAATTGTCAGACATTTAAGAAGTGCTAATTTGTTCCTTTAACAGAGCAAATGATGAGAGTCACCATTTAACCACACAGTAACAACATATAAACATGATTCATTGATGTCAACAGCTTTCGGCCCAGGAATTTTGTCCAGGTCACTGTGAGGCATTGGTCTTGCATCAGACAAGTTCAGGATTTCTGACATTCCTTTTTCCGAACTTTTGATTTCGGTGCTGTGAAAAAGAAAGAAAGAAAATAATGAAGATGTAGGCTCGTGTCAGTTTCCCCTCATACTGATCTGTGCTAAGGGAGATACATTATATGCTGTAGGAGAACACTGACCATTTGGATTTTCCTGTTTGTAGAAGGCCTTCAACAGTTCCACTGCTTCCTCGGCCTGATATCCGGGAAGGCACTGATGAAACGAGAAAGGGGAGAATGAACGCAAGCCTATGAAAACGTGGGCTGAATCCTATAAACACAGTGATACGTACCTAACTGTGTGAGTAGATTTCAGACCATGCTCATTGCTTTGGAAATATGAGCGTAGATAAAGTACACTTCCAAAAGAGCAGACATTCAGCCTCAGGGAAACAACACCATTAATCTAGTCCTCAAGTAAGTGGCTGAATAATCTTGGGCCGGGTCCATAAACTCTCCATACCTTGTATGTACAGTGTAGAACTTACCTCCAGGGACGCTGTAAGGACTACGTGAAATAACACCTAACTTGTGCCTGGCATGTTATAGGTGCTAATAAACACTGCCCATTTTTATCTGCTGATATTTCCTGGTGGCCCATTAAGGGTTCAGTGAGGCACAGCCAGGGTAACAAATTATACTTGATAGAGCAAACCCAGTCCGCTGTGAGGAGGGGTGAGCAAAGAGTGGCTTTCATATTTTTAGAGGGTTAAAAAAGACTATAAGACACTGAGATAAGTGGCTCATAAAGGCTAAAATACTGACTAGCCCTTTACCGAAACAACAATAACAACAAAAACTTGTCCATTTTTGCTATTAAGGACTTTTTAAAAAAGGGTCTAGTTTGTCCTGTCTCTGGAATCCAACTGGAGAGAACAGAGCAAAACAATAAGCAATGGCAGTAGAAGGAAAGATATCATGAGAGATACTGCATGGAGAAGGGGAAAGCTGGACTTAGGGAACATTTACAGAGCCTAAGCAGTGTGTTTCGAGGAAAGAGTAAGCATACATAGGCTGTGACAGAAAACAGGCTGACCGGGCGGTGGTGCCGGTGGATGAATATGAAGGGAGCCTGAGGAGAGAATCAGAGATGGTGTCAGGAGTCTGAACCGACCCAGCACACCCTTCTGAGGAGCATGAACTGAGGTACCCGTCCTTCAGGACAGGTACAAGGAGGAAGGGGCTGGTCGACTACCTCCGAGACTGAAGGCCCAGTCATGTCTGCTCCTACCTGGGCCATAGGAGCCTCCACAGACCTTCCCGATGGTAACAATAACCCTCCTTCGACTTGCAAGGCTTCGCTTTCGTTCTCCTTTCCTCCTCCACCTCATCCTCGCTGTCACAGTCTCAAGTCTCCTCTGAAGCTGCCCTCTCCACAGCCCTGTGGCCCGGCCTCACCCACTCAGAACTCTGTCCTCCAACATCTTCTCTCACTACCTGACCACTCAGGGTCGGTCCCCTCGCTGCTGCTCTGGGCTTCCTGGGGTGTGCAGTGGCGCCCACCACGGCTTCTCCTTTGCTCTGGTGAGCATCTACATGCACACACGAAGCCCTCTCCTCCTACATGCAGTTAGAGCCATGGTTCTCCACCTTGGCTGCTCTGGAGAATCCCTTGGGAGCTCTCTACAAACAGTGGAGCCCCTCCTGTGCCTTGCCCTTCATTGGCCTAGGGCAGAGGCTGAGCACCCAGCAGCACAAACATTCTAATATGCCTTCAGGGAGGAGAACCGCTGAGTTACAAGTGCAGAAGGAAACTGTATTGCTCTAAAATACCATGGTGATACTTTCATGTACCCTTTATGGCTGCAATTTTACTTTTAATAAAAAGCACACATTCTTAATAGAATAAAAAAATTTTAACCAAAGCAGGCATTATAAATAAAACACCACATCCTTTGACAAGAAAAGGGTTACAGGTCTCCACTAGGAACTTTCATGCTGCTCATAGTATAGTACTAAAAGAATCTAAAATTCTAGAATAAAAAAAGACATCTCAGCTCTCTATTGTTTCCTATCCTCTGAAACCCAGACAAAGAAAGAAAATACAGAATCTAGAAGCCTGTAGGTGACTTTTTTAGAATCACAAAATACACTTGAAAAACATAATTTGGCAGCAAACCTAACCCTATGTCTTGAAGCCATGGCACTCACTTTCCCTTGAGCCAATGACGTGTGTGGTATGAAGTGTGAGTCAATGTTGTTTTGGTTCTGCCAGAGAGATGTGCAGAGATCTCTGAGAAAATACTGAGAAATGTTCCACCCATGTCTGACATCCAAGGGCTCATCTTCGTTCTGCCCAGAGACTGAGAAATTCTTTAGATCATTTTCATAAGAGAAGTCTTATATGGACTTAGCAATTCATTTCCAAAGAGTTATGTAAACAAAGTTTGAGCTACTCCTACAAGTGATTGGGAAAAATCAAATCAGGACGCAGATGTATTTCATGATCAAGCTAATTGCATCATTAACTCTACCATTCCACTGTGATTTCTGGCTGATGTGATGTTAAAGGCATCTATTCTTAAATGTAAAGCATTTACTCGGAAAGCCAATGTTGAGAGAAAAATTCAAGACAGAACATTTTATAAAATATGTTCTCAATGGGATTGAGCTAAATTTAGCCTTTTATAAGTCCTCATCATAGTTTAATAAATAGTGGGGTCCATGAGGACCAGCATTTGTTAAATTCTTTTCTTTTTAGATTTATAATACTTTTGGGTTAAGGTTCCTTTTTCGAAAGAAAAATGGAACCAGTGTAGAAAGACTGCACATCCTAAACCAAACTTTGACATACAGATTCCCAATGCTTACATTCTTCATCACAAAAATTTTGAAGATGTACAAATGTAAAAGGAATGGGGAATTTCTAAGAGTTGAAGACATGTGGAATCTCTGGGTAGGGGGAAATCTCGATATTCAAAAGGCAGAGAAAAAGTAATAGCAATAAAATAAGGTATATGGTAATCTAGTGAAATTATTTAATTTGTACAAAAATACTGTGCTCACTGAAAGTGGCATCTACTGTCATTGACACGGGCCAGGCCTCACAAAACTTGGTATACCACAGAATGACAGAAACGCTGCTGAAGACTGTTAGAAGTTACTGGGGGTTGGGCCAGGGATTTAGCTCAGTGGTTCCACCGCCTGCCTCGCAAGCGCAAGGTCCCGAGTTTGTCCCCGGTACCAAAAAAAAAAAAAAGAAAGAAAGAAGAAGTTATGGGGGAAGCAGGGACTCTCCTGCAGAAGAGATTTTGTCAGTAAGGACAGGGATGAGTGCATCTATCTAAATGAGTGCATCTAGAAACTCTTGTTGTTTTCCACTAAGTCATAAACTCAATCTGGAGTCCTGGAACCCTGTCAAATTCCACGACAGCTACTTGGAATATAGATCACACTCTGTCCACACGCTCACAGTGAGATGAAAGTAATCAGAAAGAAAAAGCGTAAGCAGATCGTACTACCTGAAACGGTCTCCCAGTATTTGGTAAGTCAGCAGAAGCGACGTCTAGAACAGAGCCACAGCCACCGAACCGTTCATTTTGACAGCCATAGACGACCAGCGGGATTTATAGGACAGAATTAAGGTTCTGTAGGATTCACAATACTGTGTCGAAATTGGAATGGGTTGATACAAGCACTCCTGGAGAGGAAAGCTCGGGCCACACTTCAGAGCAAAGTTTGGGATTACTCTCTGAAATCATACAATGCAGTTACACAACAGGAAGAGGTCTAAAGCATTTCAAAATTAACCTGTAACAACTGCAAACAGAACAAAATTGAGTGCATAGCTGCTTAATGTTAACAGGTTAGTATGCGCTCTGCTTGTTCCTACATTACCTTTCAGAATCAGTAGAAAATAGGAGCCAGACGGGAGAAAGAAATCTAATTCAGGGATTTTCACCTTTTAAAAAAATCAGATTGTTGATCCCTGGTACCAAAAAAAAAAAAAAAAAAACAGATTTGGGGCTGGGAATTTAG
This sequence comes from Fukomys damarensis, assembly GCF_012274545.1. NCBI lineage: Eukaryota > Metazoa > Chordata > Mammalia > Rodentia > Bathyergidae > Fukomys > Fukomys damarensis. Next base: position 16,588,877 of record NW_022900926.1, on the reverse strand, counting down.
CTCAGTGGTTCTGCCATCTGCCTCGCAAGCACAAAAAGTCCTGAGTTCAATCCCCAGTACCAAAAAAAAAAAAAGATTGTTTCCTGTTCCCACCCTACATAGAATTTAACCTTTGCTCTTGTACAAAACCCAAAAGGCAGCATGAGGAGAAAATTCTAAGTTGCCAAACATTCTTCTTTTATAAGTATATATTCCATTATACTCAATAACCTGTTATTTTTCAAGTGATAAAATTATTTGCATATAATTTTAAATGTACATTAAAATATAACTGTGAAATGGAGTTTTTGAGAATTCAAAAAAATATTGAGTGTACCCAGGGTTTATGTTGCTTATTCTTTGTAAGACAATAAAAAGAGCTATAACTTTATTAATTTGCCACTTATGTACAATTATGATACCATAAACAATATCTTTAACTTATTTACTTTAAAAAAAGCTTAATACTTTGTGATAGGTATTCACAGCAAAAACAAATAACAGCTAAACCCAGAAAATTTTAAATCACCCATAAACCATAATTTAAAGGCAAAATTTAGGTGCCTATTCTTCAGAACTTCTGTAAACCACTTTCACTTAATTTATGATTTGCTCTTTTATAGCAGTTTAAATTAGTTTGAAGCTTTTCTTTCCCTAGCTTGTTTAACAGTTCTATATTTATTGACATAAAAAGGAACAAGCTATGCTATTGTGTAAAATCTTCCCTGTTTTGATCAAGACATAGTCTATAATGAGTTTCCCAAGTTCGTGTTTTCATATATTAGAAAACTGCTGGGTGTAGTTCAGTGGTAGAGAGTATACTTAGTATGTGAGGCTTGGGTTTGGTACCACGGCCAAAAAAAGGAAATAAAATATGCTTTGCATTTGTCCAACTTCTTGTTCAGAGCAAAGTACAGAGCAAAGGAACTTACAAAGTCAAAGGATACTCATCAGGCGCAGAGCAGCTGCACACATAATGCACGGCTCCACCGTGACGTACAGCACCGTGTGTTCAAAGACCGCACAAGGACTCCGGCCGTTTTGGTGACACCAGTCCAGGACCTGATCAATGGCCACCATTTCTGCATGTCGAGTAGCCTTCAAAGAGAGATGCTCACACTGTTCATCTGCCTCTTATAACTGATATTTTACAAATACACAAACAAATATAAAAAGACATGCCTATCACTTCTGCCAACATTTTAATGAATGAGGTTTCAGCAGATCCTCAGCAGTGGACAGGCAATTCCCCAGTTCAAGTATCATAACCTCACCCACAGAAGATACCTACTTCAAGATGGCTTATAATAATGCCGGATTTTTAGTTAAATTCCTAAGGAGCTCAGGGGAAACTTTCCATTAAAATAACCACAGCCAGGTGTGGTGGCACACGCCTGTAATCCCAGTACTCAGGAGGCTGAGGCAGGAGGATTGCCATGAGTTCAAGGCCAGCCTGAATTACATAGCAAGACTTTGTCTCAAAAAAAAAAATCAATTAAAATACCACAAAGAAAAAAGATATCTAGGATTTCTGAACATTTTAGGGGAAGCTTGAAATTTTCATGAGCTTGTGTTCCAGTTTCAAATATATTTTCAAGGCTGTCACTGACCTCGCTCTAAGCAAACTATATTTAGTTTGCTGGGGGATGAAATATTTTATATGCTGGCAAGCTCTAAAGGAGCAGAGACTTGGTACATTAGTCTCAGTTACCTCATGGGAGTCAGTGTTCTCTAGGAGAAATCACACAGCATGTGAAATCAACCACATTTAAATCTGAATGCTGATAGGGACAATACTAATTACAGGGTGCTGGGCAAATTATCTAACTCCCTGAAGCCCTGTTTTCCCATATGAAAACAAAGTGCCCTGGGATCTACCCCTCTACACAAGGCAACTGGAATTACACGAAACAGTGCTGCAAGACTCCATGTGTATACTCTGTTACTTCTTCCCTGCCGCCTCTTGTAAAAATAGCTTACTGTGAGTCACAGATCTTCTATGCAACTACTTACAATATCCATTACAGAAGCATTTATCAATAATTTATGAGTGCTAATTATGTATAAGGCATTGTGCTAAATAACTCTGGGTAGGATAAAACATTTTCTGCCCTCAACAAGCAAAAAAAGAAAAGAAAAAAAAACAAGAAGTGGTGCAGCTAATAGAGGTGCTTGTTTTGTTTT
>NW_022900926.1:16538712-16586628 GCF_012274545.1 Fukomys damarensis | reverse complement strand
ATGGGAGTCAGTTCTCTAGGAGAAATCACACAGCATGTGAAATCAACCACATTTAAATCTGAATGCTGATAGGGACAATACTAATTACAGGGTGCTGGGCAAATTATCTAACTCCCTGAAGCCCTGTTTTCCCATATGAAAACAAAGTGCCCTGGGATCTACCCCTCTACACAAGGCAACTGGAATTACACGAAACAGTGCTGCAAGACTCCATGTGTATACTCTGTTACTTCTTCCCTGCCGCCTCTTGTAAAAATAGCTTACTGTGAGTCACAGATCTTCTATGCAACTACTTACAATATCCATTACAGAAGCATTTATCAATAATTTATGAGTGCTAATTATGTATAAGGCATTGTGCTAAATAACTCTGGGTAGGATAAAACATTTTCTGCCCTCAACAAGCAAAAAAAGAAAAGAAAAAAAAACAAGAAGTGGTGCAGCTAATAGAGGTGCTTGTTTTGTTTTTTTATCGTTATGGTTTTGATCTAAATTGAACCCCAAATGTCTCAGATGTTGGGATCATAGGGTGCTATACTCATCAGAGGGCTTGTCCACTGAAGGAGGGGGCGCCTGGTTGGAAGAGACAGGTCCCTCTGGGCATGACCTGGAAAGGTGGATTCTTGCCCTCAGCTCCCCTCTTTTTCTGATTCCTGGCAGCCATGGGTCACCATTTTCTGCCTCAGAGCCTGCTGACCATGGACAGAAACTGAGCCAAAAGAAAGCTCACCTCCTTCAAGCTGTGGGTGTTGGGCATTTTGTCTCAGCAAGGGGAAGTGACCAATTCACCTACAACCTGGGGCATGATGTGAAAAGTCTCAGCACTGAGGCCCAAGAGGCCACAGGAGCCAGGTGGGAGCAGAGCTGGCCAGGGGGGATGTTTAGGTAAATCACTCTCAGAAACTCTGAGGAGGAAGTGATGCCGGTCCTGGCTGCATAACGAAACCCACACGACAGCTTTAAAACAAAGTTTCCCTAAACTGAGTGCCTTTTAAAACTCAGATTCAGAATTCCTGAATAAATAATTACTGAGCTGCATCACCTAAGTCAACTCCCTCCTTTCCTGCTAAAGGAAGAGCAGCTGTGCTACCAAAAACTTACTCACTACAATTCTATAGCTTCATTAAATTTCTCTGAATTTCCCATATCATAATAAAAATTACTGTATCGCAGTCATAATCAGAACAAAACAGTATTAAAAAAAAAAAAGAACGGTGAAAGGACCCCAGCCCCACAGGGGACTGCCCAGTCGCCACCATTCCGCCTCGTCTTCCTGCTAATTCCCCTCAGTACTCTGCTCCCGCCGCCTCTGTGTGTTTGCCATCGTGTGGCTCGACTCCCGTACATTTTTCGTTTGATTCACTTCATTTCTTCCCTTCCCCACGACTTCATGGTTGTAAACCATGAGGCAGCCAACAGGAACTTCAGTATTTTTGAGCGCGTCTTTGGCCTGAAATACAAAGTGGAAAATCTGTGATGTAATGCTCAGTACTTGAAAAGGCCACAGCAAAGAAACAGGCAGCGCAAACAGGATGTACAGGAGAATCAGGAGCAATGAGACGTGGCTGTGTTTTCCCTGTTCTCAAATCTAGCTCCATCATGGTACCCAGCATCTGTGTTCTCCATGGTGTACCCATGTGAAGAAAATCTCTGGAACACAGTCCCTTTGTACATCCTGAGCCTCTGATTTCTTCTCACCGGGAGCAGATGCGATCTCCAGGGTCACCCTTCTCAGAGATGGCAGGCATATTCATAAAGAGGTGGGAAAAGAAATCACCTTTAAAAGTCTTTCACTAGAACTCTCACTTGTTAAAATTCTACTTGCTTAATTTTTTTGGAAATTATGAAAATGACCTCCTTGAGTCCCAATACCATATAGGCGACCAGACTGGATGTCATCTTGTCCCATGATTTCTACTCAAAGTGAGAGGATAAAAGTTATGGCAAAACCACATTTTAGAAAGTTCTCTAAAAAGTAAACACACAAATAGTCCATGATCCACTTGCACAGAACCACACACACACAAGTGCACAAAAGGTGGAAAATTTTAATAAGCTCTGTAGAGTGTGCCAGTGTAATTCTCCTGGCTATGATATTGTACTATCACTGATGGAAACTGGATACTTGCATCCTCTTCTACTATTTTTTTGAAACTTCCCATAAATTTATAATAATTTTAAAATATAAAGTTAATAAGTATAATTTATAGTAAATAAAAAAGACCTTCCAACAGATATTAAGAAGAAATGTCAGGGCCGGGGATTTAGCTCAGTGGTGCCGCCACCTGCCTCACAAGCACAAGGACTGGAGTTCCATCCCCAGAACCAAACCAAAACAAACGTCAAGCCAGGTATGGTGGATGCAGAGACGGGAGGACTGCAAATGAGAGCCCAGCCTAAACAAGTTAGCAAGATCCTGTCTCAACATTTAGAAAGTAAAGTAAAATACATGGGCTGGGCGTACAGCTAAGTGTGAAGTCCCTGAGCTCAACGCCAAGCATCACCAAAAAGTAAAAATAAAAATATGAATAAATAAATACAAGCCTACTGAGGGATGAGGAAAACCAGGTGTGTTTGGTGTCACAGCCGACCCCAGAAGAAGCCGGACCAAGGAGGATGGGGAGGGAGTCCGCTGTGCTGAGTGCAGTGGCACAGAGGTGACTTAAGTGGAATGGTAGAAAGGAAAAGCAGGGCCTTTAAAAGTGACTCCTCTGTGGGTTACATCTTTAGCTCCCAACAGTATTTCTGCCCCCAAAATTCTTAAAACCTAATGCTATGTCTACACCTCAAGTACTCTGAGTCTGAGAGCTTGAGAATACATGAAGCAGAGTCAAAAAATACAGTGAGCTTAAATTTTTAAATTTACAGTAGACACACTGCTATCAATCCCACTCCAGATACTCCACTCGCTTGGGACACACTTATCCCCATCATTCTTGGTTCAAAGCAGATTAAAAGAAAACGAAAATCCATTTCACTCAATCCTATCTCATAGTTTCCAACACGCCTCCCACCTCTTCCATCAAGTCTGATGCTTTCTTTATGAATGCAAAGGAGCTCAAGCAAAATGGTCTGAGAGACACGCGGTAGCTGCTTTAATTATTACACCCTGCCCCTTCCGGAAGAGGCCAAGCTCGGTCATTATTTAACACGGCTACTTGGTCTTATCTAAATTAACAGATTATCAACTTTCAAAACGGAACTACTCTAAAAATCTCTCTTCTTTGGAGCCCAAACATTGGTCTCCACCTTCTCTTTAAATGTAATTTGGGGTCTTTTTTTCCTCCAGGCAGGTCCCCACCTAGTTACAGATAACGAAAGCTCCTGTAAGGAAGTTGTAGACTTTTTTCCTATTTTTCTGTAAATTAATAGCATGAGAAACTACTCTCCAGGGATGTGGTGAAAATGGGTGAGGGGTGGAAGGTTACAGTTCACAGATTTTTGATGGGTTCCCAAAGAGTTTCCAGATTAGGATGGAAAATAAAAGGGAAGAAACCAAGTTAGCCAGAGATCTCTTAGTAGACTATCAGAGCATATAAAAGGTTAAGCTGCTCTACAAATGTTACAAATTACGCTGCAATGCTCTCTTTTTCTCCGTCAACTTTCAATTCCCCCATGTGGTACTGAAGGCTCCCAATCACCCATCTCCCTGCAGACCAGCCTCCGATAGGCTTTCTGTTACTCTTCTAACAGAAACTCGTCTGTGGTTGTCATCCTTTCTAGAAGCAAAATCCTGTTGAAAATCTGCTGATACTTATAGACTGAAAAAAGCACATGTATGAGGTAAGATCAAAAATTATAGTGAACGCTCACTCCTTAGACATGAATTTATGACGGAAAAGAACACATCCTATCATTCTTGACACTTTCTGAAGCAGATCTGAAAGTTCACTTTGTATCTTCAGTGGCAGGACTGTGAGTGCCTGAATCCATTGAAACAATTACCTTCCGTGGTCGTTTTGCCTTGGGGAAGAGCCAGAAGTCACACAGTGGATGAGGACACACCTTGATATTTTCATGAGGCCGAATTTCCACCGGATGGCACCTGGCAGCAGCATGTGCAGAACTTTTTATCACACCTCATAAAGACACTCAGGAATGGAATCAATATAAGAAAATGAAAAATAATGGAAACAAATAAACAAAAAAAAGACGCTTAGGAAAGCGGACTTTCAGAACTGCTTCACAAAGGGGGAAGACTGATAGGAGACGTGTGTCTGATGCAGGAGAGGGGTTCTGAGGGTGCTTAGTGGCAATGTGTCTTTTACTGTAATAATATTTTAAGTTGAAACGTTCACCGTGTATTTAGATCCTACCTCGTATATAATATTTTATGAATAGTCTCAAGTTTTACAGACTCATCCTAAAACCCGAGCCCCAGGTTAGGAAGCTCTAAGTAGGAAGCTCTGTTCTAGTAGGCAAAACAGTTTCTCATCTCTGACATAACTGACAGTTCCTCTGACCAACCTTTCCACCAACCCACACTCCTTCTGTCCCTTGAAATGCAGAAGAAATTCCATCATCTATCTCAACCAACTTGCTCAGAACCTGGTCAGCTACTATGACAGACAGCGCTTTATATCTGTCTCTCTCTATTTCTTTATATATCTCTGTATGTCTTTATATCTGTCTCTATGTTGGCCCCTGGACATGTCACTTAGCACCTTTCATTTGTGTACGGCTTGATCCTGGAGTGTGAGCACCGGAGTCTGTGCCCAAGCACAAGGCCAGCTACACAGAGAACACTGTATTATCCCACATATGTTGAAACAGATGATGCTTTCTCTTTTCACTTCCCTTGGGTCCTGCACAATATTATACTAAGTGTACAGAAAATGCGGACTACAGTAAACACAATTCATTCTGGAAAGCTTGCAATGTTTTCCCCTCTATGTATATCTATAGCCAATCTTTCTTTTTTCCCACAAGCATAAATTAAGATATGTTCAAGGTAGAAAACTTGAGAGTAAAAAATTCACACATCAAAAATACAAATCACTCACAATGTCAATACCCCAAAATATTAAGCACTATTATAATTATGAAGCAACAGAAGTTATCTAGTGTTTTTCCTATGACTGCATAGATGTATTTGCAGGTTTTTTTTTTAATTTAGTGAAGCACATTTACATTATGTATAAATGCAGCAGTCTGCCCTTTACATGTAGTGTAAATATTTCACTAAACTGGGTAATCACTTTTCATCACATGATATTTTAAAGGTTGCAGGGCATTCATCTAGTTGAATACATCAGACTTAAACTAATCTCCAATTGGTTCACATTTAATTTGATTCAAATTCTTTACTTGTTATAAACAAGTGAAGAATACCTTGTTTGATGTATCTATTGCTTCCTTGTGAGTTATTTTCTGGAACTAGTGATAAAACACAAATAGCTCCTATGGTGATTGAAAAGAAAATAAAGTTAATAATAAAATTAGTCAACTCATATGTCTGGGAAATTTCCAGAAGGAAAAAACCTAAATGTCCTATTAGGATGCTGGATACAGAGAGTTGAGGCAATGAGATTGAGGCAGCAACAAGAGTACAACACTTGGACACCTGAGAGCCGTGCAAGAGGGTCACCTGCAGATGGCCAGACTCAGGTCACAGCTGCATCTTAACCAGCTCTGAAGTCTGGGGAGATCTCTGAACTTTCCCAGCCTCCGTGTCCCCACTGGAAGATACGGACAGCAATTAATCCCCACATCACAGCACTGCCGTGGGGTTCCAATGACATGGCCCCTGTGAAACACTGCGCACAGCACCATGTCCGGAACATAACCAAAGGACAACACTGTTACTTGGTCTGGTGTTTTTTCCCCAAGCCTGTTCCCTTAGAAGGCTATGCTCAGCATGCACCATATGATGGTTAAAACCACAGACTTTCTTAAATGCTCACCTTTCCAAAAGAAAACTGTTGTGAAAGATGGTGATTTTATTAAAAGTTATGAAGGTGATGGACTTAAACTTAACTAAAGTTTGGGAACTTTACTAAAGAACAACAGAAGTAACAGGGATGTTGCTTTCTCACTTCTCACACCGCCAAATATTAAGGAGTGATGATTCCGGGTTAGGGGAGAAGCGGAATAGGACACTTTCACGACCTGGTAATGGAATTGTGACCACTATTGCGAGCACTGCTAACAGTGGTGTCCAACAGAAGCTTTTGAGCGGGGGGTGCTGGGGACCGAACTCAGGACCTTGTATTTGCAAGGCAGGCACGGTGCCACTGAACTAAATACCCAGCCCAACAACACAAGATTAAAAAAAAAATTTTGTTGTTGTTGTTTATCAGTACATGTTTGTAGTACATAATGATTATGTTCATGGGGGAAGATGGTGCGTGCACATAACACACTTTAACTCTTTTTCAAACCTCTCTCCCCCTCCATCTCTTTGTCTCCTTCCCTTTTGCAAAGGATAGAGCTCCCCTAACAGAAGCTTTTGACACAATGGACATAGCTGATGGTCACAGCCTATAGTCACCAATAGCTGGTGACTACTCAGCCCTTGAAATACATCTCACATAACTGAAGAAGTGAATTTTATTTCACTTTAATTAATTTAAATTTAAACACCCAACATGTGGTTAATGGCTCTTGCACTGGGCAGGGCGCCTATAGCTAACAATCTAGCAATACCCTTACAGCTTTATCGCATGCACACACACCTCTCGTCTCAATTCTGGTAGTCATTCTAACTGTAATGAAAGTTCATGGGTTAGAGCTGAACCCATATTTCAGCAGGATAAACTGAAATAAAGAGGTATTTAAAACTATAAAAATATGCTAATAACAAAAAGTACGTAATTCCAGTTTTGCAAAAAGTATACATACGGATGGAGAAATATGGAAGAATATCCCCAAAATGTTAGACTTGAAATTATGAGGACCCAAAGTGACACAAAGGTCATACATGTGATGCAAAGCTATATAAGGCACCGAATTGCCACACTGTCACTTGCAATTGTGCTGTGTGTATGTTAACAGTCCACTGACAGCAGGACGTTAGGTAATATTCACATAATTAGTTAAAAACCATGTTTATAGTTTGATTTTGTATGGCTGAATTATTTATGTACTCAGAAAAAGAAAATATTTAAATTCTTTCATTTGGGGAAAAAATATCAAAAGCAAAGGGGACTACTGGGTCAAAGGCTAAGCATATTTTTAAGGCTTTTATACCTATGAGTCAAACCACCCTAGAGAAAGAGCACCTGTGTTCATCTCCTACAATCACGCTTCTCTTCCCATCCTTACTATCATGGGCATTACAATTTTTTTCTCTCTTGCTGATTTAATGGGTGACAAATTGTATCTCTTTTCAGTTTGAATTTTATTACTAATAAAATGTCATAGGTACTCATTTGTCAGCTACTTGCAAATTCTTTTAGATATTCTGTTCATGTTCTTTGACATTTTTCCATATTTTCATACATCTTTTCTTATTACTTTGGAGAGTGCTTGTATTTTATATAGACTGTATATTATATACACATCCATATGTTATACATTAAAGTTATCAGTATGTATATATTGCAAATATTCTTTTTTGGCCACTTGCTTTGTTACTTTGTAGTTTATCTTTTTAAACAGATAGATGTTTTCAAAGTTTAGATAATGAAAACCTCACAATTTCTCTGTCATGTTTTCTACTCTCTGGTGGCATATTTTATTATTTACTATGGCAATTGTTATTATTTTGTTGTTATTTTTAAATGTCACCTCCTTGTGTAGTTTAAGCTGGTCTTAAATATATAGCCCAGGCTGACCTTACCTCACGGGAATCCTTTGCCTTGGCCTCCTGAGCACTGGAACTACAAGCATGTGACACCATGCCCAACTTTGGTGGTATAAGGAGTCCCTGTCCTTTCTGATACTATACAAATACCGTTTATTTACTTCTAATTATCTTATAGTTTTATTTGCTTTTATTTGGCTTAATTCTTTAGTCTTATGTTCTCAATTAGATTTATGCTACCAAAGTATATTGATGACTTTTTAAAAAATCAACCATAATTTTATCGCATTACCTAATTATCCTTTAATTTGCAGGTGTCAGGTATTGTGTCCCAGCGGCGACACCTCTGCACCTAATGTAGGGTATAAAGTCATTTGTGTCCTGCTTGTTCAGTGTTCGACATCGCAGGCTTCCTGGTCTCCACCGTTATGTTTAACAGTGAAATGACAGCTGTGGTTTCTCACTGTTCTAAATGAGTTTGACCAGCGGCAGCAATAGGGGCATACGATGCATATGCTAAGTTGCCTTTCAAAGACATTGAACCTGTTAGAGGAATAGGGCTATACTGACTTCTGCAGTCGCCTTAACTTTAGATGATTTAAAAAACAAAACAAAACAAAACAAAAAACTAGATTTACAGTTTTCTGGGGGACCTTTATTTTTTTCTTTCCCTTTTTATAACCCAGGCTTAGGGGTTTACATCCAGATGTCCTCCCAAAGCCTCACGCGCTCATAGGTGGGGCTGTGGGAGGGGACTGGGTCTGGCCCTGAGGCTGAGTGGATTCCAGCACTGACTGAAGTTGGGAGGGAGGTGCAGTGGGTGGACTTGGCCACTAGGGTGTGGCCTGGCCTGCTCTACATCTCCTCCCTGCCCCTGCCTTTGATCTGCTTACCTCTGCCTTGGCTGCGGGCAGTTTCTCCAGTGCAGTCTACCTGCCTAGGAGCCAACTGGCTATGAACTGAAACCTCTACAAACTGTGGCAAAATAAACCTCTCCTTTAAATTGCAGGTGTCAGGTATTGTGTGTGTCCCAGCGGTGAGAAAGTTAACTAAGACATGGGGTTTTAAAACTTATTTTTTAAAAAGGATAGAAATGTTCTACATACGCTTCCTCCCCATTACACACAGCTGTGGTGATTTCACTTTCCAGGGCTCAGTAGTCAGGAATGGCCGTGTACACCTTTAGTCTCAGCTGCGGTCAGGCTGAAGCAGGCAAATCAGGAGTTGGAGGCCAGCCTGGACAACACCAGGAGACCCCATCTCCAAACAAACAAATCCTCAGCAGAAATTAATTAATGATTGGCTTGCTGCCTCCGGATTTGACAGTAGTTATACTCCTAGTCGAATCTTAAATTCTTATCAGAAGTAATTCTTTAAATTTAAGATTTAAACTTTCTTAAGGGAATAGAGTTTACAAGTCATGGAGAGAACTCTTCCTTTTTTGAAAGCCTGGAAGAAACATGCATAGGCCAAAAGCAAAAAGCAGCCACTAAGGACCTCCTTAATCCTACACAGGAGGTAAACTGTGTAATCATGATCCCAGGCATTTATAATCCAATTAAGAGACAAAAGGCCAGAGTGTCTTACAAATTCTTTGAAGTTCAACCATCTCATTTGATGGACTAGAAAGGCAACTGTGGAGTGATTTAAGCAATTTGCCTAACTTCACAACAAAACATCATTAAAGGACTTAAGTGTTTAGTCCCTAAGTCTAAATAAAGAAATGCAGAGTGGACCGCTGAAATGTTCTTAGGTAGAAGGATGACAGCATGCTCCAGGCAAAGTAGCAACCTATAGAAAGAGGGAAAGAAAACACGATTCTGATACACAAAGCGTAAACGAGTGACTTGGCTGTTTTTGAGAGCACTGTGAGAACTCCCTTGTAGCATCTCTAAAAAATTTCATCTAAGCCAGCTCCACATGTGAACACTTTGAGAAAAGCTCATAAAAATAAATAGAAGAAATAAAAATGCTGACTTCCCAGCACCCAACATCATCTGCCCTCTAGACCTCTTCTCACCAGCGGAAAGATGCAAATGCTCTTACTTCAAGCTCTGTCAAGGGCTCACGATATCCCCAGAGCCCGTGGGCTAAGGGCCTGATCCAGGGATGGCACTGTTGGGAAGCAGTGGGACCTTTCAGAGGGGACCTAGGGGACAGTCTTGTCACTTTCGGTCACTGAGGGATACCTCTCTCCACCTGCCTCCTCCTTGTTCTCTTGCTTCCTGGTCATAAGTAGTTTTACTCTGCTGCTCGCTCCCCACCACGGGCATCGGGCAGCTCCACTGGAAGCCTAAGAGTAACGTAATGGGTCCTCTTGGTCATGAACTGGAAACTCTGGGAGCCAGAATAAATCTTTTCCCTTCATAAATTATTGCAAGTATTTTTATAGTGACAGAAAGTTAATTAACACAAGGTATATGATATTTTAGCTTCATCGATCCTTATTATTTTTCATCCTGGTGATTAAGAAGCTGCCTAGAGCGTGATGTTATTGAAATGATGTGTGGGCATGCCACAGTTTGGATAAGTGCCTTCAAAGGCTCATGTGTTAAAGGCTTCGGCCTCATGGTGGTATGACTTGCTGGGAGGTGGTAGAAATTTTAGGGGATATAGCCTAGTAGGAGGTCCTTAAATTACTGGAGACTTGCCCTGGAAGGACACTGTGGGACCCTGGTCTCTCTCCTTCACTCGTGCTCCTTGGCTCATGATATAAGCATTTTGCTCCACCCCACATTCCTACTACAACACACTGCCACTATAGGCCCAAAAGCAATGAGGTCAACTGAACACAGACTGGGCCCTCCAAAACTGTAAGCCCAAACAACTCCTTTCTCTTTGTTAATAGTAATACATACTAATAGAAAGCTGACTTACACAAGGAGAGAGTAAAATTTTGATTTTTTAAAAACCTTTTGTCTTCTATTTGGAGGACTTAATAACATAAAAGGAATCAAGAATAAACAAATCCATATTTAAGATTACAAGTTTTGAAATGCATATTTGCATATTAATTTAAGTATCAAGTAAAAGTCTATGCATATTATAAATTTAAGCAAAGAAATGAAGTTTGAAATAAGCTTAAAGAATGGGTCATGGTTCAATAGATGAAGGGAAGAGGGAGAGGAAAAGGGGATCACAAAAATAAAAGAAAGAATTGAATGTGTTATGTACAACTACAAACTTCCCACAAGGAATGTGAGCACTGTGCACTATAAACATGTACTAATAAAATAATTAAAGGGCCAGGGATTTAGCTCAGCGGTTCGGTGGCCTGCCTTGCAAGCTCAAGGATCCAAGTTCAATCCCCGGTACTCCTCCAAAAAAAAAATTAAATATAGATGGGAGGAAAATAAAAAAATGAGTCATGGCATCAAGTTAATAGGTTATAATAATGCTTTTTGAAACAGTACAATAAAAACACCAGGAAAACTATACTCAGGAAGCACAGGTACTCCACTGTAAAACTTTTGTTTAGATTACACCTATACTTATTTTCTGAGTTGTGCTATAAAATAGTTTTTTCTTGTTTTTACTGTGGGACACTTGTTTAAAGGTATGAGAAGCAAGTTTAAAAGAACTATATAAGTCAAAAGAACTATGGCACATTCTCTAATGCATCACAGTTTACATTAGAAACTGAAAAGCATTTGGCTGTAATACTGAATAAATGCAGGGCAAATAATGTGAGAGGTTATTTTAGTAAGAGGAGAACAAAACAAAATTAGTCTCAGTAATGAAGCCCCAAAGCCAAGCACAGTGTATTCAATAAACACTTGAGGAATGAATGAAAAAATTATGGAATTAATTAACTACAGTGGACCAGAAGCCATAGGAGGGCACAATTAAAAACATGTATGAAAAGGATCTTTTTTATAGTATTATCAGGGAAATGAAAAACTGAAGGGCATTTCATATATCTTCATGTGTGTGTACAAAATGCATGTACTGTATATGTATGTAAAAGTATGTGTGTACGGATATTCCTTGTTGAATGACTCACCCGGTTAACGACTGTTCAGACTTACGACCCACATTCAGACTTGTGATGCAGGAACATGAGCAGCAGTGTGGTGTTATGGTGACTTCTTCTGCAGTACACTAGTGTGATTTGTGCTGATTGTACTGTACAGGACTGTAGCTTTATGTTCTGTTATACATTATAGCACTGCATGTAACAGGCAAATAAAAGCAAAGTCATCATGTTGGAGTTTCCTTTGACCATTTCTTTGTTCTGAACATTGTAATGTACATTCTCTATATACTTTTCTCATTTACAACCAATTCATTTAATGACCTGGCAGCAGGAAGTTAACCTGGTCATTCAACAAGGAATGCCTGTATATGGATATGCATTTATCTGTATATATGTGCAGATATGTGATGTCTAATGATGAACTGGTCAACAATGGACAGCACATCTGACGGTGATTGATCCACAAGGCTATAATGGAACTCAAATATTTGCCCAGGGGCTTCAAAGTTCTAATGACATCATGAGGCAGTACATATTCACAGTGATACTGGTGGCAGTGAATCCACCGTGCTATCAGTATTATGAAAATACAAAAATACAGTTATGCACACTCTATAAAACCTGGTAATAAATTACTGTCACTGATTTATGTATTTACTGTACTATGCATTCTATTATTTTAGAGTAAACTTTTACATATATTTTTTTAAAGAGTTAACTGTAAAACAACCTCAGGCAGGACTTCTGAAGAAGGCACTGATAGCTCTGTGAGGGCTCTTCCTGGGAGGAGGTGTGGAGGTGAAAGATGGAGATCCAGGATCATGGCCCCGTGTAGGCCTAACTCATGTGCATGTTTGTGTCTCAGCTTTTTACAAAGAAACTTTTAAAAGAAAAAGGAAAGTTACCATAAGCTGATGTTAACTTATTTAAGAAAGAAAACGTTTTTTCCTAACGTGTAGCCTAAGTATCCAGGGTTTACAAAGTCTAATAAGTAGGTGCGACGCTAACTGACTTACACAGGCAACTTCCAGTCCTGCAGGCTCCTTTCACAGCAAGTGCCCTGCACAGACGTGCCACTTAAACGCAAAACAACCTTTTATACTACAATTGTACTTTGTGTATTCTACGTTTAGATACACAAATAGCAAGCACTGTGTTAACAGTGGCGTGCAGTATCTATCAGTACCACGCCGCACAGGCTTGCAGCCCTTGAGGAACAGGCTATGTACCCTGCTGCGGAGGCCTGGAGGCTGCCGCGGAAGGACTCGGTGCTGTTCCCACAATGAAGTCCCCAGGGGACTTCTTAGAACACGCCCCCGTGGACCGTGCAAGTACTCTACACGTCATACGAACTTTTCTCCGGGTAAACAGCTCAGTGGCACACTCCAGGGTGGGTAAAGCTGGGATGACACCCACCCCTGGTGGAGGTCCGCCGTCCTCAGCCACCCTCCGAGCAGCCAGGGAAGGACGCAGGCCTGAGGAAAGCCGGGGGGATGAATGCGGGGCGGATGCTGGCTGCACAGGGGCGCGTTTTCCTACTGCTGTCCACCAAAAATATCTTCAGCTCCCTTTTCTCTGGGTATATTCAAGGGAGGGGGGAAAAAGTGACTCTGGATGCAGCACGTGGCAGCGATCGGCTGAAGGGATGCACTCGGCGCCCTCGCCACCGCGATCACACACCCGACTTCTCCATTTGCCCTCCTTTCCTCCCCCAGGGTCGCAATGAGAATGGGGTACAGGGATTCTCACGAATGTAAAGCTCGCTCGCAGTCCGCGGAGACTGGTGATGGGAATGCGCTCAGAACCTGGGTGAGGTAGGACAGACAGTTTCCTCCCTCGGGGTCCCCTTCCCGGGCTGCTCACCATGAGCATGGCCTCCTCCATCCACTTTGCAGTCTCCTCTGCGGACACAGCGCGCGATCCGCCCGCAGCTGCGGATGGAACTGCCGAGAGAGCCGCCTTCGCCTCCATGCCTCGCCCTCCAGACCGAGACCCAAGAGCCGCGCCGCTTGCGGAACGAAAGGCGGGCGAGGAGTCGTTTCCGGGGGGAAGTAGAGCGACAGAGCACAGGGAAAGCGATTTTTGACGGACCCCGGGTGCTCCGGACCAGGGAGCGGCGGCGGCGGCGGCGGCGCTGCGGCCAGGACGGAAAGAGGAAAGCGATTTTTGACGGACCCCGGGTGCTCCGGACCAGGGAGCGGCGGCGGCGGCGGCGGCGCTGCGGCCAGGACGGAAAGCGCAGCTGCTCGTCGTAGTCCACGCCCCCTTCCCGCTGGGGTGACAACGGCTGGGGGAAGGCGGCTGCCTTTGGGATTTGTGTGCAGCACGGAGCGGGACGTCGGCGTTCCTGCAGGGTCGTCCGGCCCATGCGACCGAGAAACGGTGGCCTGGTGAACCGGCCCCTCGTCCCAGGCAGCCCGCACCCCCCGGGGCCCGAAAATGCTGAGATCGACGTGGAATTTTCTGAAACGTCACAAAAAGAAGTGCATCTTCCTTGGCACGGTCCTTGGAGGTGGGTGGCAGCTGCTTGGGAAGGGACCCTGGGGAGAGAGGCGTTGGGGAGGGGTGACTTTCTGCTCGGTTGGGGAGCGGCCGGGCGACCCGGGCCGGGTGTGCGGAGGACGGGACGGGACGGAGCTGCCGGGCCCAGGACCCGACCGCGCGGAGCCTTCGGTCTGCAGGCTGCGCCCTGACCCCTCGCCTTCCCACGAGAGCCCACGTTTCTTTCTGGCAACCCAGTACTTTGTTGGGCTCTCATCCTTCGCAGGAGTTCCGTGATGTTCTCAAAGAGTTATCCTACGCCTGCACTTCGGATGGCGTTTAAACTCGCGTTTTTTGACAACGCCTTATTGCACTGAGGGCCTAGAAGATATAGACGAAATAAAGGAAAAGAAAGCAATAGTTTCATTGTGATTCTACCATTTTAGGACACACTTTATGCAGCAGAAAATGTTCAGGATTGGAATCTTGTGCACTGTTCCCGGGATTGTCACACTTGAGATAATTATCCATCTAGCCTTGTAACTGAGGTCCCTGGGCCGTTTTGAGACCCTTTTTCCTTAATACGATGATCATGTCGCAGCATTTAGGAATTTGGACAATAGAAAGCCTTTTGAATTATACACAAAAAGAATCTAGGGACTTTAGAAGGTTTTGTTTGGTTTGGTTTTTTGGTTTCTTTTTTTAGAGCTTGAGTTGTTGAGATACATGTTTATCACTAGCTTTATACTTTGATTACAGCTCGGGTTAATTAGGTTAGTGGAAGAGTCATCTGCCTCTTGTTATCTATAGCATGTCCCCAGGTAAACATCGAGATCTCTTAGCTGTACTGACTTACAACCAACTTGAGTTACAGCCAGCCCTTGGAAACTGATCAAGTTCGTAAGTCAAGGGTCGAGTGTACTAAAAAGTCAAGAACAGAAGTCTCCCAAAGAACTTAGTTGCTTTTGTCTTACTATTAGATCATATTGTATCCCCCCAAAAAATTTGAAACTAACAATGCCGTTAGCATCAGTAGTTCAGATTTGATGATTCTTGAAACTCCTAGATAGGGTGTTGAAGGAGGCAAGGATTGTGTTCTATATGTCTCTGGGGTCTAGCCCAAGTTGATAATGAGGATATGTAAATTTGATTATCTTGCGAAATCCTTTAAAGATGAAATATATTTCATGATACCTTCAGTTTCTGGAATTTTTTTTATTTTTATGGTGGGCATTTTTTTCTTTTTTGAGACAAAGTCTGACTGTGTAGTTCAGAATGGCCTTTAACTCACTATATAGTCTAGTCTAGCCTCAAACTCACTGAGATCCTCATGCCTCAGCCTCTTAAGTCCTAATATTACAATGCTTATAATATCTAACATGTATTTATGCTATGCTAAGACTAAACAGTCCATTTTATTTGTAAAAGCTACACATATATGTGTGGTAGGAATCTAAGTAAAATATTTTTGCCACTCCTGAAGGAAGGAAAATGATCTCGTTAGCAATTTTAGAGGCAATAGCATACTTCTTCAAGCTTAGAAAAACAAACCTAATGGTAGGTCAAAAGTAATCACAGGGGAAGAAAAACACTATACTTAAAACATAGTTATAGATTTTTTTTTTAAATCCAAGAGATGTTTATAATTACAGATTATGAGAAATGAAAGAAATTTCAGAGGACTACAAGTCCTGCTGTTTTCTAACAGAGAGAGAAAGACAGGGAGGGAAGGAGAGAGCATTTCTTTAAACCTCATTATTTCTAGTTCAGGGGGAAAATATTATCACGTTAGGAAATATTTATTAAATTCCAGGAGTGCTGAAGGTAATATGATTAAAGATGTACAGATTTTAAAAATAGTACTAGCTACCATTCATTCTCCTGTATGCTGAACACTGTACTCATTTCATTCTGTTCAGTGGGGATGACAACAGGTAATTAGGGTTACCTCATTCAAAACTGTGGGAACTAGAACTCACCCATAGTATTTAAGAAACTTGCCTAGGGTCCCAGAGTTAGTAACAGAAAAACTGAATTCAAACTCCAGTGCAACCACCTTGCCTTCTTGGACTTCATAATCTAAAAGGTAAGAAAAACAAATGTACAAATAATAAAAATACAAAACTATTAGAGTACTGTACAGATCAAACTGGCACATAGCGCATTCAGTTGCAAGAAAAATTAGAAAAAACTTTAGGGAAGAAGCAACACATTTTTGAGAGGCTTGAAAGCTGAGTGAACTATCAATATGCATGTTTAAAGATGTTTGGCCATCCAAAGATGGGGGAGGGAACTAAGTAAAACTTTGAGTTCTTAAGTAGGACTTTCTATTTCCCTGCATTTTGGATGGGTAATTGCTTTAGACCAGCTGGTACAATTTGACCAGTTTCAGAAAAGACTAGAGCAGTGGTTTTCAGATTTTTTGATCTGAGGTTAAATTAAGGATCCTAAAGAGCTTTTTAAAGCTATCTGTTATAACCAATAATTTTTAAAAATAGTTATCACTTAATTTAAAGTTGCAGTAATAAATCATTGAATATTAACCTAAATAACACATTTTCAAGAAATTAATGAGAAGTGTGGCGTTATTTTGCATTTTGCAAATCTCTTTACTATTTGGCCTAACTGAAGAAAGGTGGATGTTCATGTCTCATTCTGCAGTCACTTGTAATACTACATAACATGTATCCTCTAGTCCTCAACTCTACACTCACACATGACAGAATGAGAGTGAAAAAGACAACTAACATTTTGGTCTCATTATAAAATCGTTTTGACCTCACAGATTCCCTAAGAGTCCTAAAGCTCTGAGGGTACCCAGGCAGTACTTTGAGAATCATTTCACTACTGCAAGAAGCACTGCAGGACAAAGAGCAATCCGATTCGTACTTATTGACCTGCTGATTTAAAAAAAGCATAGAACATTCCTTTAGGATTTAGATCATAAACCTTGTGGTTTCTGGCCTCTTTAGAATTTTTATTCATTCATTCAGCAAGTATTTGAGGGCAGAGAATTTGGCTCAGTGGTATGCAGCCTGCCTTGCAAGCACAGGGTCCTGAGTTTGATACCCAGTACCAAAAAAAAAATTTTTTTGAATGAAAATATATGATGCTTACTCTCACTGTACTGGAATCTCTGAACACAAAGGAATAAGTTTGTTCCGACCTGTGAGGATCTCAGTCTGGGAAGCAGAAATGGAAATAAACAAAAGTAGTAGAATGGTAGCATTATAGTGCAAAAACAGCAGGATGCTGACCCATTGAGAAGCATGAACATGACTGGCAACCTGCGTAGAGGAAGAGGCTCTCCTTGTGTTAATTTGTAGAGCTAGGGAAGTAGAACAGGGCAGAAAACAAAAAGGAGATGTGCAAGAGGTTCCAAAATGTTGCTTTTGTTGACTCAAAGTGTATTTCACTATGGCTCAGTTCATGGGAAGTGATAAAAAGTTAATTTGGACAAGTAGTTAGAAGGCAGATTATGCAAGGCCTCCCTTAACTACAGCATGGTGCATAACATTTACAGTGTCCTGTGTGTGGTGCTTCTCAGACTTCGGTATGAATGGAAATACTTAAAGCAGGAAATCCTTTCTCCCAGATTTTGATTCTTTGGGTCTGGAGTGCAGTTCAAGGATTCCTTAATTCATTCGGTAAATATTTGAGTTCTCCACATGTTCTGGTAAGAGTTTAACAGAAGAGTTGGGAAGCTGTTAACAGCTCAGTTCAACAGCATTAATTCAGGACCTAAATGAACACTATGGTAAAGGGGTTAGAAAAGTAACAAAACTAAGAAAATTATTTGTGATGTTGAATCAGAATAACAGTACTTAAGGGGATCTTTTGGATTGGGAACAATGTTAATTATTTTCCATTATTGAAAATTTTTAACCTAGTCAAAATTAATAATTTTTTTTTTAGATCATTTCACCGTGTAGTTCAGGGTAGCCTTGGACTTGCTATATAGAAAAGAGATGGTTTAAAAACAACAAGTACGGAAACTCTAGAGGATATTTTGCTTTACCAACAATTTTTTGAAAGGAAACTTCAAAATACTTTACTTTTGGGAGGTATTTAGCAAGTGTTTCATTACTCATAATAAAGTTATATCAATAGAGGAAAATTTAAAGATTGTATAATCTCAGTCTTTAATTTTATGAATGAGGAAATTTAGATTCAGAGAGAGCAAGAACCTGCTCAAAATCACTCAAGTAGTTCGTATCAGAGCCATCAGTATCTCTTTTTCAGGCCAGAATTCAGGATCCAGTCAAATGTAGAATCCTGACCTATATATGTTAACGAATATTTTTTCTACTCTCATTCTTATTTTCCTAGTGAGATAATCTGACAAAATCAGAATTTATAAATTTTGGGTATGAGAGCCTCAGTGAACTAAACCTTGCGTGGGAGCTTCAGTGTTAACCAAACAAAAATCATGGATTTCGAGTTTTTTCCTACTTCCGTGTAGCTTAAGCAAGAGTAGTTTATTATCTTATAGTTTTAAAGGTTTGTAGTCCAAGATAAGGTGACCACAGGGCTTGTTCCTTCTACACATTATAAGGGACCTATACCAAGCCTCTGTCTTTTGTTTGTAAATGGTCGTTTCCTCTTTGTGTTCATATTGTCTCCCCTACATGTTTCTGTGCCCAGGCTTCCTCATCTTTAAGGTCACTCACGTCACGCCAGTTTAGGCCCCTCACTCATGACCTCATTTCATAATTTGATTACCTCGTGAAGATCTTATCTCCAAACAAAGTCACATTTAAGGTGCTGGGGTTCAACGTGGGGATTGGGGTAGGGAGAGTGGGCACAGTTCAACCCTTAGCAATTCATTTTGGTTTTTAGCTTTCATTAGAATATACTACACTTATCAAGCAAATAAAGTAGCTCCTAAATAAATTATCAGATTTATTGACAATCTGATGGAGGAGAGGTAGACCTTTTCCCTTGGAAAACAAATGTGACAATCAAACTTACTCTTCCTCCAGAAAAGTTCTTAGTTGTGCCAACAGTGCCATTTCAGTGTTTCACATTACAGTGTATCTCCAGAGATGATAATAACTTTACACATAAATTTTATTAGTGTGTTATCCAAATAAGATAAGCAGTTTATGTGAAACTAGTTGTGTCAGAGTTACCTGACAAAGGATTACATTGTGAAATATGTCAGTTTCTTCATTCTTTTCATACTGTGGCGCTGTCAGTTTGTTTAGGATGGGTTACAGGAAATGTAGCCAAGAAGCCTCTTCTGTGAATTTTTTATTTTTAAGCATGATTATAATACATTTATTTTTATGCACGCATAGTACAATAATACTTCATTTCTAAACCTTAAACTTTTATTGAACTGTTATTTTTAAGAAGTAAATTAGTTCATCCACAGCATCTGCCTTAGTGAAAGTAAGATGTGTGCTTGTTTTGTGTCGCGAACCGGTGACGCAGAGCACTGTCCCGCAGTGCCTCAAACCTGAAAGAGCAGCGGGGTGGAGATGGGGCAGAGAGAAAGGAAGGACGCCAAGACAAGAGTCTGATCAAGGTGACGTTTATTGCAGGCAGGCATCAGCCTTTTAAAGGAAAAGACCGAACTATTATGGGCTAGGATTACCATAGTAACCTCAATACCTGCTCCTGTAGATAACATCAGATCTTTAACATAACAAAATGGAGTTAACAACACCTGACTCCTACAGATCTTTGGCTGTCCGTGTTTCTCCCGTGCAGGGTCGAAACAAGTTTAACACGTGCAGTCCTTAAAAAGGAACAAATGTTGTCTTTCAAAAAGCCAGTGGCTCATGGCTGGCTTCCCACAGTTTTGCAGTTCCTAGAAGTGCCCCATGCTCACTTGTGGCACACAGACCAGATCCAATTATTTGAAAAGTGTATAATTTTTAAGTTCTTTCTGACGATATTGTGGGCCATAGGCAGTTAGAGACAGATGGGATGAAACCAAGTTCTGGAACACATAAAAAATACTAGCAAAGGTGAGATAGTAACACAACCTGTTCTATAAGCTCATTGAATTCTGTCCTTATTTGGCACTATGACAATATTATGTATAAAGAGTTCACCAAAAACAAATGCAGCAGTATTCTAGCTGCGGGATTCTGGTGGCCATCTGGTTCAAGTCATTTGAGTCATTTGAGCCCTAAAGCCTCAGAATCCCAGGCTGAACCATTCAGAAGGGGAAGACGTAATAGATTCATGTACATATTCATGTTCATATGAATATCACCGTACTGTTTTAGCTAGTCCAAAGTTTTGAACACCACTAATTTAATCTATGAAATTCCATTTCTGATATTTATTAGACCAATATTTGATGTTGATCAGATAAAAGTTATTTGAGGCACTTAACCCTTAAAGTGTATCTTTTTACAAATGCTAACACCAGAGTGTTCACATTCCCAATTAGGACAACTGGCTGTCCCCCACCTTGAATACAGACCAAAGTGTTACATTTATGTCATACTGTCTCACCTGAAGTTTGTTAAGTTACAGACCACATGATACCATCTGTATTGACCCTGAAGTGTTCAATACGCTGTCCTTCCCCCCAATTACAGTTAAGTTACTAGTTTTTAGATGGTCTAAGATCTCTTTTCTCAGCGATTTCTCTAACTCACAGATGGAAAAACAGATGCCTGCCTGCCTGCCTTACTTTCACTCTTCCTTTTAAAATTTTGCCCTATAGTTTTAAAAAATATTATGTGTTCATCGAAGAAAATATAGAAGCTATAGAGAAGGAAACAGAAAAGAATCACTTGTTACTCACCATTCATTGATGACCATTGTTTATTATATATTAGAAATTAGAGTGTTGGGGATGTAGCTCAGTGCTAGAACACCTGCCTAGCTTGTATGAGGCCATGGGAAATAAAAGAAATTAAAACCTACCATTTTTCATTGTGTCCATGCCTTTAAAAAAAAAAAAAAAACTTTCTGAATTCCTATTATATCATCTTAACAATATAACAAGGATATTTCCTTTAGTCATTAATTATTTAACAACGTGGTTTTTTAATGGTTGTAGAAGATTACATTATGTGGATGGAACATAATATATTTAGGAAATTCCATTTTGCTGGACATTTATAATATCTGTAGATAACTATTAAAAGCACTGCTAGACTCTCTAGATTTAATTGCTTTTGGCCTCTTATATGCTCATCATTTCCTCTGCCATTGGCCATTAAACTCTTAATCTTTCTTTTTAATTCAGTCTTACACAATTATTTAATACAGATTTTTTAAAGTTGTAATTTTTAAGTTTTCCTTAATATAAGACTTATAATTGGATTTTTTTAAAAGGTTAAAATACTGTTTGGGATTTTTAGTACTCTAATATACTACTTTATTTCAAAAATAATTTTAGGAGTATATATCCTGGGGAAATACGGACAGAAGAAAATCAGAGAAATACAAGAAAGGGAGGCTGCAGAATACATTGCCCAAGCACGACGACAGTATCACTTTGAGAGTAACCAGAGGACATGCAATATGACAGGTAAGGCAAAGAAATCTATTCTACATGCGTGAAGCTGCTTGGTTTTTGTTTGTTTTGAGGTACTAGGGATTGAATTGAATCTAGGGCCTTTGCACTGAGCTTCATCCCCAGCTCATGTTTTTATATCTGTGTTTTGAGGCAGGGTCTCACTAAGTTCCTAGGGCTTGAATTTGCTATTCCTCTGCCTCAGGCTCCCAGACTGCTGGGGTTATACGCATACCCCACCAATGTCTGGTGGAGTTGACGGTTGATTTATATTTATCTGTGTATTTCCAAAACCAAATGTAGAGGAAAAGGCATAGAAGGATAAATCTACCAAGCATTTGCATTAACTGAAATATATCATTTTAGTCTGAGTTTTTAAAATCAGTATAAATACTTGGTCATTCATTTATTTGTTCAGCAGATACTCACAGTGCTCAGCACAGGGGAAGTAGGTAGTAAACAAGAAAAAGAAAAACATCCGTGAATTCAGGTTGTATGTTCTGTTGAGAAGTAAAGGTGATAAACAATCAGTAACTTTGCGTGTGATGGCTGCTGTTAGCACAATAAAGCTGTGTGAGGAATGAGGGTGCTTTTCAAGAGAAGGCAGTCGAGAGTTGGGGCTCTTTGAGGAGGTAACGTTGCAGAAGAGATCAAAGGGAACAGTGGTGGGAGCTGTGCCTGAGGTGAGAACAAGTTGGAACATTTGTGAAACTGCCCAAAGGCCACGTAGCATAAGAACAGTGAGCTGTGGACAAGTCGTAGGAACCAAGGCTTCAGAGATGGATCCACTCCCACAGGGCCACACAGGTCACAGGCAAGAGTCCTGAGCTTGTTACCTTTACAGGAGTCGGCTACAGACACACAAATCTCACACCATAATGTGCGGTCAGTCAGTGTTAAATTGTGGTAATGGTTCAAACTCTGGAGCTAGAAATCAACCTGCCCCTCTTTTGAGAGAACGAGTTATTGGTTCTAATTGTTCAACACCTTGAATAATTAGTTCTCTAATCTGTAACAAACCTATTCTTTTTCAATTTAGAGCTTAAACTTCTGTAATATTTATTTCAAGAACAATTAACTTAGAAAGAATTCATGAAGGTAAATGATCTTTGTTCAACTTTAAAAGTAGAACTTTATTTCCACAGTTCAGAGGACTTTATTGTCCATTTACTTGCCTCGTTTTACAAATGAAGAGGCTGAGGTTAAGAAGGGGGAAAGGCCAGCTAAAATTACAGCTTGAGGTAAGAATTTTCATATTTGAAATAAAACTCTGAGAAGTACCTCCATTCTGCAGAGCAGAGAGTAATCAGAAGTACTGTGTTTAATGACAGCCCTGATGAGGACCATGGATAAAGCAGGGGCACAAGGGTGAGAGGCATGTCTGGTGTAGCTTCCAGTTTGAATTATATCATCTCTGTGACTTTGGTTTTAAATCTCAGCTCTCTCCTCTGTAAAATAAACACCAGAAACCCAATCTTTTTGAAATGTTTTTTGTGACAGTGATGAGATAATGAACCAAAGTACCTGCCACATAGTAAATACTCAGTAAATGGTAGCTTTTAAAAAGTTACATAATTCTTTAAAAATTCAGTGTTTCATGTGATGATGCAACCGGGACATTTTAATGACTTTTGGGGGGGCAAGAGTGATCATTTCAGGTTATTATTCAGATTTTGGGAAAATAGAAGTAGCAGCTCCCAAGGTCTCAAAATGCATCTCAGTTTGATGTGCATCCTTTGGTCAGTCTGAGTCTTTCCGGAAGCAGATGTCAGGATAGGATTAGATGTGAGAGTTTTCCTTAGGGGAAATGGCTATGAAGAACAATGGGGAGGGAGCAGGTGTAGGCACTGAAAACCTAACGGAGTTCCCTGCTAGAGAAGTCCACACCTAAGCATTGTGATGGGCTCGGTCCATTGTGGCCCTAGTAATGGATTTAGAGGGGCAGCACCTGGGGCTGCTGGTTAACTATGCCATCCCAGGAGTTGGTGGGTGTAGCGCATGCCCATCATCATTACAACACTCAAATAAACAAAGAGCCAACTGTAGACAATTAAAAATAATATGTGGCGGTCACCAGGAGGCAAAATACAGGATTACTGAAGAACTTGGCAAACCAGCTCCTGTTATGCATTGACAATAGGGCTATAAGTAATATGATTCAGTTTATTTCCCTTTAGATAAAAATCTGTAGTGAAGATAATAGGAAAAAATGTAGGACTTTTAGGTAAATATAACTAGTTTTTTTGCTCAAGTTTATCCCACCTTAAAAAATAGCATCTGTTGGAATACTTCTGTGTTTGCCTTTTGACTGTATCTTCAGGATTTTACTGAAGATCTAGAGGGGCTCCTTATTAAATTTACACATGAAATGGAGTGTTGTTCTACATTAAAAAGTCATGTGGGGGCCGGGAATTTAGCTCAGTGGTTCTGCCATCTGCCTCATGAGCACAAGGACGTGAGTTTGATCCCCAGCACCAAAAAAAAGAAGAAGAAGTCATACGTACAGATACATACATACAGAATTATCTGAGCTGGTTTGCAAGTAGGGTATGTGAATAAAGATTAGAAATTCTAGTTGAGTACAAATTTGTTAAGAACAAAGTCTGATGTGACTTCTAGAAATGTTAATTTACTCTTAAACTACAGTAATAAAGTATGTGGTTCAGATCAAATGGGTACAGTATACTCTGCAGTAGTCAGGGACATTTCTGCCTCTGACATGTTAAGAAGATGTTTTCAAACTAAAGTATTTCATAAAGAGGCAAATAATCAGAGCTAATGTGTACTGAGCATTTCCATGAACCAAGAAGCACTGTTCTAAATGTTTTATATGTCTCTATCCTTACAACAGTCCTGTAAAGTGGTAGTAATGTTACGGAAGGAACTGGTAAATGACACACAGAGACGCAAGAGTTGGTAAAACAAAACAAAACACTTTTGCTTTACTAGTTAAGGGTCAGCCTGTATCAAGGGCTGTGCCAAATGACTGGCCCTGGGCTGAGTTACATTCTGCCCTTTATAGGAGCTTTACAATCATGACTGCATTTTAGGTAGTTCGATAAGACATTCCAGTTCTCTGAGTTCCCGTTACAAATCATGGTCACAAGACAGTTTAATTTTAACCCAAATGTAGCACCTTCTTTGTGGTTAGGATGTTTATCTTTAGGATTCACCTAATTAGCTATTCTAGCCCACAAGAGTGGGGGTGGGTTAGGAAAACAGGACTGGTGACATTACTTTCGTCTTAACTCCTTTATAGTCAAAGGATTTACAGAATGTTTAGGGTTTAGGGTCTAAGTATACTTTGCTTGTAAGGTACAGCGATGGTTATCTTAGTTTGAACATCTGGTCTTACCCTGAGGATTTGGCTAAGCACCTCTGACATCAGTTAACCTTATAACATTTTAAACTGGGGCTATGCGCCTTCAAACTTTGTAGTTAATGATGAAACCTCTGGTACTGTCCTAAGAAACAAGCAAAGCAAAGCAAATTACAGAAGCAAAAGATAGTGTTTATTCTGTATTTCCTTAACATTTTGTAGGTTTCAGACTATTTACAGAAGTTCTCTTTATCAGTAATACTCTTCTGTTACCCTTAATTTACCTCTGATGAAACTTGGGCACAGAAGGGTTAAGCAACTTGCTCAAGGTCACAGAGATTCAAGCTAGTATTTGTGCTTGGACTGGAAATACTTAGCATGGAGACCAGGTGGCTAAAGTGCTGATTAAACTAGATGCATACATAAAAGTGGGTAATGGGGTCCAAGACAGGTTCCTAGGTTCTTGTGTGTGACAAACAGAATAGATGTGGCACATGATGGTAAAGAAAAAGCAGCAAAATTTATTAAGGCAGTAGTACACTCAGAGTGAGCAGGCTCACACCTGTGAGAGGAAAATGGTAGCGTACTAGGGGCATACGGGTGGGCTTTGAAAGTGTGTGCCAGTTCTGGGGCACCTCTCAGTGGGGTCTTCCAGTCATCTGTGTCTCTTGCCTATGTTTCCATCACCTTTCCCCATAATTCACTCTGTGATAACTGGATGTATGAGATGCAGTCCTTACCTGTGAGCGCCAGGTGAAAAAAGGTTACTGCAGGTCATAACAGCAGACTTAGTGCACATGCATACATCCTAGCTTAGAATTGTGGAATTTTCTAGGGCAGGCTTGGGCATCTTTGCTTTCTTTTTCTCTGCTCCATTTTAGAGTCTTAGGACAAGGGCAGAGGGGAGGTGATTTAACTTACCCCACAGTAGCAGGCTTGCTGACTCATTACAGAAAAGGAAATTTCAGGATGCATGGGAAAGAGGCAGAGGAGGGTTTATTAGGCTGAGACAGGGAGAGTGGTGTGCACTCAGGAGAGGAGTGTGGGTGACTAGACAAGTGAGACACATTGCAGTTCAGGACTGAGTACATTTATGCTTTTCTCTATTTTTTTTTTCTTTTTTAAAAAAATTTTGGGTTTTTTGAGACGGTGTCACTACATAGTTGAGACTGACCTGGAACTCGCTATGTAGCCCAGGCTGGTCTCGAACTCACAGTGATCCTCCTGCCTCAGCCTCCCGAGTGCCGAGTGCTAGGATTATAAGCGTGGTTATTAGTGATTTCCATCCTTAATTGCTTTGATTATACTTCGACTTAGTTTTTCTCAAAGTGAGCCTCAGAAATAGCACTTGTGGAGTTACGCATACGGGGTGCTATTCCATCCTGGATGCACCACCACACCCGGCTACCTTTATGCTTTTCTTGAGGGAGGAAACCCTAGGGGAAAAGCACCCCTTCAAGGGTTCCAGCCAGTTTGCAGGCATTTTTTTTTAATAGGTGATTTAAACATTCTCTGAATTCACTCATCCTTTTGTTTACTCTCTTGATTGGGCCAATTGATGACATAGGGATGGGTCTGGTGGGGAAGGAGTATAAATCTGGCCAAGGCCTGTTGGCATTGGCATGCTCCTTATCTCAAGGCCTACCTACGACGACACCTTACTTTCTTAATTGAGCCAATTAATTGTCTTTAATGGTGGATCTGGTAGAGAGTAGGTGTAACTCTAGCACAGGCATGGCTGTCTTGGGGGACTTCGGCTAAGTCCTGGAAGTTGCAGTCTTCTCCCAAGTGCAGTTCTCAGTTGTGATTTCTTTGTCTCCTTTCTACCTTTCTCTCGTCTCTCTGTCCCACCGCAGTGTGAGTGGATGGGAATGCTTCAGCAGTGCGTGAGGGAGGCAGCCCCCATCCCTGTTGTGCTGTCTGTATTAAAAGTGTTTGTTCAGTGTTAATATACATGTTACTATATGCATGGAGAATTAGATGTGTCTGGTTGAATAGGCTGAAGTGGAGAGTGATAATTTCTTCTCTCTCAGAAGAATTACCCAAGAAATACTCCTCTCAAGTTATTGTACTACAGAATCTTTAAGCTAGTTCCTTATTAACTCGATTTTCTCAATCTAGGACTTTAGCCTGCCTATCTGTGTCTCTATCTCTCTGTCTCTTTCTTAAGTAACATTTAGTTGTCATTCTGTATCCATGAGGAATTCGTTCCAAAATCCAAGGATTTTCAAGTCTTATATGAAATGATATAACGTTTGCAGTAATCTACACACATCCTCGCATATACTTTACATCATCTGTAGGTTATTCTAATGACAAATACAGTGGAAATAGTTGTTGTACTTGTTGCGGGGGAATGTTGACAAGGAAAATATCTGTACATGTTTAGTAGAGACAGGCTTTTTCAAATCTGCATAGCAGAACTAGCTGATGCAGTGGGCCAACTGTGTTGTGCTTTGGACTAGATAGATATGCCAAATAGACTAACTTCTACATCAATTCTGAGTTTCTACTTTAGAGAATGGTCTAAATGTAGGAAATTCAAACATGCAGCTTGGGAAAATACGGTATACTGAATCTGCGGAGTGCAACATTGAAACAAATGTTGAATATAAGATTAAAACCTGAATTTTCTATAAGAAAATACGATTTTATAATTAACATGTCTTGCCTAGTCAGGCAGTGAAAATGATATAATAAAAATTTCCCGGGCTGGGGATTTAGCTCAGCAGTTCGGTGGCCTGCCTTGCAAGCACGAGGACCCGAGTTCAATCCCCGGTACTCCCCCCCCAAAAAAAAAAGAAAAGAAAAAAATTCCCTTTTAGAATATGGTATTTGGGTATTTGTGATACTCTTTCCTTATTTTTCTTCTTAAAACTTTATTTCAGTATAACTGTGCTTATAGAAATACATTTATATTGGACAACAGAATGCAGTTTAACTGATCTTATACAATTTTTAGTACATAATTTAAGATTTTAGATGAGATTTACAATCTGAATTACCTTTATATATTGCAAATGTTTAAAATATCTTCAAATACTACTAAACAAGGTAACAAGAACCTTAAGAAATAGACCTGTGAGGCTGAGGATTTAGCTCAGTGATACCCCTCCTCAAGATCCTGAGTTTGATCCCAGAACCAAAAAAAAAAAAAAACAAAAAACAAAAAAATCCTGTGATTTGTTTCAGAAAATTATGTATTACATTGTAAACTTTATAAAATTGGTGCAGCAAAACATTGTTGCAGTGTTACAATGCTGGTTACAAAGTTCAGTGGCTAATGGATGTGGAAGTCGGCAGAAGGGAGCTTATGTAGTTAATACTGTATTAGGTTATGAATCCCAACAAAGCAAGATACAGATAATTTCTTCAGTCTATACTAACTATAAGCTCACTTCACCTGCTGGCATCAACAAGGAAACTTGACATACTAGCATTTGAAGCTCTTCTGATTTATGCAAAGAAAAAGGAAAGTAAAAATTTCCCCCACCATTTCAGTCCAGAAATGACAGAGTGCTACAGACAAGGTATTCTGCTCTTTGTCAACATTTGGTGACAATGCCACGAGGTCAACTGTCTTTTAATTTGTAGCAACCCTCAAATGCAGAATAGTCCCCAAAATTAATGACAAGACTTAGAAGTGACTGAAAAGTGAAATGGCCCTGCTTAGAAAACTAGAGCAAAATACCTAGCATAGTTATAAGAAGCCTTATAAAACAGCAGTGTGGCCCCTATGAATTATACTTCCGTACAAAAACAAGTGTATCCCAAAATTAGAAGCAGTTCCTTAAAAAAGAAAAACATAACTTAAAACATTTTAAAAACCAATGGGAATGTAGGTTCAAAAATAACTGAAAGAAGATTCCACTTATAATGTATTCTAGCATTTCAAGTTTATCACTAGTTATGTAATATAAGCTTACAAATAACATGTTAGTTTCTTATTCCTTTATCAAAAGGCAAAATTCTAGGTTTGATTTTTTGAAGAATTATAGAAGAATATGTATTAGAATGATTATTCATATTTTCTAAGAAAATAAGAATTCTAATAGCTCCAGGCAAATACATTTTTCAAATGGAAAAGCTCCCTTTGTACTAGAAGTTCTGATTACTAATTTACTTTTCATTGAAACAATTTTTCATTTTTTTATTAATGCATGTTTGTAGTACAATATATTTACATTACTTGTGGAAAGTTTGTACATATACATAATATATCTCAACTGCCTTTTTTTCCCTTCCCCTTTCTGTTTCCCTTCCCCCATTCATCCCTTGAACCCCTTCCTTTTATTTTTCTTTGTATATGTTTGCAATACATATTTCCTTCCCTTGTATGGAGTTGGTGCATGTACATAACAACCTTTAATTCCTTTTTCATCCTCTTTTCCTCTCTTCACTCCCTCTCCTTCTCCCTTTTTCTCACTCTTTGAGAAAGATCTACGTCCTTCCTATTATCTTTTATTTTTTCTTTTTTTATACTTTGGGGTTCTCAATAATAGAATTCATGTGATATTTAAGCTTGTATCTGATTTATTTCACTTAGTATTATAGTCTCAAGGTGCTGTTTTCCTCTAAATGACTCATTTATCTTCATGGTGAAGTAGTGCTTCATTGGGTATAAATTCTACATTTTTTGTGTCCATTCATCTGTTGACAGATACATAAGCCACTTCCAAGATTTGTGCTGTTATTAACATAGGTATGCGTGTATCACTCACTGTGTTATGATATCTTTAATTATCTTGAGAAGATTATTTAGAAGGGGAATAGCTATGTCTAATGGAGTTTCTATTTTCACTTTCTGAGGAATCTCCATACTGATTTACACATCAGTTATACTAGTTTATATTCCCACCAATAGTGTAGAGAAGTTCCTTTTTTTCTTCACAGGCTTGTCAACATCTGTTATTATTTGATTTCTGCATGATGCCCATTCTTTCTGAGATGAAATCTCAGTGTTATCTTAATTGGCATTTCTCTAAAGGCCAGCAATATTGAGCATCTCTTCATATATTTATTGGCCATTTGTATTTCTTCTTATAAGTGTTCATTTCACTTGCCTATTTTTTGATTGGGTCATTTATTTTGAGGGGGAGTCTAAGTTTCTTTTAATTTTTTATTTATTCTATATTTATCCTCAGACAAAGAAATAGCTGGTAAAACTTTTCTCCCACTCTGTAGGTTGCCTTTTCATTCGGTTGGTTGTTTATTTTGCTGTGTAGAACCTTTTTAATTTGATCTGATTCTGTTTGCCATTAGTACTATTTCCTATGAAATGGGTGTTCTGTTCAGAAAGTTCTTATCTATGCCTCAGTTGTTTTATCTCGTTTGTCTTACAGCTTACAGCTGGTAAAGTTTTTCTCTTATCATTTAACTCTTTGATCTAATTTTAGTTTAGTACATGGTGAAAGATGTATGTCTAGAGCCAATATTCTCTACATATAGATAGTTTTCCCAACACTTTTTTTTTTTGTACCAGGGATTGAACCCAGGTCCTTGCTCTTGCAAGGCAGGCAGTGGAACCACTAAGCTAAATCCCCAGCCCCCAACCCCACTTATTAAAGAGCCTATCTTTGCACCAGTGTTTATTTTGCCCCCTTTGGCAAAGATCAAATAGCATATGCTTTGGGCTTTTTCTGCATCCTCTATTCTGTTCCATTGATCCTTATATCTGTTTTTGTTCCAGTACCATGCTTTTTTTATCACTATAGCTTTGTAATATAACTTCAAGTTTGGAATTGTGATGCCTCTAGCTTTGCTCTTTTTATCCAGGATTTCTTTTGTTATTCTGGGTCTCTTCTGTTTCTATATGAATTTTAGGATTGTTTTCTTCAGTTCTTTGAAGAATGCTGCAGGAGTTTTGGTTGGGGTTGCTCTAAATCTATGTATCAATTTTAGACATACAGCTATTTTTCTTGGTGCTATTGTGAATGGCACTTTTGTCCTAATTTGTTTTCCAGTGAGTTCATTTTTAATACACAGAAATGCTATTGAGTTTTGTGTGTTGATTTTGTATCCTTCTGCATTACTGAATTTGGTTATTTTAAGAGTCTTTTGGTGTAATTTTGGGGGTCTTCAATGTAGAAGATCATGTCATCTGCAAATAATGATAACTTTGATTTCTTCCTTTCCTTCACATTATCCATTTTATTTCTTTCTTTTGCCTGATTGCTCTGGCCAATGTTCAAGGGCTATATGGGACAGAAGTGGTAATAGTAAACATCCTTGTCTTTTTCCTGATTTTAGAAGGAAAACTTAAATTTTTCCCCATTTAATATGATGTTGGCAATAAGTTTGTCATAAATGGCTTTTATCAGATTAAGTCATTCTACACCTATTTTCTTAAGTGTTTTTAATCATGAAAGGATGTTGGATTTTTGTTTTGTTTTGTTTTGTGTTGTGTTTTTTGAGCCAGGGTCTCACTATGTAGTTGAGATTGACCTGGAACTCACTGTGTAGCCCAGGCTGGTCTCGAACTCACAGCAATCCTCCTGCCTCAGCCTCCCAAGTGCTGGGATTACAGGCCTGAGCCACCACGCTCAGTTTAGGACTTGGATTTTGTCAAATGCTTTTTGAGCATTTTTATTGTCATATCTAGGCCGTTCTGTCAGAAAACTGCCTGATTTCACACCAGAAAAATTAAAGATGGCATTCTCTGATTAGTCCCAGATGCAAAGTTTGGGCACATGTGTCCTGAATTTCTGCAGGTCATGCCTACTTGTCCAGCTGGCTGGCCATGCCTACTCTGAGACTGCTTCAACAACTTATTTTACTGTAGTGAAAAACTCCTAATAGTGAGAAAATCTCATGTTGAATTTTTAAAGTATTTTTTCATGATATCATGTTAGTGTTAGAAATTCATTGTAATTTATATGTGTGTATGTCTATAGCTTTTTTTATTTTTATTTTTATTTTGGTACCCGTAATTGAACTCGTGTCCTTGCGCTTACAAAGCAGGTGCTGGAACCACTGAGCTAAATCCCCAGCCTCCTATAGCATTTTTATACAGTGTTCAGAGACACAAAGTAATTCCTATGAATTGTTTGTAAACTTTTTTTCTTATAGAGTACTGTATCTTGTTTTGTTATTTTTCCTGGGAGAAATAGACATGCAGTAGCCACTGACAAAATCAAAACTAAAACTTAGCAGCCCTCAGTTCCTCACCTAAAGTACTTTTGTCTTATGTTACAATGAATACTTATCACTCTGTATTATCTTATAACCTTTTTTAAAATTAGAAGTAAAATATGAAACAAAAAGTATAGCTAAATATAAAAATGTTGGATTTGATAATTTGCATCATATCAGAAGTAAACATTAATTGTTAGAAAGCTGAAGAGTACAGAAAAGAAAGAGGAAAAAAAAGAATTACCCATAATCTATACCCCAGAGATCACCACTAGGATTCTTTCTTCTTTCTTCTGCATGTGTTTGTTTACATTGCTGATCATGATGTATGTTTAGACCTGGGGATGTAGCTCAGCAGCATTGTGCCTGCCTGGCAAGCATGAGGTCCCGAGTTCAATCCCTGGTACTAAAAACAAAAACAGAAAACAAATAATGTATGCGTAATTTATTTCAGTTAACATAAGGAATAGGTGATTAACCCATAATAGTTTTATATTTCTATCAATATTGCGATTGTCTAGCTTTGACATTCCCTCCAAGTTCTTACAGGTCGCTAGTCTTATCATACCACTTAAAACAATCTGCATTTTTCAGCGAGGGTAGGAACATCACTTACCTTTTGAATTTTCTGCTTGTATTACAGTGCTGTCCATGCTTCCAACACTGAGGGAGGCCTTAATGCAGCAACTCAATTCAGAGAGCCTTACAGTTCTGCTAAAAAACAGGTAAATCTCTGTTTAGGACTTTACTTAAAGTGTATAGAATGAGCTGAAATACATTTCAAAAGTCTTTGTTTCCTTCTCTTTCTCTTTTAAGTTTGTTACACATAAGCTCAGAAAAATACATATGACTCTGTCCTTGAATTAATATTTTATTTATGCTCCTTTTTGCTCTATCTCAAATTACAGAGATCATTTAGGGCACTGTGTATGCATTGTTTTTCATATAAACAATTTTATATCATTAATAATTGAGTATTTACAAACTGTATTTCTGAACCAGTTTCTGAACTAGATGTTGTGAAGCTGACAAATTTATGTTGAATACCGTCCTTCTTGAATGGTGTTATTTTGTTAACCAGTCAGGGATTGTTAAAGCAAAGGTTAAAGAATTACAGCAGCACATCGAAGAGTGAAAAAGATGATGGAAAAAGACCAGAGCTATTCCTGGCTTCCCCAAATTATGCCTTGGCTACTTCCCTTTTTGGGCCCACTGGCTTGTATATGCCTTTTGGTCATGATAGGGCCCTGTCTGCTTTGCTGTTTTCAAAATCTCTTTCAGGAACACGTGAGGGCATTTGCCTACCAGACAAGCACAGAACTCATGGCGGGGTACCGGCCACTGCGGCAGAGGGTTGAAGTCCTCACCTACCGCTGCCCCAACCAGATCCAGGTTTAGTCCCAACCTTCGCCCCTTTGTCAGCTTGAAGCAGCTCCAGAAGAAGAGACCTTCGCCCAATAACCACAAAACAAAAAGCCTGGAATGTTAGATTTCCCTTGCCTTAAGACAGCTGCCAGGTGGAATAGCAGCCTTCATGTTAAAATATGGCTTCTCTCAACAACGGACAGGCTTCCTCTTCCCGTCATGCCTCTTCTCCCGCCAAAAGAGTAACCTGACACTCGCTACCTCCTAGCAGCTAGTGATGTCACAAGCCTCTCCTAGTGTTGTGACAGGCTCCTCCAATCCCTTAATACTACCTCACTCAACTCCACCCTGGCTCAGGTCAACCCCACCCTGCTCCTATAAAAGAAGCTCCCTGTTCTGCCATGTGGCTGTCTTTCCTTTGTTTAGAGACAGCCTGGCAGATCCTCCCCATAATAAAGACTTGTCAAAAAAAAGAAGAATACCATGCTTCTTAAAGTGTTTAAAATGTATTAAGTAAAGCATGTTAACATATTTTACATAGGTAAGGTGATGAATTTACATGTTCAGTTACTAGCAAAATGGAACACAAATATGATACAAACATGTAAGACTAATAATTTACATGACTATGGCAATTTATAAAACACTTTCATATATATGACCTCTTGTATCACATCCAGTATACCTCAAGATGTTATAAGTCAGTATAATTCTGTGTTTGAGAACACAGGCTTCTTCCTTTAAGGAACACGCTTATGTGGTGGTGGGGTGATTTCCCTCAGTAAATTCCTTGTGGTAGGGCCTCATGCATACTAACCATGTGCTCTACCAGTGGACAACAGCCCCAACATTAGATAAATTTAATCATTGTAGTCTTACTGAAATATTTACTTGCCTTGTAATCACCTACCAAATAGCCAGAGGGAATTAACTGCGGTTTGTAGAGTCTTTCTGAGCCTTACCTGTGCTA
This sequence comes from Fukomys damarensis, assembly GCF_012274545.1. Lineage (NCBI taxonomy): Eukaryota > Metazoa > Chordata > Mammalia > Rodentia > Bathyergidae > Fukomys > Fukomys damarensis. The sequence continues at coordinate 16,552,159 of NW_022900926.1, read as the reverse complement.
GGCACCTCTATATATACATGCTACCATTTAATCTTCACAACATCCCTGTGAGAAATATTATTGTCAGAGAGGTTAAATAATAAGCTACAGAGTTTCCTTAAAATAATTTCTTGTATATTCAAAGGATACTTCCCAAAATAACAATGAATTTTTATCTGATTAAAATATAATACCAGTGTCATCAGACTTCACCTCCATAAATTTCAGTATTCTTAGGATAGATTCACTTTAGTTTGTAAAGTTTGGCTTATGAATTAGTTTCTGTAGTTCTGTGAAGAAGACACATATGAGCAAATTGCTCTCAGTCAAATAAATACCTAATTATCACCTATATGAATATAAATATAGGATAGAAAAGAAATAGATTTTTGTATTGCCTTACATTTTCGTTTTATTGGGAAGGCAAGACAAAGTAGGTGTAAAACAATTTTATAAAAGCAGTGTCATCGCAGACATAATAAACATGGTGGTGCACACCTGTCATCCCATCTCTTGGAAGGCTGAGGCAGAAGGACTGCTAGGAGTTTGAGGCCAGCTTAGACTATGTGGTGATTTCAAGGCCAACCTGAACTACATAGTGAGACGTCATCTCAAAAAAACAAACAACAACAAAAAACATGGTGGCCGTCTTCATTCTTACTGAGTGTTTCCTCTAAGGTGTAGGTGCCATATGCTTTGAGGGATTCAGGATAGTTAAAATAGGGCTGGGAGCTTAACTCAGTAGCAGAGCACATGTTAATTTGCTAGAGGTTCTGGATTCAATCCCCAGCACTCACTATTAGGATAAAGTTCTTTTAAGTCCTTGACAGACAAAGGAAAAAGTAGACTAAATAAATCATCATAATTCAAGGCATAGTAGTGCCATGATAAAAAAAGTAAAATAAAAGCAAGAGAGGGAGAGGGAAAAGAATAAAAACAAATGTGAACAATGTGTGTAGGAAAATAGAAAAGCTTTAATTTTTGATGTATAATTCTGGATTAGAGGAAAGATGTGCTTCCACTTTTCTTTTTTGTAGAAGAGAATTTCTTAAAATTAAGATAGGTCACTGAACTCCTTACCCTGTTTATATGTTATTTTCTTATCTTAATCATACTTTGAAATTTTTTCTGGTGAGCAAAAATGTGATTTACTTGCATTGAAATACTTTGTGTTGTAGTAAATTCTCCATTTAATCAGAATAAATATGGTAGTGAACTTATCTAGTATGAATGGAGCCCTAGATTCAATCCCTTGAACTGAAAAAAAAAAAAAAGAATCACTATGGCATCCCACCCTGAATCTGTAGATTTGAGAAAGTGCGTGTTGGTGCCTTGTAGGTAGGATCCACTCCACCTGTCTTTTGAACCTGTGCTGTCTAGGGGATGATTGAAGCTCCAGGCTCTGTTCACAGGCAGAGAAAGATAAAAAGCTTATATTTTTATTGCTATAGTATCCTTCCATTTTTGTAAGGGAGCAGATATGAATATATTACATACACATTTCCTTATATAAAGTAAAGTAAAAAAGATTTTTTTCATTGTGGTGATGTGGTGTTGGGGACTGAACCCAGGGACTTTGTGTGCAGCTATATCCCCAGGCCTTTTTCTCACTTCTTTATTTTGAGACAAGAGCTCCCTAAGTTGCTAAGTTGCCTGGGTTGGACTCAAACTTGTGATCCTTCTGCCTCAGCCTCCCATAGTGCTGGGATTGCAGGTGTGCACCACCACACCTGGCTTAAAGATTTGTGTAACAGTCACCTGTGAATAAGGGACAGAATAAAGAGGGATAAGAACATAACTTTTTTTTGATGTGCTGTGTTGTACAAATTTGACTTTAGAACCATATAAATATTTTATGTAATTACAAAAGTATTTCCATTTTTAAAAAGCAGTATCTAAATAATTTGGGTAAAATAAACCTAAATATAAGTCTTGTCAATGCTATAATCACAAAGACAGAAACCATGCTTAGTGAGTAAAACAGAAGTTGTACTGTACATCCTCCATGAAATACATGATCCTCTGACACGGAATTAACAAAACAACTTCAGACCCTTTTAATATTGCTACTGTAATTTTACAACTAATGTACATGGGTTGAGGGAATCCAGCACTAGTCATTTCATTGGCTTCACAGATTTCTGGTGTAGGCAGAATGAAGTGCAGATGTAAGAGCAGTGAAATTAAAAATCCTGTGGCCTTGTGTTAGTCAAGTCTTCTTCACTGTGACCAGACACCTTGGAAAAAGAACTCAAAGAGGAAAGATGCCTTTCCAACCACGGTTCAGTGTGTGGCAGGCTGGTTCTGTTGCAGTGGGCTGGAGCCGAGGCAGAACATGGGATGGGACAGTGGAGAAGAGCTGAGCACTTTGTGGTGGCCAGAAGAGCAGCAAGGGACCGAGAGGAAAAGGAGCTGGGGGCCAGATAGAGAACGAACCTGAGGTCGGTCCACTCGCCCACCGGCTCTGCCCCGATTTTCCACCCCCTCCTAGTCAAATGGCAGTCTCATCAGTGGTTTCCTCCACAGATGAAGTTAGAGCCGTCAGCCAGTCACCTTCTGAAGATGTGCAATTTAAACACCGCCAGTGCATTAATATTTCATATGCGTGGAAATCCATACATGCATAATGATAATTTAAAACAAAATAATGTCGATACAAGATTACTTCATGATTTGTGAAATAATACATAAGGGAAAGAAAGAAATATTTTTCCTGATTTTCTTTATGGTTTTATAGCACATGTCTACATATGCTCAGAAAGAGAGAAAACAAATTATACCAGTGAAAAGGGTTGCTCTTATTGGTTACTAGAATTATAATTGTTTCTTGCTGTATTCTGTGGGCTTTGTTTTTTTCAGTCACTATTATTTTTAATATTAGAAATTAAATATAAATCTATAAAGTTCAGAGTTTTTAATTAACTTATCTAGATTATTTTCATATCTGATTCTTTTCTTTTAGACCTTCAAACAAGCTGGAAATATGGGAGGATCTGAAGATAATAAGTAAGCCTACATAACAGCATATCTTTAGGCTATTTATAAAGGGAAATTTTTACACTGTATTTTGTGTACTGAATTGTGTGCCTTATAGAGTTGGCATCATAATTAAAATAATACTCATGAAACAAGTGAATCAATATGTAGTCACAAAAAGTATTCAGTGAATGGTGGGCGGTGGTGGTGGGATTACTGTTCTCATAATAACGATGTGAGAAATTGTGCTAGACTATATATGCCTCTTCTGGGTACTAATGTCATTAACATTATATTTTAAAGGAAGTTTTTACCTCCAGCTCAGTAGTACTGTGTGTTGCTAAATGCACTGGGACATTTTCCTCCCTCTGGACCTCTTGGCAGCAGTCACCACGTCTCTTCCCTCCTCTGACTTGACCTTCTGCGCTGTGGTGCTGGGAAACCCAGTTTGGGATTTCCTGTCCTTCTATTCCTTCTCTAGTCCTTGCTGGGCATCTCCTCCTCTCTCTGCCAGAGGGAAAGCTAGAATTCTTCCCCACTCAGCTCTCTTCTCTCACTTCTAAGCTCACTCTTTGGAAAACTCTGTGAGCTGCAACTCTTAACACCTGCCAGTTTTCCTTTCTAAGATAATAAAATAGAATACTTTTACCTAACATTTTTTATTGGTTATCACTTCAACTAAGAAATCATACTTAAATTATTCTAAGCAGATTGTAAGGAGATGGGTTAAATATGAGATATTTTGAATGGGTATATTTTTTATTTTTATACTTGATACAGTTACAAATATATATTTAAAGTCATTTTGTGAAAAAATAGTCATGGGATGACTCATGATTTTATACATTTGTTGTTGTCTTAGTAACAATACCCAAGAGTTCTGTCCACTCTCTGCAGGTTTCACAAGAAGTATTGTGGCTGTATATAGTACCTGTATGCTGGTGGTTCTTCTGCGGGTGCAGTTAAACATAATTGGTGGATATATTTACCTGGATAATGCAGCGGTTGGCAAAAATGGCACTGTAAGTTTATTACATGTAAGCACATACGGACCTTTCTTTCAACAGACTCAAAGTTTAACTGAATGTTATTTATCCTGATAAGAATGTCTATGATGTAAACGTATTTTTGATTCATGAGATTGTAAACATTTAGCATTATGATTATTTTCCATCTTTTGAAAAACAGACTTTTTTGATATGCTAAAGAGTCTCATTTATCCTGTCATTCCAGATTGTGAAAACAATCTCACCTCGCTGTAGGAAAGTGTTGCTTCTTTATTAATAAGAAAAGATAACTTGCCTTATTTCTTTTTTGTGCAGACCGCTCTTGCTCCCCCAGATGTCCAGCAGCAGTACTTATCAAGTATTCAGCACCTCCTTGGAGATGGTATGACTCTACTCTGTACCCTTCCCACTATTCTTAGTTTATTTATATTATAGAGTAATTTTTCAAGGGAGCAAATCTTTTAATTTTGTTTGTCCTTTAATAGGCCTGACAGAATTAATTACTGTCATTAAACAAGCTGTACAGAAAATTTTAGGAAGGTAAGGTGTTTTTCTTTGCCTTTTCTGACTTTGATTGTGATGAATAAAAGAAAAATTAGAATTGTTCAAATGAAGTAGGTCACTGGGGGAAAGTTTTAATGTTTCATTGCTGGTTGATTATTTTCAGAACACATAAATATTTGGGTCATGAGATAAAAGATCTACTGTAAAATCTGCCTCTGCAGCCTTTGCCTTCCATTTATACTGATAATATCTATAATTGTAATAGAAATTTTCTTACGAAATCTGCAGCAAGGCTTTTCTTGGCTCTGTAGTAATGGATCTTATCTCATGGCTAATTTCTTATTCTGTTCTAGTATAGTTACCAGTTTCAGGTTTGACCAGAAGAAACAATTTCAAGATTGTACTCTATTAAGAAAAAATGTGTATAAGGATATATGTGTTGCATAGTTTAAATTTATTCCAGTTTTTTTTTCTTTTTTTTCCAGTGTTTCTCTTAAACATTCTTTGTCTCTTTTGGACTTGGAGCAAAAACTAAAAGAAATAAGAACTCTTGTTGAACAGCATAAATCTTCTTCGATTACCAAGGATGGATCCAGGTCTTTTTTATGCCATTATATGATGCCAGATGAAGAAACTCCATTAGCAGTTCAGGTGCTTAATTCAGAACTATTCCACCAAACAGTTATTCTTTGTTTTCAAAATTTGTTACTTTCTCTTAAAATTTAGATTTTTGAGGCTCCTGAAAAGTGATTAGAAGACATATATTTCCATAATTTAAATAAACCCTAATTGATTTAGGAAAAAAAAATACATATGACTGATTTCCTGTTGGATCACTTACAGTTTTAGATACTCAGCAAATTTTTATTAATAGTCATGTAGCAGACCACATGATATATGCTGGGAATCTGAGGAAAATATATTTATTACTTATAGGGACATTAGGAGACAAATACAAGTTATTCATTGATTAAGAATAATAAAAATGGCAAAGATTGCAGGTTATGGAGCTTAACTGAGTAGTCTTTCACTAGTAAACTGGATTAAGCCCATTTCATTCTACCCAGGAAAAGAATGACTCTCACTTAGCAACAAGAGAAACCTCAGAACAGTGAGGCCTCTGTGCCACACCTTACCGCTGAACTCCCATAGACCAGAATGCTGTCTTCTCACTGCCTGCAGACCTCCCACCCCTGAAGAAACCAAAGATGACCTTGGGTGCTGGGAGGCCCTATAGTTGCACCTCCTGTCAGGGAGCCCTGTGACTTGAAAGATAAAGGCTAAAAAAAAGAGGACAGGTGGAGCAGAACTAATGAAAGAAAACTTCCTTACAAAATAGGACCCCAAAAAGAAGCAGTAAGAAAATTTTAAAAGCTTTCTGGCACTATAAAACAATTTCCACAATTTTAAAATTCCACAGTGCAACTAGAAAGAAAATAATTTAAAGGTATGGGTTAAGAGAGGACTGATAAACCAAATCTTAACTAAATTTAATTTAATTAAAACCTAAAATGTCACATTGAATGAAATATACAGAGTCTCAGAGCAGATAAATTAAAAAAAAACAAGTTATCCTGATTAAATTTCTGAATGGTTAAAGAAAAAGACAGTAGCCCCAGACCTTTGCATTTTCATAGTCTCTTCTTTCTTTGCGTATATGTGCTAGACATGTATCTAAGGGCAGAATAAGCAAAGACCTTACAAAGTATACTTTGACTTGTATTTTAAATGCTACCTACCTGCACACATAAGCCTCTACAGGTTTTTTGAGTTTGAGGGTTTGGTTGTTGACAGAACATAGACTTAGATTTTCTAAACTCTTGAGTTTGTGAATGTGATTAGTTTTTTCATGACCCTGTGTTAATGTTTTAAACCCTGAACTATGGCATTTAAATTTTACAGGCCTGTGGGCTTTCTTCCAGGGACATTACGACTATTAAACTTCTCAATGAAACCAGAGACATGCTGGAAAGGTATGTAGATGACATATGACAAGGACAATGTGTTTGTATTTTGGATGCACTTAAAACTGTTTTTTAGTTTTTTCCTGAACAACACATTCAGCGTAATATTGTGTTAAATTTTGAATCTGTATCTTGCTTTTCCATAGAATTTCCTACTTAAACTAGAGGAAAGCAGGGATTTTTTTTTTTTTTTAAGATACCCACCTTGCCCACCCACTTCCCTCGAGTATAGATCCTGATATACTGGTTGAGGAGCTGGAAGGTAGTTAACATTTGTATTTTGAAAAAAAAAGCATTCCAGGATAATACCCCATTGGATACTAGTAAATGTTTAACAACCAGGTCTGCAGAAAGGAAAACAAAATAAAATAACATCAGCAACTGACAGTATAGCTGTACAGATCTTAGGCTGCCAATGTGAAGTCAGGTTGAGGAGATAGGAAGCTGGCTCTCAAGTACACACACACTTACCTATACTGTGTACACACACACACACACTCTCACACACTCATACTCCCACTTAAAAACTACTCACCCAGCCTAAACTTTTTTAGGTAGGTTATAGTGTTCCTAAAAACATTAAATGATAGAAATTTCACTTCATCCTAAATTATTACGACTTGAATCACCCAAAGAGAATCAGACTGTAAAAACTGGAAAAAGCACCAGATTACATATTAGAAGACCACATAATCCAGAGTCAGTGTTGTCTCTCTTATTAGCTGTTCAGCCTTGGCTGAACCATTTAAACCCTTTAAGGTAATTTTAGCACTGGGAAATATGAGTATTAGTATACTTTATCTGTAGTGGTAAAAGTATCAAACCCTCTTTTAAATTGAAATACTCTATGCATCCCTGGAGTAATTCTAGTATGTTTCTCTAGTTCAGTAGTTTTAGGTTAACAAAGCTATGAAGCTTCTGTCTGAATTCATTACATTTTAGTCCTTTGTCTTTCTACAGTAGCACTTTCTACTTTTTTCATTATATTTTACCAAGTCACTCCATAAATCTCTGGAAAAGATTATCAGGAATCTTTTTTCCAAATCTAGAGAATTTGTGATGTTCATCTTAATAGACCTTTCTCTGATATTTGAAAGCTTTATGACATTTTTTGTCATGTGACTTCCATGACAGTGTAATATTCTGCTTTCTCTCCTAAGTCTCAGACCATTTTTTCTTAGTTCTTCTAACTGCTTTCCTTTAAACATTAGTATTTCTCACAAATTTGTTCTTACTTCATCCTCAGCAGCCCCAGCCTGAGGGGACTCTTGTTGCCCTAACTGCCATCTATGTGCTAGGGTTCCCAAATTTATAGCCCTATTCTCTATTAGGAGTAATCTGGTATACCTCTGTATACACAAAATGGTTAACAGCCAGCTTCACAAAAGAATTGGTCTGCATGTCAGTGATAGGTCCACCTTCCTGGAACTTACATTTTAGTGGGAGAAAAACATTACAGTAAACTAATAAAGTGAATAAAATGTCAAGAGGTTAAAGAGACATAAGTGGTGGCGTACACCTATAATCCCAGCACCAGAAAAACTGGGGCCATGAGTTTGAGGCCAGCCTGGACTACATAGTAAGACCCTGTCTTTAAGAAAAAAAGGCTAGAGAGTGACCAGGGATGCTGTTTGTAATAGCTAGGTTGGGAAAGGATTTCGTTTAGGTGGAAACATGACTGTACCATGGATGTAAGCCATATATTCAGGGATAATACAGGCCCAAGCAGAAAAATAGGTGCAGAGACTCTAATGTTAGGCCTGTTCAAGGAACAGCAGGGAAGCCAGTGCTGTAAAGAGAGCAGTGAACTAGAGGATTGATAGAGAAATGAGGTTGGAGAAATAGGTAGGGCCGGCCGAGCCTGTGTTGAACCTTGTAATCTGTGATACGGCATGTATTTGTGTGTATTTGTGATCTGTTAATTTTTTGTGTTGTCATTGTTGTTAGAAACTCACTGTAATTTATATGTGTGCATCTTTCCAGCTTTTCTTATACCATGTGGAAAGCATAGGTCACTCCTTATTTGTGTCTTCTTTGGAGATTTATAGAAAGCCATTGGAGACTTATAAGCAGGGTAGTGACATTATGTTTGTAAAAGATGTCTATCATTGCTCTATAATAACCTGACTATAAAGAGATAAGAATGGAAAAGAGGAACCAATTTTAAGATTTGGAGTAATCTAACCACAAGGTGAATCTAGCTTGGACTGAGTGTAGGCTGCAGTGGCAGGCAGTTAAGATTGATTTTGAAGGTTGAACCAGTAGCACTTACAGAAGAGGTGGCAAGAATGGCTCTTACTATTGGGACAGAGCATTTGGGGAAGTAGGAATTGCCATTTACATATTGACCATGGTAGATTTGATAAGTGTACGAAGTATCCAAGGGGCTATGTCTATTTGGCAATTAAATATGAAAATTGTAAACTCAAGAGAGAGTTTACATATAAAGATACAAACTTGGGATACATCAACTCATATGTGGTACTTAGGGACATGGGGTGGTGGCCAGGCATGTTGGCACACACCTGTAATCCCAGCACTCAGGAGACTGAGGCAGGAGGATCACTGTGAGTTCAAGACCAGCCTGGGCTACATAATGGTTCCAGATCAGTCTCAACTACATAGTGAGACCCTGTCTCAAAAAACCAAAAAAAAAAAAAAAGACAGGGTCGGGGAGACAGATGCTGAAAGACAGAGGACTGAGCCATTTAGTACCCCGAAATTTAGCATATGAAAAGAGGAGGCAAAGTCAGCAAAGAGGACTGAGCAGGTGCTGCATGTGAAACAGAAGAAAAAATCAAATGAATGAGTTGTTCTGAAGACATGTGAGACAAAAATATTTCAACAGGAGTGCTTACTTGTTCCAGATGCTCCTGAGAGGTCAAGTAAGATAAGGACAGACCAGTGACATCAGATGGGTCAAGAAGGAGCTGTGAGTCGCCCTGATGGGAGGCTTCAGAGAAGCAGTTGAGATAACCAGATTTGGAGGGTGAGAGTTGAAGTAGAGCATGAGGACAGCCAGTTGCTTCAGGAAGTCCTTAAGAGACAAAGAGACAGTATAGTATTTAGAGGGCAGTGTGGAACTCAGGAGATTTTTGGTTTTCTTTTTCAGCATATTTTTAGACACACTCCATGAGATTAAATTAGTGAACTAGAGGATTGATAGGGAAATACTCCTTTTTATTAGACTACACTCCATGAGATTAGTAATGTTTGTCTCTTTAGTTCATCAGCACTCAGAACAGTGCCTTGCATGTAGTAGACACTCAACAAGCATTCACTGACCTCACCTGAGTTGAGAGCCCAGGGAGAATCAATGTGGGAAAGCATCATAATTTTAAGAATAGAGAACTCACATCAGGGAGAGATTACTGAGGACGGGGACTAAGGCATGTAATTTGGTAGATGTGATGGGACAAGTATATACAATTCTCATTGCTTCTGTGTTTGTGTACGTGGGATAGGAGGCAGAGTCATTTATAACAAAAAGTCACTCTTATTTCCTTCATTGGCCTAAACGCACCCAGTCCAATCAGAGGACAACCAGAAATTGACACTTATGAGCCCATGTGCTACAAGCAGTGTTCTATATGGCTTCGTATATCTTCACTCACTTCATGCTTATAAGAGCACTACAAAGTAGGTGGTGGTCTTCTCTGCATTTTCCCAATTTCTTCAGTTTCTGCCCCCTCAACCATTTTGTTTTTTTCTTTTTATTCCTATCATATTCCCTTTAAAAGAGAACAAAGTTAAAATTAAATTTGCCATCTGATCCAGCAATTCACTGTAGTGATGGTTGCATAACTATATAAACTTAGTAAAAATCATTAACTTGTCATTTAAAATAGGCACATTTTTGAAATCTAAGTTCTAACTCAATAAAGCTGTTGAAATGAGTTTTAAAAGAGAAAACTATGGAAAAATGCAGATAGATACACACACACATGCCTACTCCAATTAAGAATGCTGCATTTCACTGGGCACTGTCTAACTTTCATTAGGAGACTTGTATAAATTAGGGTTTTTGTAAGGTATAACACAATGTAATGAAAGGAGCTTGAACTAAGATCAGAAAGACTTGGGTTAAAGTTTGAGCTCCCCCATCTAATCACAAAGCTTTTGCATAGCAAAAAAAAAGAAAAATTCATCAACATAGTGAGGAGACAACCATAGAATGGGAAAAATTTTGGGCCAGCTGTTCCTCAGACAAAGGACTAATATCTAACTGGGCGTGGTGGTGCACACCTGTAATCCCAGCACTTGGGAGGCTGAGGCAGGAGGATCGCCATGAGTTTGAGCCCAGCCTGGGCTACATAGTGAGTTCCAGGTCAGTCTCAACTACATAGTGAGACCCTGTCTCAAAAAATAAATAAATAAATAAAATAAGGACTAATATCTAGAATATATAAAGAGCTCAAAAAAATCAGCCCCCCCCCAATTTAAAGACCCAGTCTAAAAACGGGCATCTAAAATGAATAGAAACTTCTCAGATGAAGAAGTAGAAACTGCAAATAAATACGTGAAAAAGTGCTTGACATCACTGGTTGTTTGAGAAATACAAATTTAAAAAAACAGATTCCATCTCACTCCAGAAAGAATGGTCTCAAAAAAAAAAAAAAAAAAATCAACCAATAACAAATGCTTACAGGGCTGTGAGGAAAAAAGAACCCTTCTTCACTGTAGGTGGGAGTGTGAACTGGTGCAATCACTGTGGAAATCAGTGTAGAAATTTCTCAAAATACTAAAAGCAGAGGTTCCATTTGACCCATCTAGGGCCGGGGATTTAGCTCAGTGGTCCTGCTGCCTGCCTCACAAAGACAAGGTCCCAAGTTTGATCCCCAGTACCAAAAAAAAAAAAAAAAAAAGTGCTCCATTTGACCCAGCTATTCACCTTCTTGGCATCTACCTAATTAAAAACATCATACCACAGTGATATATGTACACCCATATTTATAGTGGCACAGTTTGTAATAGCTAAATCTTGGGAATAGCCCAAATCCCTTTTAACCAATGAATTGATGAAGGTGTGTGTGTGTGTGTGTTTAATACAGTGGAGTGCTACTCAGCCATAAAGAAGGATAAACTTGCGACATTTCTAGGTGAATGGATACATCTTGAGACTATACTCTTAAGTGAAATAAATTGACACAAATATTTAAATACTGGGCTGGGGATTTAGCTCAGCGGTTCGGGGGCCTGCCTTGCAAGTGCAAGGACCCGAGTTCAATCCCTGGTACCAATAAATAAATAAATAAATACATACATACATACATACATACATACATACATACATACATACTGCATTGTTTCTCTGGTGTGAGAAGCCAAAAGTGTAAATAAGGACCAAACTGTATGATAGATATTGTGAAGTACGAATGAAATCTTCAAATGGGAAGAGGAACTAGGAAGAGGGGAGAGGAAAAGGAAGGAAAGGAAAAGGAAAAAATGGAGACAAAGCTTTTGTAAATAGGAGGGTAAGAAGAGTTGAAGGGAGGATAGGGGAATGGAAAAAAAGAAGAGTCAAGATATATCATGTACAAGTACAAATACCCTAAGATGAATGTGATCACTGTGTGTATCTAAATGCCAATAAACGTAGTTAATTTTTTAAAAGTAACGTTTGAGCTCCCTAGTTTACTAATTGCATACCCTAAGCAAGTTTCTTCATTCTGCAAGTATCCAGTTCATCTGTATGTGATGGTGTTTTCTGTCTCACTGGGATGTCCTGAGAGAGTATGTAAAGCAAATCATTTATTTGTATCTGTAAGAGGATTCAGGAGTTTCCTCAGGAGAAGTAACGCCTTATTTTAAAAATGCATTGTACAAAGTGCTAAATGATATACAAAAGGTCTAGCAAAATACAAGAATGCTGCTATTGTGTTGTCCTGAACAATTTTGATTTTTATGGTTTGTTTTTAAAATATGGCTCTTTGATAAATTTTTACAGTGTTTCACACTATAAAACCTAGATCATGACTAAAATATTGGTGATGCTCAAAAGTATTCATAGGATTATTGAATTTGTTTCCTTTTCCATTGAGAATCTAAAAATTAATGTATGCTTATTTATATAGTCCAGATTTCAGTACAGTTTTGAATACCTGTTTGAACCGAGGTTTCAGTAGACTTCTGGACAATATGGCTACATTTTTTCGGCCTACTGAGCAGGACCTGCAACCCAGCAACTCCATTACAAGGTGAGGTGACATATAAAAATGGTGACACCCCAGTGGATGTGGTGTTTTTATGTGTTTTAGTTCCTGAGGAAAAAGAAATTCTAGATGACAAATTTTAGTTCATTTTCCAACAAAATAAACTTTTAAATCAATCACTTCTTTATAAGCGAAAGTTCCTTCTGGGTTCAGTATTAAAATTTGCATTTTTTTTCCCTAAAACCCTTTGCCTCTATATTGGATTAAGAAGCTACTTTTCTGTAAGCTACATTCCAATTATTTTTTAACTCCGTAGAATACAAAACTGTTAATATACTTAAATTTTAATGTGTTCCCTACTATTATTCTAGTACTACAAGCCATTATTGCCTTATGTGATTTGATACTTTGGTCATTACAATACCCGGGCATCTTGTTGTAGATTCTCATTTTGCAAACCATTTCCTTATGGTTATAATATATATAATTATCTTACTATAATTATCTCTGAAATTATTTAAACATATTCATTTTCTGTCTTTCTTGTAGTATTGTTAGTGATGTTAATCATAACTATACTCTGTCAGAACATACCTTATGATTTATTCTATATTTATCACCACAACCTGAGCATCTTTGGTCTCATATTAGAATCTATACTTTTTACGTACCTCTATTTTGTAGATTTTTGTATCACAGAATGGGTACTAAACCAATGTTGGCTAATGGGAAATTCCCATATTATAATTTGAGGAAACAAAGCCAGGCATGGTGGTGCAGGCCTGTAATCCTAGCATTTGGAAGGCTGAGACAGGAAAGTTATGACTTTAAGGACAACCTATGCTTCGGGGTGAGACCCTATTTA
>NW_022900926.1:16488191-16538645 GCF_012274545.1 Fukomys damarensis | reverse complement strand
ATATATATATATGGTGGAAAGAGTAACTGATATCAACTGTGACATCCAGTTAAATTCCAAATATAAATGTCAAAACATTTGCATAGTTCTCTGAGACTTGTCTATTGTACAGAAAAAAATAATTTACCATTAACACTAAGCATTTGGAATGCTTATAGGCATAAAGTTTATTTTCTGAAGCAATTTTAATATGACCATGAGATTAAGCAATTCTTTTAAGTTACATAAAAATAGATGTCAGCTCAAAACCAGGCCGACCTTCCTTTTTTTTTTTTGGTGCCGGGGATCGAACTTGGGTCCTTGTGCTTGCAAGGCATGCAGTGGAACCCCTGAGCTAGATCCCTGGCAAGCCTACCTTCCTTTTAAGATAGGCACTCTAGTTAATAAAATTTCACTATAATCTTTACCTGGCAAAGTATTGGTGATAAAGAATTAGAATAGTTGTTTAATATGAACAAATTATTGATCTTATACACTGAAGAAATAAAAATGATCTTTCAACTATATTAGCCGTTAAGAGTCTGCCTTTCTGAACTCCAGTAGTAGTTATTGTCTGCACTTTCGTGTACAAGCTGATGTGCTACCTTGAATTGAAGTTTTATTCCTCATTTACATTTTGAGCCTTCTTTCAAAGTCATTGTGCCTACTGTCATCATTAATATTTAACATGTTATGAAAGTTCTAGCCAGAAAAGGAAGGAAGCTTTTTGGCCAGGTTTGGCAGCATGTGCCTATGCCTGTAATCCCAGCACTCAGAAGGCCGATCTGGTTTCCATAGTGAGGTCCAGCCAGCCTGAACTACGTAGCAAGACCTTGTCTCAGAAAAAAAAAAAATCAAACAGTAAAAATAAAAAAGTAAGATCTTCAATTATTTGTGATAAATGTCATTATTAATATATATTAATATTATTAATCCAGAACCCTAAAGAGAACTGCAAATGTTCTGAACTAATGATGTTCTATATTTTATAAATATGCTATCTATATTATATAAGCACATACTTATATATATTACTATATGTATGATGAATATTGTAAAATCCAAAGCTGTCCTATCAAAGTAATAACCCAATAGAAAATATGAACTTGGACCTAAAAGGAAAAACTTTACAGACTAAATATGAAAAAGGATGTAAGAATCTTAAATTAGTGGGACGTATGTAGCTCAGTGGTAGAGTGCTTGCTTGGTGCAAGGCCCTAGCTAGGTTCAATCACCAACAGAAAAAGGAAGGTGAGGGGAGAGAGAGAGTATTAGAATTCTAAATGAATTCAGAAATAGATGAAAGCCATATTTTTTCTATTACTAGTATAATAATAGGTATCTCACAGAATTTTTAAAGTACCCTTAGGAAATAAATGCTAATATGTATTTCATTTTCCATTTTCCAAGTGTGGAGACCATGGCATAGAAAAATAAGTTGAGCTTAAAAGACAGAGTTGTAAAGCCAAGTGTTCTATAACTTCTGTCTGATATCAGAGTCCAGAATCTTACATTATCCTACAGTATTGTGACTAATAGGTATACTGTAGCATGAATCTATTAATAGGGCAAAAACATTTTCAGTGTTACTGAAAGACATTCAACAAAATATTTATTATTGTTAAAACTACTTCCAGTAAATAAAAAGCATTTTATGTAATAAAATAATATTTGAAATCAAATGCAAACTTTAAAACACCAAAGTGATTTCCATTAAATTCAGAAACTACATGAAAATGTTCAGTATTGATACATTTATTCAGAGTCATTCTTTCGGGCCAGGGATTTAGCTCAGCACTTCAGTGGCCTGCCTCGCAAGCGCAAGGACCTGAGTTCAATCCCTGGTACCACAAAAAAAAAAACAAAACAGAGTCATTCTTTCATTGTAAATGATTCAGGAAAGCTAGGAAAGAGCCGATTCTGAAGAACAAGTCTAGGAAATTGACGCTTTATATATTTATCTTGAAATCAGACAACTTTCTAAGTTTCCTGACAGTTCTAATAAACTGTGAATTGACCTTTGATTCTCTAAGTTAAATTCTTGTTATCTTTAAAAATGACACTAGTTTTGGAGAGGGTAAGAACTATGGCTATATGCTGTTTACATCTCTTTATTTTTTATTTTATTTTTATTTTTATTTGTTTTTTTTGTACTGGGGATTGAACTCAGTTCCTTACACTTGCGAGACAGGTAGCGGCACCACTGAGCTAAATCCTCAGCCCTAAAACAATTATTATATGAAGGTGACATACTTTTATATTTAGAAACCCAAGAGAATCAACTAAAAGATGTAAAATTAGCCTCCTAAAATTATTCTATAATTATACTCAAAGTACTATCAATACCCTACTAGGGATTAGAGGATAGATGATTTGTTAACCTTAAAATCTGAAAAAGAATAGCAAAGTTATCTAGACAAATAACAGGCTAACAATATGAAAGAAATTATTTAAAAAGAAAAGCAGTGAATATGCTTTTCCTATAAAATATGTAAGGTGCTAATTATTTTTTTTTAATGTTACTTAACAAAAACACTGAATTAGTAGAATACCACAAAAAACTCCAGAATGAGACCCTGGATTCAGTTTGCAGGGAGGGGTGTGGATATTTAGGGTTGTGGAGTGATCCGATATCAGCAGGAGAAGGGAGTACCAAGGATAGGCCGATCTTTCCTATTTATATTTCCACACAAGTAGTGCTCTAGTTCACCAGAATAGGAGGTTGAAAACCATGCAACATTGATAGTAATTAAGAGGACTGCAGCCTGTAAGATATTATCTCACTCACATGATAAAGAAAAAGTAGTGCACTGTGTGGAAAGAAGTCACGATGGAGCAAGAATGTTCCCACAATCTGAACACTTTCAAAACATCCAGGCCCTTTAACCTGTGATTCCATGTTCTTACAGACTTACCAATATTTTAAAAGAAAACTTAATGCCCAACTCTAGGGAGCTGATGTTAAAAATTGTCATACCTAGAGGACAGATTCCCATATAATCATTAAAAACCAATCACTGGGCACAGCGCCGCACACCTGTCATCCCGACGTGGAAAGCCGGAGCACAGCCTGAGCAATTTAGGGAGAAGCTGTCTCTAAAAAATAAAGATAAAAACTTGAATACTTGTAGGAAGATGGGAAAAGGCTCACAACGAAAAAGCAAACACAATATTCTTGGTGAGAGTTTTGTGTTAATAATACATAAAAGCAGGCATATATTAAAATTATCCATTAAGTCTGTTGTACTTGTTATTTCTCTGTGATGCAATTATGTTTAGGTTTTTAAAATAAATTTCTATGTATATATTCTGCAATGACTAGATATTTCCCAATTAAAATGTTAAATGCTTATAAGATAACTTCAGAAAATAATTACTGTGATGATTTTTCAGTTATTCCAGTGTCAGCCTGCCTTTAGCTAAGATAATTCCAATTGTAAATGGACAGATCCATTCAGTTTGCAGTGAAACACCTAGTCATTTTGTTCAGGTAAGAAGAAAGTTTTGGGGTATCATTGAAAAGAAATTGTATTTGTGGTACTGTCGTGTTTTCAAACATAAAATTCCATTCTCTCGTCATATTTGTTGAAAAGAACCCAAACCTGGAATCAAATGTAGAGCACTGGTAGAGAGCCCTGTGAGAGGAGTGATTCAATTCTGAGGTTGGAGTGCTTTTCCCGTGATGCCTGCCAGTGTTGGACTTCACTGAACCCACTTATGTTCTAGGAGCAGCTGAATTTATATCGCACTAAGTTGTACAGTAAGTTGTGCTAGGGAACATTGAGACAAATCAAGAATCCACTTTGTCAGAGTTTGAAGAGAACTAAAAAATTTTGTGGAGGACTGGGAATTTAGTTGAGCAACATAGCACCTGCCTGGCAAGTGTGAGGTCCTGAGTTCTATCCCCAGCATCCCAAAAAATCTTTTTTGTGGAGAAGCATTTTAGTAATTAATGAACTATCGCTATTAATTGTACTTCATTCTGCTCACTAGAAGCTACATAAACAGTGAGTTACTTACATTTTTCACTAACTACCTACAGCTCCATCTTTTTTTAGGAATCCTTTCAGTGAAACCAGTTGCTATGAAAAGGATAACTCTGAATCTACATCATTTTTTCAGAGTAATTTGTAAACTTGGAAAATGTATTATAAGTAAAAATGCACACTGTGCCTCAGTTGCAAACGGCTGCAGTAATGTGCACAAAGGAGAGACCCTCAGGCCCCAGTGTGAAGACGGCAGCTGTTGGTGCCACCTGCCTCAGACCGTGTGGTGTTCCTTCTGTGAGGGCTGTGCGCTCTCAAGGAGTGGGGGCACCGCGGCTAAGGTCCGTATTTCTTCCTTCCCCTCCAGTCACTAGCCTGTCCTTCCCGTACACACTTTCCTTCAGTGTCTTCTTCAGTCTCTGGGCTTGGATCCTTCCCCGTAAGAGCTGCCCACTCACATAGCAGAGGAAGTAGTGACTGGGGCTGGTCACGTGTCACCGACTTTTGAGCTTCTCATGTATATCAGGGTGAGAGAAAAGCATGTGACTTCTGGCACTGTAAGCTTTGCTTTACCTTTCTCTACATCTGCAGAACTCCCTGGTGTGAAGAGTAGGCTGTTCATTTTGACAGAAAAGTGGGAAATAAAACAATGTCATCGGGCTTAATTATTAAATCATTTTGTTACTACATTGTAATTAAAATCTGCATAATTGATAACAAAGAGTCTTGATCTAGTAAAAACATTATTACTATTAATGTTTCATAAAGGTTTTTAATGTGAATTGATACTGATTAAATTTATACATTAGACCATTCATTGACAAGGCTTCCAATCTAACACATTGTCAGGTGCTCTATTATTTCCATTGATCTTTTGTAAAGCCTTTGCCTTGATTAGAATGTTAAATTGAAATGCTGACTTACATGAAAATTACTCCCTGGAATTACTGCTGCTACTTCACTCACAAAGGTGTGTGATGGTCTTATGGGGTTCTGTAGAACACTGTGGGCAAACTGTAAAGGGCCAGAGACAGAGTAGCGCTTACCTGAAAGGCTAGAATCAGATTGTTTTGGGATTTTGAATTTTTTTGGATTTGGGGATATTTGTAGATACAAAATAAGATATCCTAGGGATAGACCCAAGTCAAAGCACAAAATTCATGTGTTTCATCTGCACTTACAGACATAGCCTGAAGTCACTTTATGTAATATTTTACCACACTGGCATTTTGACTTTGACCTGTTACATGAGGTCGGGTGTGGGATTTCCCACTGGCGGCATCCCCTTGATGATTGAACGGTTTCACATGCAGAGCATTTCAGATTTGGCTTTGGCAATTAGGGGTGATAGGCCTATAGTAAGTATTTCAGGCTTTGCACATATGATGAATTCTGTGTGAAAACTGTTCAGTTCTGCTATGATAGCATGAAAGTAGTCAGCAACAGTACATAAACATGAGTGCGGCTGTTTTGATAAAACTTTATACACAGAAATAGGCAGTGGCGGATTTAGCCTGCTGGCCATGCTTCACTGGCCCTGAGAGTAGAAGATATTAGGATGGTAGAAGAGACTGGGATGATAGTGTAGCCAGAAGAGGTAGGAAATGGGAAGATCAGAAAACAGTTGAAAGAGCTAATTTGTATTATTTTCAGATTGCTTTCAAATAACATAAGGAGACAGATTATTTCAGATTGCTTGCCAATAGCACAGGGAAAGAGCATGTGTAGTCAACCAACTTGGTTATATATAATTTTTATCTCAAAACTGAAAAACTTTCTGAAGGCTGCAGCAAGATACAATAAACAAGTTTAAAGTCCTTGTAGAGCGGGATACAACCAACTATATGGCCGACCATCTGTTTTTATAAGTTTTATTGGACAACAGCCCTACCTTTTGGTTTATGTTGTTTTTGGCTGCTTTTGCATTACAATAATGTTGTTCAAACTTATTAATATACTTCCAAGTGTAAAACTAATTACAGTTCTCCATTGTTTAAATTACTTTAACAAATAAATACCTATAGAAATATCTTAAATTTAGAGCTTTGTCCATAACTCAGACACCAAAACTCACCTTATACCAAATGGAATTTAAACTATAAAAATACACAAAATAATTTAAACACAAACATATAAAAAATGACCACACCTTACTATAATCTGGCTGATAGTTATTAATTCATTGTCCCAAGGTTCATATGGCCTCTCTGCTGCTATTCATGTTTTGGGGCATTCAACCTGCTTCTACACCGACCTGACAGGCACTTTTTAGCTACTGTAAACTTTCATTTGTGTCATGTGAGATACATGATTTGCTTTTCATTCCGAAGATTTTCTACCTTTTTTTATTTTCCTCCTTGCCTTTGTTGTCTTCTCATTGTCTCAAAAGATACACAGTTAAAATCACAGTACTTGGAGCCAACAAGAACAAACAAATGCTCTGAATCAGGATCAATACTGGGTCCCACATGTGTCTTCCATATGACCCAGAGTATGCCTGAGTTTTCTTTTAGATGTTCATAGAAATCAGAACACAGAACTTTGCCTCTGATTCTTGGGTCCCTGAAGGTACATCTGAAATCCTGAATAAACACCGCTCTAAAACTGTTATTTTATGGAAGAGCCAGAATGAATCACTGAAATTGAATACATAAAATTCTCTGATGAGAGAATTTAACCACAAGCTGATTGAAGATCAGGTTCTACCTAAGTCTCACTTGGGATTTCCAACACTCAGGACAGAGCACAGAGGCCAGGTTCACTTCCTGTCTGTGATGCTCATGGTGACTCCAGCCTTCTCTGTCATGCCTGTCACCATGTGGTGAACCCTGTGGACCCATTTTCAGAGTCCAGCCTACAAATGCCAGCAAAAAATACTCTTTTAAAAAAATTAAATTATCTTTTATGTATATGCAGTTTTCAAAATCCCTTTTAAGATCAAATTTATGATATAGTAATATTGCTTCCTTTTTCCTTAAGTGACAAGGTGTAAAGGGGGTTACAGTAACTTCTACTATCATGTGATGTAAAAATGTCTATGGTTTCTTTTGAAAACAAATTTTTATATTTTGCTCAATACTGTTGTAGTTTATTGCCTGTGTTCATATTTGAAGAAAATGCTAGATTTGTTAGAAGTTAGTGAAAATAAAATATCTTTTTTCTTTACATTCACAGATTGCATGGGGGTGTGGTT
Organism: Fukomys damarensis; assembly: GCF_012274545.1. Classification (NCBI taxonomy): domain Eukaryota; kingdom Metazoa; phylum Chordata; class Mammalia; order Rodentia; family Bathyergidae; genus Fukomys; species Fukomys damarensis. The sequence goes on along the minus strand of NW_022900926.1, from coordinate 16,531,487 downwards.
AAGAACCTTCATGCTAAAGTGCATATGTATAGTTTTTGTGCATAGGTTTATATAAAATATGTACATACTACATGTATATGTGTGTATATGTGTGTGTGTATCTCATATGTTAGGTCTTATAGAGTTATATACCTCAACTGTGTCAGATTCCAGCAAAAGTAACTTTTTAGTCTTGTAACTTTAGTGTTGAAATTATTTATTGAATAAAATTTAGTAATCCTTGATGTACAAAAGTCTCTATGAAGACTATTTAAGGTTCTTTTCTGAAACTTGAATACTTATACTACCATCTTTTATATAAGAACTTACACAAGCCAAGTGTGGTGGCACATGCCTATGATCCCAGAACTCTTGGGAGGCTGAGGCAGAAGGATCACAAGCTGTAGCCCAGCCTGGAGAATTTAGTGACTTAGCAACCTTTCTCAAAAAAAGAAATAAGAGCAAGGGATATAGGTCAGTGAGAAGGTCCTGGGTTTTATCCCCAGTACCACAAAAAAAAAAAGGTATTTCCTTCCTTAAACAGTTTTTTCTTATCCTTGTGTACCACATTGCTTGATTATAGAAATGACTTTGAAATGAATTACTTTACTTTTACAAACATTAATCTTATACTATTATCTTTGCTAGGATCTGTTGATGATGGAGCAAGTGAAAGACTTCGCTGCTAATGTGTACGAAGCTTTTAGTACCCCTCAGCAACTGGAGAAATGATTTTTTTTCCTTCATGAAAAACTACAGTGGGATTCATTTACTTTTTTGAGTTTTTTTTTTTTTGTACCGGGGATCGAACTCGGAACCTTGCACTTGTGAGGCAGGCAACAACACCACTGAGCTAAATCCCCGGCCTGGATTCATTTACTTAAAAAAAAAAACATGGAATAAGTCAACTACACCTCCAATGGCAATTTGTTACCAAAATACTGAATAAAAATATATTCTTAATTCAAGTCTTCATTTCATAATGAAATCGATTGATTTGGCATCTTAATGTATTTTTTAAAATGCATCAACAGAACACTTTTGTGGGCATATCTAAATATACACACAGTGCAAATATCAGAATTGTTTATAGTTTGCTACTCCATGGATATTTGATCCAAGCCAACCTAAAACTACTGTAGACACTTCTTTATGAAATGGATGTGTGCTGCATGAAATGCAGTGGACATTGACAGTAATACAGGGGAAAACCCTGTTTGGGAAATAGGGTCCACGATGTGTGAAGTTTAATCATGGAGTTCCCTGGACTCGTAATCAGGAGTAAATTGGACTTTTCTTGTGTCACCCTTCAAAGGAATAAATTACTTGTCTCAACTATACCTCAAAGGAGGACTTTTCTCATGGAAATTATTGAACTTTAACAACTGTGATCAGCTGTTTTACCTTGCTTTTTGTTTTTCACTTTGCTTTTGCTTTGTGGCATTTTCTGAGCTCTGTTCGCCAGCCTAGGAAGTTATGTAATGATTTACAGGTGGAGTTGGGTCGCTGCTGTTTTACTCACAGCCATTAATTACTGTGCTGGTTGGGGTGGACTTAAACCTGGTTGGCTTTGGAATTGGGAGAGCACGTTTATAGCCGTCCAGGTAGGTCTTGGAGCCACCGTCTTGCAATGAGTCTGGCCCCTCACTGTTCTGCTCTGCGATCCTCCCCTGCGCTGTGTCGGGGCTGCCAAGAACTCGGCAGCTTTGCCCGCTTCACCCACCACCGTGGTGACCGCCTTGGGTGCCGGCAGACGGTGGACTGAACCGTGAGCAAATTAACCTCTCTGCCTTTAAATTGTGGTGTTGGGTGTTGTGCCTAGCAATGAGAAAGCTAATACAGTTACATAATTGAATTCACTTGTATGTAAATAATTTTAATAACTTTATATTGATTTTGAGTACAATGAATATCTATTGCAATAAACTATTTTAATAAAATTTGCTTTTGTTGCGTGACTACTTTTAAGCCATTAATTTATTTGTTCCATAGAACATGTGGATATTTTAGAAGAGAGATCATACTGGTATTTAAGTTTCATTTTAACTAGTAATATAATTAGTACTTTTATTTATTTAGGAAAAGTAAACGGCATTACCTTTTGAAAAATGATTGTCTCTAGTAAACCAACAGTTCTGCACTTAAAAAGGTACTTAGAGCAGAAATAAATGAATCGTATCATTTGTATATTAGATATATATTCAGCAGATTTTCTTTCACATCATTTTTGGCCCTTCAACATAACATCTAAATAGTAGAAGATAGAAAATGAATTGTGAAGTCTCTGCCATGGCCTGGTTAGGCCCAGATATGACTACTGGAGTCATTATCTACAATGTTAAAAGGCAGGTGTAAGAATTAAAGACAGTAAATGCTCCTTTTCAAAATTTGACAGAATGGAATGATACTGTTTCTACTAGGGTAAAAGAAAAAATTTGCATTTTGGAAACCTAGTGAACAGGACATGCTTCTCTTCCAACAAATATTTACCCAGGATTTCATCCAGAAACATTTTGAAACAGGTATGGCCTCATAAGAAAATTTGATTATCTAAAAGTAATCACCTAAAACCATCTGCATTCTTCAGAGTTGAGGCCATGGAGGAGGTAGCTGGATAAAATCATGTGTATGTTAAAGTTACCCCTTATGTCTTGGGCATTAGACATTACTGCTTTGCCTTTTAATTGTCCTGGAGCCTTCCTGTCAGAGACAATTTAACGAGTGATTTCAATGATTTTAAGTTTTGTGTGTGTGTGTGCTTAAAATCTTAACCTAAAATGTAAATATTCTTTATTGGCTAGTGATTTCTCATAGGACTCAGGCTTCTTCTAACTTTTTCCAGGATGTGTCCACTAAACTGGGTCATTGGTGGCCTAGAGGTTAGCACAGCTGCCTGCCCCTGTGGGACTGCTGGAAGCTGATCTGTAATTGTCTTTCTTGTACAAATAACATGAATTTCCTTTCATGGGAGTGAACCAGAAATTCAGAATTCTTGTACATTTTTATTATATCTCCCCATCTTTTAGCACTATTTTGCTCACAATAGCTTAATTTTTTTAACCTTTAAATTGTTAAATTGGGTTAGCTTTCCATCACTGTGACAAAACACCTGAGAAAAGCAGCTTACGCAGGAAAGATTTACTTTGGTGCAGTTTCAGAGATTTCAATACATGGTCAGTGGCTTTGTTCTTTCTGGGCCAGTGGTAAGGCAGAAACATCAAGGCAGAGCACCTCAGGGCTGCCGGAAAACCAAGAGAAAAAGCCAGGAAGGAAGGAACAGGAGCAGTCCCCAAGGGCTCAGCCACTCCCTTCCCCTGAACCCCACCTCCTGCCTATCACCTTCCAGTTTTGCCATCGAATTATTAACCCATCAACGGATTAATCCATCAATGAAGTTAGATCACTGGAGCCTAGAACTTGAGACCAGCCCAGGCAACATAGTGAGAAGCTGTCTCAAAAAATTTCTTTTAAACTTTGATAGGTGCAAGAACTTCAACAATGAAGCCGGGCATGGTGTCGCATGCCTGGAATCCCAGCACTCCCAGCACTTGGAAGGCTGAGGCAGGAGGATCGCTGTGAGTTTGAGACCAGCCTGGGCTACATAGTGAGTTCCAGGTCAGTCTCAACTACATAGTGAGACCCTGTCTCAAAAAAACAAAACAAAACAAAACAAAACAAAAAAGGAACTTCAACAATGAGTAATTTTTTTTTAAAGTTTTCAAGCTTAGCATGATTTTAGTAAACAATATAATTGTGTTTAATTTCACTCTGATTTTTTTTTTAAACAACCAGATGTCTGTATTTGATTAATGTGACAAATGGAGGCTGTAGTGCTTAAAGATACTGTAGAGGCACAGCGAAGCTCAACAGCTAGGCCACACACCGAGAGATCTGACAGGAGATTTTATTAGGGAAGGCAGGGAGAGAGGAGAGAGAGGAACAAAGAGAGGAAGGTCCTTTTATTGGTTTGGGACTGAGCTATTGCTTATTTATGAGGACTGGGCTACCTTTAACCTATCACAGGCCAGGTTGCCCTTTATGGGTTCGGTCCTGCAGAAACAGGTCTAACTTCTGACCGCTGTGGCCTTGGGGGGAGGGAAACTAAAGATAAGAGCCTGAGGTCTGTAAGAGCCAAGAAGCGCCAGGAAAATGCAGCCTGTGATGGTGGCATTAGGTCCCTCACAGACACAATTGTATTATGCCTCTTTTGTTGAGGGGATTGAGTTTTTTAATTGGTTTTCCTTACTTATATCAACGTCAGTATTATTCATGTTTCATTCTAGAATTGAATAATTTCCTAATTTTCAACGACGTTTTCAACTTCAATTTCCTTGACAGCAAAAGCGAAGAGCAATTTATCAATTGAAGTTGAACCTCAAATCAGCCCATCTTCAAAAAAGCCGTATCTCCACCCCACCCCCTAAAAACCCCACAATTGTAAAAGTGGTGATCTGAGGTGATTTTATCCGAATCTATCTTTCTAAATTAAATATTACTTTTTAAATAAATTAATTGTATCCCATTTCCCCCCTCAGGCCCTCTCCCCTCCCTTTGTACAAAAGCTTTATTTCCATTCTTCTCCTATTTTCACTTTTTTCTTGTCGCTTCCTTTCCCCCTCCCTCCTCCCTTGTTCCCCTTCCCATGTGAACACTTTCTTCCCATTTCCCAACATCCATTACTTTTTGAGTATATCTATATATTTCAAAATATGCAGTGACCATATATTAGTTTTAGAAATAAGAGGAAAAAGACAAGGTATATTGGAAATCTATCTAATCCGAAATGTATTGTACACCAACCTAAATTGTAAACCAGGGCTGCCAAAACAAAACCACAGCCTCGATTAGGTAAACAACAGAAATTTATTTTTGCACAGTTCTGGAGACCAGCAGTTCCAGATCAGGGTGTCACCAGATTTGGATTCCTCTGATGCCTCTCTCCTTGGCCTGGCACATGGTCACCTTCCTGATATATCTTTTTACAGGACTTCTCTCTCCCTCTTTCCTTGTTAAGGATACCTGTTCTACTGGATTACAGCCTCACCCTTCTGACCCCATTTAGCCTTAATTGCATCTTTAAAGGCTGTTTCCAAATACAGCCTCATAGGGGTTAGGGCTTCAATATAAGGATCTAGGTGTGGGGGCAGAATTCGATTGATAGCACCCATAGTTCTTATCTAAGATAAACCAAAAACACCTCCACCTCTGACTCACACATGAAAAAAAAATCAGTTTGGAGAGACTTCAATGGCAAAGTACACTGGAAAATTAACATGGTAACATTAAATAGGAAAACTAAGGAAATAGGAAAGAATTTTCCTAAGTAATTTCTTGATCTTTATTGATCAGATTTACATTGGTGTTCTCTGTAGAGTACAATTATAGAAACCTGCCACTTACAGGTTCCGAGGTAACTGCAGCAAGGGGCCTCTCAGCTGCATATTAGATAGTGTTCCTTAGTTTGAGAGCCCAGCCCCACCTACTGGGCATCTGGTGAATGCTGAGCTGTGGCAATTGCACCATCAATCCAGTTGGCTTCAAAGAAGTCCAGGAAAGTGGCTGTCCATGTCCCAACAGTTTTACCTGAAATTAGAAATATAAATACAAATGTCTCTAAATGCATTGAGTCACCAACTTTGTATAGGAAGCATTTCTCAGAAAAGCACCATACACAGAAAATCCCTTTATGTTTATGATTCACAAGCTGTTTAAATTCTTGATCCAATCGAGTGGATACATTCATCTTGCTGCTCTACCACTTTTAAGAGGGAAATAAATGTGTGGATACTGGGGAAGAATTGTAAAGGTAGACAAGAGTGTTAGAATAGGGAAAATGCCAAAGAAAGGACCAGGGATAGAAAATGATTGAAACCATGGATATGTTTAGTGTATTGTTTAATTTCCATGTGTTTGTATAATTTCTGTGATTTCTTCAGCCATTGATTTCTAGTTACTTTGCACTGTGATCTGATAATATATTCTATATGACAACCAATCTGACCAACTAAAGCCTGCCCGCTTGTTTTACAGAATGTTTGGAGAAAAGCTCCCTGCTCTTAGCCACTGTTCCTCCCCACATTTTCCAGTAACCTCTACTAATCAACAATACATAAATTTTATCCATTATTGCTATGCTTTATACCCTCAGTTGTGACTATACCAAGTGAATTCAAATAAGTAGTTCTCTATGTATTTCAGAAATATTTTGAAGCATAAAACTTTGTTATCAAGTTGATCAATACAAAGCAATCCCCCCCCAAAAAAAGCTGGGTGTGGTGGTGCATGCCTGTAATTCCAGCACTCAGGAGGCTGAGACAGGAGGATCACTGTGAGTTTAAGACCAGCCTGGGCTACATAGTGAGTTCCAGGTCAGTCTCAACTACATAGTGAGAACCTGTCTCAAAAAAACAAAACAAAACAAAAAAGCAAAACCCATGAACTTTTACTGATATCCATGGGTGCAAAAGAGAACACAGATAAGATTAAAAGATAACCAGTGTCATATCCAGGCTTCGAAGCTGTAATTAAACATTAGATCAGAACTTCATCTTCTTTCTGCCTGATCAACCACACACATACATTAGAAATGAAATACGGAAAGGCGACACAAGAAAAGCCTCCAAGAGTACCATCAGGTTCTTAAAGAACAAGCTATAAAATACACCAAAGTGACCTCAATGCCAGACCTGGTAATTGTAACAGATTAAAATATGGGGTGTTGACATTATTTATTCTGGTATCTTCTGGGGCAGTGTGTTGGGGAGTTATAGTTGTACAAAAAAATCACCTTGGTTGCATGCAATGAACAAGAACAATGTACAGAAACTAAGAAGAATATCTATTTTACACTGCTATGTATGGAGGTAATGTATTTTTTAAGAAAAATTTTCTTTGATAAGTTTCAAAAAGTTTTGACCAAAAATTTGCCATTGACAAAAACCACCTTGAAGTTACTCTTCTGGATAAGAGGTACACATATAAGGCTCCCACTGACATTAAAGGGAATTACGTTCTCATTCAGTCCTTTTAGTCAGCAATTTGAAGAATAAAGATAAATCTCCCTCTTACCTCGGTTTCTCCTGGAATAGCATTAGGTTGCACCAGAACCAGCTGTCCTGAAATGGGCCATTTAAAGAAAATGGCATAGACTAATTTTTCCTTGGGTTTAGATGTGTACCTGGTTAAAAGAATAAGAACATAGAAACAAGTCATTATATCCCATCCTTATTTATGGGTCAAATTTGGGATTATTTTCAGCAATACTTCTATGTGGTAAATATTTATCAATTAATAAATAAAATAAAAGAGAAGGAAAAATAGCCCGCAGTAGTATAAAAAGCACTTCTCTTTTCCATTCCTGTGATACTAAAATGAAGGTCTTAGGAGAAAAGATTTTCTTCGGCTGGGATTTCTCTTCAGACTGCACTCACGGAGCTGACAGAGGAGGGCAGGAGTGAGCTGCCAGGCTAGGGCACAAGAGCTAGAGGGCTTTCTACCTGCAGGCTCCAAGTTTCTCCTGTTAACAGCCCTACTGCGCTCCTTGTCAAAGATACAGAACAAAACAAAACCAGAGTTCTTGTTCATGGGCTGAGACTAGAATGAGAAAAACAATCCCACAAATAACACAAAAGTATTTGTTTTCATTATGTGAAAGCAGGTATACTTTCATATACACTCTGAAGTAAAAGAAACTGAAAAATATAACAAAGGCTTCTGTTTAGATTGGATCATCAAAAAGATTCCTAAGCAAGAAAATGACACTTGATCTGAGGCTCACAGGATGAATCCAAACAAAGGGAAACAGTAAAGAGAGTATGCGCTGCAGAAATCCACTCATTTGTCCACTCAAGTTTTCGGCAGTATTTACGGAGACCCTAAAACACCAGGCACTCTCCAGGCTAGAGGTACAGCAATGAACAAAGTTCTCGTTCTGCAGAGCCTGGCACCTGTGAGAGAAGCTGGGATGAGGGAGCGAATGCACTCCGACGATCAAAACTGGGAGAGAGCTGGAGTCAGGAGAGACAGCTGCGCAGGGCAGGCTGGGGTGGAGCCACAGCCAGAGAGAGGAGTGCTCAGCGGAATCCTCAGGGAGGCCGCTGAGGAGGCAGCACAGAGACCGGAAAAACAGGCCAAGCGAGCGGGCATAGAAAGTCTCCCAGGCAGGGGATGACAGAGTACAAGGCCCCAGGGTGAGATTGTGCCCAGCCAGAGACACAACAGCAAGCTGGGTAGGTGAGGGGAGGAGGGCAGAGGTGGCCAGGTCAGAGGATCAGATTACACAAGACCTGCAAGGCTCTGTAAGACAGGCTTTTGCTCTTTTTTTTTTTTTTAATAATTTTTATTTTGTTTTATCCTCTCCCTCCTCCCCCCTCCTCCCCTCCCTATATACAAAAGGTTTGTTTCCACTTTTTTCTTCTGTTCTACCTTTCTTTTTCTTGTCCCTTCCTTTCTCCCACCCTCCACCCTTGTTCCCCTTCCCCATGTGATACTTTCTTCCCATTTCCCAACACCCTTTAACATTTCAGTCTTTATTTCCACTTCCGGTTTCCCACACCAATGCGGTATTTAAACACGTGTGTCCAAAGACACAGCTCTTTCACGAACCGGAAGCCACCACAGGAATCTGACAATGGGAGTGGCATTATTTAAAGTTTTAGTCTGATTGTTCTGTGGAGAATAAAGGGGCAAGGGTAAGAATAGAGATCAGTCAAGAAGCTACTGAAATAATCCAGCGTCGAGACAAGGGAGACCAAAAAGGATGGGAGAAGATGAGAACCGCTGCAAAGCGGGTATGAAGTGAGTCGGGGGAGGAGGGCAGAGCCGGCCCGGTCAGGGATCCGATGACACAGGCCCTAGTTCTCTCGCTGAGATAATGATGGTGGCATTGCCAGGCATGGTGCCATTGGCCCAGGGTCCCAGCACTGGACAACTGAGGCAGAGGACTCAAGTTCAGCCCAGTCGGGGCAACTTAGCGACTTAGTGAGATCCTGTCTGAAAGAAAGAGAATGGATGGATGGATGAGGGGCTGAGGATGTAGCTCAGCGCAAAGGGGCGCTGCATTAATCCCCAGCACCCCAAAAGGAGAAAGACAAAAGATGGTATCTGCTGATGCATTAGTATGGACGGAAGAGAGATGGGAGTTGAGAAGAAAAAGGAAGGGAAGTTAAGGCTCAATGGTTTCTGGCCTGACAACCACATAAAAGGATGAAGCTACTGGTAATTGAGATGACCGTGGGTTTACAGCAAAAACTTAAAATCAGGACTCAGTTTTGGACAGATGGGTTGAAGACGTTCACATGTTCAAGGGGAAATTGTGAGTAGGAAATTAAATATGGGAGGTTAAAAAGAGGCCTCACTGGAAGACATGTGGAAAGGTCATCTATACAACACTTAAAGCCTGGAAAGTGGACAAGATCACCCAGGAACTGAGATACACTCAGAAAATTAGAAGCCCAAGGACTAAGCCTCAGGCATTTCAACATTTATAGCTTGGGGAAATCAGGTGGAACCAGCAAAGGAGACTAAGAAGGAACAGCCAAGATGTGTGATGAAAACCAGGCGAGAGAGGGATCAACTGAGAATTAGCTGCCAATAAATTCAGAAAATAAGCTTAGCGCTGGATAGGCAAGGTAGAGGCTACTGCAGGCTTTCACAAGAGCAGTTCTGTGGAGTGTGGGAAGCCCAGCCAGAGGGGATTCGGGAGGAGGACTGCAGCAAGACGTTGGAGACACCAAGCAAGACCATTTACTCCAGATGGTTCACTAAAAGAAAAGGAAGGGATGAGAGGGCAGCTAGACACATCAGCAGAGCAGAAAGAGTACTTTTGTAAGTTGAAAGAAATAACATGTTTGTGTGGTGATAGGAAAGAATCTAATTCAGCAGAGAACAGAAAATGAGTGGAAAAGGAGATTTGCTGCAACAATGCCTGCATGGATGATTAGGGGTGACAGCCAGAAAACAAGGCTTGGCCTCAAAGCTGAAGCGAGATAATTTGGCACCGTGTTCGACTGCTCCAGCCACCTCAGCAACATGGACTCACCAGCACTCGTCCTTTTGTGACAAGGCTGCTTTAATCCACACAGTGCCCTTATGTGGTAGCATATGTCAGAGTTCCCTCTTCTCCACACTGAATGTGTACACACCTGTGTATACACACACACATCACCGTTTGCTTATTCATTCAGCTGTTAATGGACTCTTGCGCTGCTTCCTCATTTCAACTATGGTGGACATAGTTCTGCTATGAGCATAGTGGAATTACTGGATCATACGGAAATTCCAGTTTTAATTGTTGGGGGAACTGCCATACTATTTTCCACAGCAACTTTACCATTCTGCATTCCCACCAACAGTACACGAGGTACAAGCTATCCAGACCCTCACTAACACTACTTTCTTTTCTTTTTTCCTTTTTTTTTGCGGGGCAGACAAGGTCTCACTATGTAGTTGAGGCTGACCTGGAACTCACTATGTAGCCCAGGCTGGTCTCATCTTTCTTTTCTTTTTTCCTTTTTTTTTGGGGGGGGGGACAAGGTCTCACTATGTAGTTGAGGCTGACCTGCAACTCACTATGTAGCCCAGGCTGGTCTCAAACTCACAGCAATCCTCCTGCCTCAGCCTCCTGAGTGCTGGGATTACAGGCGTGCACCACCACACCTGGCTTCTTTTCTTTTTTAACAGTGGCTATCCCAATAGATGTGAAGTGGTATCTTGTAGTTTTTTGTTTGCTTGTCGTTATTTAGTGAGGTTTTACATTTATTAAACATAGGAAAAGAAGTGCACTCTGCAGAGTGAGTGCAGGTCACTGAGAAAGAGAAAATACAGAGCCCAATTGTTTATCTTGTTAGACAGGCTCTTGCTGTGTACCCCAGGCTGGCCTCAAACTTGCTATCCTGCCTCAACCTCCTGAGTGTTGGGATTATAGGTGAGCGCCAAGCTCTTGCTGTGTACCCCAGGCTGACCTCAAACTTGCTATCCTGCCTCAACCTCCTGAGTGTTGGGATTATAGGTGAGCGCCACCAAACCCAGCTCACTATAGATTTTATTTGCATTTTCCTATCGATGAGCGATGTTCAGTATCTTTCCTCTTACAAGCTGTCCATGTAACACCAGCGCAATTGTTGTCTAGCTAGGGGGACAGACCCCACCACCCTTCTGGAATATTCTCTATTTCAGCTGACTTTAAACCCCTATTTTCTCTGCCCTTGGTCACATCTTGTTTCCTAATATGATGGAATAGGACTTCTGCAAAAGTTAGAATTCACTGAATGGACTAAACAATAGCCTATGTTACATTAAACCACTCGGCAGTTTTTCACTTACTGAATAGCTTACGGTTTCATAAAGCTGACTGTGTTTGGCTAAAATGTGTCCACCACTAGGATATATCTAGAGACAATGCAAGCAGAATCGGATAAATGTGAACTATTAGAAAACACAATCATTTCCCCTTTCCTTTTCTCGAGTCGGAAAGTGTGTTGGACAGGTAATTCACTCAAGCGTTTTTGTTTTTTGTTTTTTCTTTTTTCTTTTTCAATCTGGTTCTCTCCATCTCTTGGAAATCTTAAATACCTTCCTCTATCAGTTAGTGCTCGATGACCAGAAAGACTTACCACACATCTGGGGTGAAAGTGTCATTCTGGAATCGCCAAGGGTGGGTTTCATAAATGGCTTCCCCACTGACTTTTAACCAGCTCCCCATCTGTCTTAACCGCTCCTCAAAAATTGCAGAAATGGTGCCATCCACTGTGGGCCCGATGTTCATCAAAAGATTTCCTCCGTATGCGACCGTTTCCACAAGTTGCTAACAATGTAAGAAAGGGTACAGTTCTTAAATAAAGGCCATCCCATTTTCTATGCACTGATACCACACGCCCTGTGCATGCGGGCCACTGGGCCAGCCAAACTATAAGACAACATTCCCCATGCTACCATGCTAAGAATACGACAGGAACAGCTTCCAGACACCTTACTGTACCTTCACCAGTTCTTCAATCGTGAGGTAATCCGTGATTCCCGCATCCCTCCTGTAGCCCCAGGAAAACTTGTCTATTGTCATGCAGTTTTCCCATTTGTGGGACAGGAGATGACCCGGATGATAGCGATCTGTGCATGTGTAGTAGCCGCCATGCTTACAGATGCAGCCGTCCCCCCAGCGATCATTGGTGACCACTGTGTCCCGAACTGGACTGAAATGAAAAGTATAATTCTCATTAAAGTTTCTTTTTTAACGCAGAAAGAAATGCCACTGAAAAAAGGTCCATCCGAACCCACTCCTGAAACAGGACCATAGCATCATACACGAAATGGGAAACCCACAGTTCTGAGGTCCAGCAGACCTGGGCTGATCCGAGGCCCAGCTCTCTCACTGCAGCTCCCAGACCTACGGCAGCTCTCCTAACCTGTCTAATAATGAATGTCCTCGTCATTACTGCCGTAAATGGAATTAGTGGAAAAGAGCACAGTGCTGCCAGCACGGATGCACTCACAGGAGTTTTGTCCACAACAGTCTCTTCTCCAAGAACTGTACAATCTCTTAAATATATTCTAGTCTTTCTCATTTTCATGTAATTGTGCCTAATATTAAAAAAATCTCAGAAAAATTGAGCATTGACACCATGTGAAATAGCCCCACAGCATTTTTTGCCATGACTAATTTTTTATCATGATAATTCAAGTAGAAGGAACAGAAATCCACTTCCAGGGGACAGTGGTGTATCTTGTTGTATTTTGTTTTGCTTTGCTTTGTTTTGTTTGTTGTACTGAGGATTGAACCCAGGGCCTTTGCACTGAGTTACATCCCTATCCCTTTTTATTTTAAAGCAGGTCTAAATTCTCCAGGCTGAGTTCAGATTTACAGTCCTCCTGCCCCCACCTCCCAGAGTGCTAGGACAAAAGGTATGTACCCCCACACCCAGGTCAGGGGGTGATTTTGGTAACAAACTAAAGTAGCTCTGAGTCTTTGCCCTTGGCAGGAATGCCTCAAGATCTCTGGATACTGTAAACAGTATCCAGAGTTCTCCACAAGCTGGGGATGGGGCTCAGTGGTACAGTGCTTACCAGGCATCCATGAGACCCTGGGTTCAATCCCCAGTACTCTCCACCCCCCTAAAAAGCTGAGTGTGATGCCACACCTGTAATCCCAGCTACTCAGAAGGCTGAAGCTGATCCTGTCTCAAAAATAAAAAGGGCTGGAATCTAGCTCAGTGAAAGAGTACCTGAGTTTGATCTTCAGCAGTGCCGGGGTGGGGTGGGGGGAGGCCCAGAAGAAAAAAAGAAAAACGAGTTCTCCAGAACATTTGTATCTGTGCCTTTGGTGGACCCAGAAAACGGCCTGACTTCATAGCACAATACCAAGTGCTTTCTACTTGTGAAGGTAAATATGGGCTGGGTCAGTCGAGCCTAATGGAGAAATACAAGGCAGTGCTCCCTGGTCTCACACCCTTGACCATGCCAAGAAGCAACAGGAAAGACGAGGAAGTGACGAGGATGTTGAGGCCAAAGGAGAAGAGGACACAGACAAAGTGCAATTATGGGAAAGTAAGACGATAGAAAGGAGGACTGAGAGCCGGGCCTGGTGGCGCACTTGGCTGAGGCAGGAGGATCACAGTGCATTCAAGGCCAGCCTGGGCTACATAGCGAGATACTGCCTCAAAATCACAACAGCACCAACAACAATTACAACAGGAGTGAGAAGAAATGCAAAGCATATCAGAAGCATGGATGCGCAGGCTAGAATAGAAGATGGGAAGAGGGACCCACAACATGATTACTGGGACTTTTAAGTTCTTGGTCTTGGGATTTTGTTTTTTTTAGTCTGATTTCAAAATCAGACTGGTTTGTAGTTGCCTCCCAATGTACTTACTCTTGATTGAGTAAATACTGATACAGCTAATAACATTATTCACAATGATTTCTGCCAGAGGGGATAAAGATACTGCTTTCCATAGAGTAGCTGTATACTTTATATACATGTTTATATAATATAAATATTTATAATCTCATGAATGAGCCTGGGAATTCAAATGTCATGAATATTTTAGGAGCACTTGAGGGGACTCCAGCATCTGAGAGCACACACACCTTTCATTATACAGCCAGGCTAAGAAGCCCGTGCTATTCCAGTAGGTATCCGGCGCCCCTCCATCCCCGTCGGACCACAGTACCTCGGGCCGGTATTTGTTCACTAACTCGTAGAGTTCTGGCAACATCTTAGCAGTTGGAAATGTTTGCTTCTGGAAGGAACTGGATTCATCCTCAAGAAATAGTGGATGAAACCATTCAAACTGGGAATAGTACAGTCCAAACTGCAGGTTGGTTCTGCTCCTAAGGGCCACCTCGAGTTCCCTGACAATGTCCCTCTTTGGCCCCTCGTCCACAGCATTCCAGTTCCAGGAGTACTTCGAGCCCCACAAGGTAAAGCCTGAAGGTGACAGGAGAACTCTTGTCAGCATCAGCAATCTTACTTCAATAAACTTCTACCAGCAAAAAATGTCAAAGCCAATCAGATCTGATCTATACATGACTACTTCTACAAATGACTGTTTTATGGCAATTTTTTTCATAGCATATATTCTGCTTTTAAAAGAGAAACAAATGAGAATTTAAACAGAATGAGATGGGGGGTTATAGGCAAATTTCATGTGCATAGTCTGCTCTATCTCTAATATGTTTTCTCTTAGACTTTGAGATCCCTGAGGGGTGAGTGTCATGTCCTTAGCATCCCCATTATATCCCAGCCAACTGCTAGCACAGGGTCTCACCCCAATATGCAACCAGCACATCACTGGTCAGGTAGGAACTTTCTACACATCTACTGAGCCAAACAGTGACCATGACTATTTATAAAGAAGACCCGAAGACACCCCTGCAACTTCTTATCCATCTTCTCAACCAAAGATTAGAGCATATTGCCTTGTTTTAGCATTATCTATTTTTATTTGGTGCGGGCAGAACACTAGTGGTCGTGTGTAGTAAATCTCTTGTAGCTTGATAATTCATTTAACCAGAAGGGAAAACATGCTTCTCCCAAGTAGTTCTGTACTTCAAAATACTCCCACCATTTATTATCTCATCCTATGCTAAAGTCACAAGTTTGGATGCTATTCTTTACCCCAAAGTGAAGAATCTACCAACTAAGTAAAAAAAAAAAAAATGCATACCATTATATGTGTGCTTTTAAATGATTCACATTTTAACAGAAAATTTCATCTAGATTGGTAATTGTTCTATATGAAAGTATTAGAAGAGATATATAAACAGAACTATTTAAGAAATAGTATAAAAGCCTCAAAATTTCAGCTAATTTCTGTTACTATCTACTAAAGTGCAAAAGAACCTTTGCACATAGTAATAAGATGCTTTGTACATGACTTTACTCTTATAATAAAGTAGGACAAGTCTAAGATAGACTCATTCTTTAGATTCATTATAAGGAGATTTTTGAATAGCTTGCACTCACTCCAAAGCTCTCTGTGGCATTTGGAGCAGGGTCAGAACTTAAGGTCTTATTTACAGTGCTCAGTTTGGCCTGCCCTACTATCAGGCAGGAAGCCGTGGTGTCAAGCAGTGGCCTTAGCTCAGGGGTGTGCAGCTCAGTGTCACTACTGCAAGTCACCCAGAGATCTTCCCCACGATCCAGCAATGCACATCCTACAAGCATCTGATAAAGTGCACCCTTGAAAACATACAGAGTGGGGACTAGAGCATCCTTACAATTTCATTGTGGTTCTTTTTTTTTTTCAAGAACTTGTTACACACAGTATGATTAAAAAGTGTTTAAATTTAAAAAAGGTAAAGAATTTATTATAGTAAAAGACACATTGCCATTAATCCTCCTCAGAGTACTCTTCAGACAGGTAGCACCCACACTCGGATTGGGGCAGCCTTCATCCCAAACTCACACATTCCGGGTCCAGCCAGCTATGCCCACATAGGGTTTGGAGGAGCATCGAGACACAAGCCATAACAGCCATGTAGGAGACGCGCACACACAAAATGGTGCACAACTATAGAAGCACAATTCACAGTGCCCTTGCACAATACATCAACATAAAGCAAAGAGCCAGGTATAGTAGTACACATCTGTGATCTCAGAACTTGGAGGCTGAAGCAGGAGGATCCCAAGAGTTCAAGGCCAGCATGGCCAGCCTGGGCTGCATAGCTAGACCCTTCTAAAATACAAAACAAAAAGATAAAGCAAAGAAGCTGAGAAGCTGGGTATGGTGGCACACTTCTGTAATCCCAGCACTCTCAGAGGCTGAGGCAGGAGGATTTTAAATTCCAGCAATTTAGTGACATAGGGAGAACTTGTCTCAAAAAGTAAAAGGGGTATAGCTAAATGGATACACATTGAGGTTGTACTCGTAAGTGAAATTAATAGGATACACATGTGTAAATACCGAATAGTTTCTCTGGGATGAAAAACTAAATATGTAAATAAGGTTCAAATGGTATAACTGGGAGTGTGAAATAGGAAGAAAATGACTAAAGGGGAAGAGGGATGAGGAGGGGAAAGGAAATAAGGAAAAAGAAAAAAATGTGAAAAAATGGAAACAGTCTTTGTAAATAGGGAAGGGTGAAGGGGGTGAAGGGAGGGCAGGGGTATGGGGGGAAAGTAAGAACCAAGATGTATCATGTAAAGGTACAAGATCCCAGTGATAAATGCAACTGTATTGTTTGTTTTAAATGTACCAATAAACGTAATGGGGAAAAATATGAAAATAAAAAGGGCCGGAGACATAGCCAGTATGAAGGCCCTGGGTTCAATACTGAGTACTGCAGAGAGGGGTAGGGGGAAGGAGAGGTGCCTTTCCAATAGTAAATTTTATACTGCAACACCCATCCCATTTCAAATAGCTTTAAGCAAGTCCTGGAAATATTATTAAATGTGCATATCGCTAACTTGACCACCTTTCCTCTTGTTTTGTGGCGTGTACAATCTGTCCATATCCCTAATGCCCCCCAATGTAGGCCGCACTTGAGGCCTTAAGTTGTAAACACATATCAGTCTCCACTTCCCGTTACTGCTAACAGAGAACTGACTTCGGTGCCCTGGTTTCTTCTTTGCATCTCCTGACCATTGTCATATCTGTCAGTGTGTTCTGTGCTTACCTTCATGATGTTTGGAAGTCAAGACGATATAACCGGCACCCGAGGCCTGAAAAATATCTGCCCACTGGCTGGCGTTAAAAAATTTTGCTGTAAAGAGTGGTCCAAAATCTTCATATTTAAAACCCGGAGGGTAATTATCTTTCATGAAGTTCACATATTTTGGTATCTTTTGGTTCTGCCAATACCACCTGTAGGAGGAGAGGACACAGCACACGAATGGCATGGGCACAAACCATTGAAATCATCTCCCCAATACCTCCCTCTCCATGAATGCTACCCGCATTCTCTGTCACTTCCCTGTCACTTTGACTTTGCCCTAAGGAAATCTTACATAAACCAAAATACCCCTCTTAATTTCCAGCTGTTCCTTGTGAAATCTTCTCTGCCATAAACTAAAACATTCTCGATAACCCATGCTCTTAATTCTTCACTCTTAAGTCACAGCATATAGTATGTGTCTTTACAGATCAGGTCACTCGGTAATGTAAGTGACTGAAGCTTCAAAAATAGAAGAGGCTATGCCTAAAACATAATTTACATCTACTATAGTCACTAGCAGAAAACACACTTTGGGAGGAGGGTAAAACTAGAAAGGGAAACAACAGCAAAATTAAGACGATTCTGTTATTTTAATAAATTCAGCCTTCAAGGATTACTTGATCCAGCACTCTGGGAGGCTGAAGCAGGAGGACTGCAAGTAGTGCGATGTGATCTCAATATTTACAAAAAGAAAAAGAGGAGGGGGCCCCGAGGCTCAGTGTGAATGTCTGGGGTTCAACCCCAGTACCACACACACTCACACACACACACACACACACACACACACACACTGGTTACTTCCATTTGCTCTGAGCACAATATTGAACTTAAACTGCTTCTGCAAGGCTTCACAAGCAAAGAACATCAAAAACATATCACGGGCCCAGGATTTAGTTCTGTGGTTCTGCCTCCTGCTTCACAAGCACAAGGTCCTGAGTTCAAGCCCCTGGTACCAAAAACAAAACAAACACATATCTCAGATAACCCAGCAGCGCCCACCCTCTGCCCCGGTCTCCACTCTGCCTCTCTCCTCTCCTCTCCTCCCCTACGTAGTTCCACAGGATAAGCAAACCCACAGTCAGCACGGCTCCCCCCGGATGACCGGGAGGCTTTTCTGGCTGCTAAGACCACCAAGGGCCGCGATCCACAGCCACCACTGTGCCGTGCCGGTCCTCAGTCACCTGTGTCTCACATCTTCGACACAGATGCAAGGCCCATACTGGCCCAGAGCCCTTGGCCCCTTCCTAAAGACAGCAGAAGCCGCCTGCCCACCTTTGGGCGAGGCTGATGGCTGGAGTTACAGTACCTGGCCACCATCATGTGACCGGAAGGGTCCAGTACACAGGAAGAGCCTGCATCTTTGACCAACTACTTTTATTTCTTTCTTTTTTTTTTTTATTTTTAAAATTTATTTTATTTTATTTTTTATTTTTTTGGTGTTTTGAGACTATGTAGTTGAGACTGACCTGGAACTCACTGTGTAGCCCAGGCTGGTCTTGAACTCACAGCGATCCTTCTACCTCAGCCTCCCGAGTGCTGGGATTACAGGTGTGCACCACCACGCCCTGCGGACCAACTACTTTTAAACTTTCCTTTGATGCTGGAGGTTGAACCCAGGGCCCTGGCCTCACTTTTACCTTTTGAAATTAAACTACAGTGATAGATAATACGAAACGTGGAGATAGATCCCTTGTAGATGGAAAGATGCACTACAGCTGAGGGAGATGGAGGAGGCAGAGGGCAGAGGAAGTAAAAAAAATTTTTTTAATTTGAAAATACTGACCTACAAAAGAGAAACTGACAGAAAGCCGAGCACGCGCGCGCGCACGCGCACACACACACACACACACACACACACACGACAAAAGCTAAAGTGCGTTATGCACACCCTTTTCAACCCCCTTAAAGCCCCCCTTTAATCTAGGGATGGTGGCTTGTAAGCTCGACACTGGGTGTACTGAAGCAGGGGATCACTGAGCCAGCCTGAACTCCATAAATGCTGTCTTCATAAAGGAGCAACAAAAGTCCTAAAAATTAAAGACCTTTTTTAAAAAATCCCAGGAGGCAGTCGCGCTAACACTGACATAAATGGCCAACGTGTAAACACTCAGCGATGGGGCCCCACATGTAGCCCTAGCTACTCAGGGGGTCCCTGGGTCCCCGAGTGAGAGGCCCAGGAGTTTGAGCCTGGGCACCATAAGGACACCGTTTCAAAAAAAGACAGAACAAAGCCCCACCAACGTGTGTGCAAATGCACAGCCGTTCCACACACCCGGATGTGCTCTCGCCAGTCTGCACGGCGGCACGGCTGCAGCCAGGGACAGAGCGACGAGGCCACACGGACTGGCCCTGTGGGGCTTCGGCTGCACGAGGGCCCGAGATCCGGGCGCCAATCGGGTCCCGAAGCGCTCCCAGGCTCCCCAAAGTACAACCAGCCCGCCCTCCAGCGCTCCCCCGCCGGCGCCGGACACGCGTCACTTTAATTTCCTGGTTTTTAATTGTATTCACTGTCTTTTCTGCAGGACAAATATTATGTATGATACATAACAACCCTAGGCTTCAGCATACAAGCTAAGGGTATAGCAGGAACCATTCTCTCTTTTATCCAAATCCATTTTTCTTTTTATGACTGCAGACAAAGACTTCATCTCCCAGGATCTCTTAGGTAGCTTTGCATGACAGAGCTCTCACCAATGGTGTTGGAAATGAATACTACTGCAAGGTCTTCTAAGAACCTGTATTCTTTGAATCCTTTTTCTCCTTCCTCAGGCTAGATATGCTTTACAGTAAAGCACTAGGGGATTGTGGAGGTGTGCTTTCTAAACAACCCCTAAGAGAATGCAGTGATTTTTCTGGTCATCAACAGGAAGGCATCAGTCGAGTCTTTGTGGTGCAGCCTAGACACCCAATGTAATAAATATGACTTTTGTCTTCCATTAGTTAAAGCACCATATCCAATGTCACAGCAATTCTGCACAGCAACTTTTCTTTCAAAACTAGACACCCCGAGGCCCGCCTGTGGGCCCCGGCCTCCCCGCGGGGAGGAGGAGGAGGAAGGGGCAGGGAGTCCCGTGACTTCACGACTCGGAGAAGCCGGAACCGCGTCCTCCCTCGGAGGCGGAGGCAGGGCCACCCCTCCCAGGCTGGAGCTCGGAGAGTAGCTTAGATCGTCGGCAGCCCTGGCTTTTGCCCCAGAGTTTCGGGGTGTCAGCACCCAGGCTCCCGACCCGGAATTCCTATCGGTGAAATCTCAAGAGTTGCAGGTCAGGGTATCATCTGCACGGCACGTCCGCCTTTCTGCCCAGGCCAGGGAGGCACCTCTTCTGAGGACTGCTGATGCTGCTGCTGCAGCCGAAAACCAGGTGATCCGAGGCAGGTGACCCGGGAGAAAGAGCTGTTAGGAAATCTGAGTGCGCGCCTGGGCAGAGGAGCAGAGAGGAAGGGCTCATGAAGGGCACCTCCAGAAGCTCACCTTTGCTGACTGAAACGCTTTCACCGCAAAGCCAGAATGGACCCCTTCTGCTCCTGCAAGCCGTTCTCCTTCCCTGGGTCACCTCCTCCCAGGACGTCTGTGTTGCCCCATAACATCTTCCAACCCTCAGCTAGGAGTCCATGCCCGGCTCTGGTTGAGCGGAGGCGGAGCCGATTTCCCTGGAGGCTACACGATTCTTACCCGCAGCCACCAACACCTTGACTGCAGCCGCCCCTGCAGGTGCAGCCAACAGCACGCCAGACATCTTCACTGGAGTTCCAGCAAGTGTCTGTGTGGGACACAGGACTCTGGACAGCCGGTCTCAATAGCCGGGTTTGAGCTAAGGCAAGGTGACAATTCTCATCCTCCAGGCTTGGAGACTGAGGCTGACCTGAGGCCTCCGGGGCCACCAAATGCCAGGAACATTTAACACAAAATGGGTTTCTCATCCCTCCCTAATCACAGGTTTGCGTAGCGACTGCAAAAGACATTTCACATCGTAGTGATGTGGAGAACGGTGGTGGAAGGGGACCGACGCTGACAGTGTGGCGGGGGGGGAGGGGGCTGTCTTCTCTTCCATGTCATTTCCCAAGTGAATTCCAAGCAGCAAACGATTCTACCTTCTAAGCGATTATTTTATCGTGCAACAAATTATTTACATTTCCATGTATTTCAGGTTAAAAGCCTTAAGCGCTTCGCCTCTTGGAGATGAGGATATTATTTAGTTGGTAAGTACAACCTTACACCAGGTGTGGTGGTGGCATGTGTCAATCATCCTAGCACTCGGAGGCTGAGGCAGGAAGAATGCCACAAGTTCGAGGTTGGCCTGGGTTACATAGTGAGTTCAAAGCCAGCCTGAACTACATAGTGAGACCCTGTCTCAAAAATAAATAAATAAATAAATAAAAGTACAACTATATCATAAAAGTATAGTTTGTAGGAAATACTGAATCAAACACCTCCCTAATGTCCTAGGGAATGCATACAAATCCTAGACTGAGAACCAGTGACAGAATTTGGAAGGAATCGTGTAGTATTATTTGGAAATAAAGAGAAAGAAGAGATTCTGTGGGAGAAAAAAACAATATGTGTTAAATGGCAGAAAGAAGTTGGGATGGTGGTTCATGCCTGTAAACTGCATTCTAGGAGGCTGAGGCAGGAGGATCAACAGTTCATGCCTGGCCTGGACAGTTTAGTGACTTAACAAGATCCTATCTATCTCAAAATAAAAAGAGCTGGGAACGTAGCTCAGTTTGAAGGCCCTGGGTAAAATTTCCAGTACCACCACCACAAGAAGAAAAAAGAAAGAATGAATGAAAAGAAGGAAGGAAAAGAAAAGGAAGAGGAAGGAAGGAAGCTGTGGGATATTCTGTGACGTGGCCACTGACAAGCCGTGGATGTTACCTCATGTGCTGCGGCTTTGCTAAGCTGGTCTTTGCACGGAAAGCTAATCCAGGGTGAATAGTAGAACCACGGCCCATTCAGGCTCGATCTCTGGATTTGAAGATTTTGATAGACCCAGAAATCTGAGAGAAACAGGAGGTTGTCAAGGAGCACAGGGCTCCTGTTCGAGTCTTTCAGAGAGCCTGGAGTCACCAAGGAGATCACGTCAACGAGCCCTGATCCAATGGTATTTGATTTCAGAC
This sequence comes from Fukomys damarensis, assembly GCF_012274545.1. Taxonomy (NCBI): domain Eukaryota; kingdom Metazoa; phylum Chordata; class Mammalia; order Rodentia; family Bathyergidae; genus Fukomys; species Fukomys damarensis. The sequence goes on along the minus strand of NW_022900926.1, from coordinate 16,509,239 downwards.
TGACTGGAAGGACCGAGGACAATCACACTCCAGAGCCCATAACCTGGAGTCAGTCAGAGCATGCTGGGTTTTCTTCTGAGGGACTTGCAAAGCTGCTTTTGCTAAAAAATAAATACATAAAATAAAATAACACTTCATTTGGGTTACAGATGCCCGATTGGAATTCTCTCTCTTTTATTGGTTCACATCCCTGCTCATCTCTGCTTGTAAACATGTTAATCAGTTAACAATCCTTATAGAAGGCTGGCCATACAAGCCAGGCATGGTGGTGCACACTTGCAATTCCCAGCACTCTGGGAAGCTGAGGGTCACAAGTTCAAGACCAGCGTGGGGCAATTTAGTGACTCAGCAAGACATTATCTTGAAAACAAGCTGGGGATATAATTTCAGACAAAGACCTGGGGTTCGATTCTTAGTAGCAAGAAAAGAAAAATGAAGAAGGAAGGAAGGAGCAGAAAGGGATGTAACAAGAAGCTGTGTTATGGACGTGAACCAACACCCATGATGCATGGAATCACTATTACCAGGAACACGCTCTAGTAAAAATAACACTGTTAAAAAAAAAAGAGTAAATGAAAAGAACAATTTTCAGGATCAACAGCGACATCTGATTACCAACTTGCACAACATCTACTTCATCACTCCCTCTCTGGGCATCATCCAGAATCCCTTCGTCACTCCCTCTCTGGGCATCATCCAGAATCCCCAGCGCTTGTTCTAAACCTGGGATCACTAGGGCTCCAGGAAAAGTAGAGCCTCACTGACCGCTCCACGAGGTCACGGGAACTGAATTGCCCAAGTTGCAAGGCCTCCTCCGGAGCTGCTGAACCAGGGTGGAGAGAATGACCCACCAGGCCCCAGCCCACAAGGCCCCCACAAAGCTGTGCTTCTGCGAAAATGTCAGCCTGGTCCACCTCGTCAAGACCTATGCTCCCTTCAATTTTTGAAACAGAAGCCCTTTTTCTATCTTTTCTTGCCTTCTTTTTCAATGGGACCACTTTAGTCTTTGTAAGAGTCGTGCCCTCTATTTTCTGGTTAAAGCTTTTGCCTGTAAATTTGTGCTGATTGCCTCCATTTTAATTCCACTTTCACTCAAGCAAGACCCCTGCTACCCAGAGATGAAACCAGAAGTGAGATTGTAACCAACCAGACCACCAAAGCTGGTCTCCTTCCTCTGTCAAGGGGCCAGTCTGACCCTCCTCCAGCTCCTTGAGCTGAAATAGCCTCCCTATTTTCTCTTCCTTTGTAACGCTACCTGATAAAGCAGCTGACGCCTATCCTAAAATGCTTTTGTATGATCGTGTCAAAAACCTTCCCAGGCCAAACTGAGGTCCTCATCTCCTTGGACCTGGTCTGGTGATGGACCACAGCCACTTGGGGGTGGCAGGTGAAGGAAGAGAGATGGGGGTCTTTGTTTTGGTAGTGACAGGTGCACCTTGTGGAGCCAGCGGCCACACATTGATAGCTGGAGGTGTACAGTGTTCAGGCTGGAGAGGCTGAGGGACTGGCTCTTACCAAGCTGCCAGGAGCCAGCAGCTGCACAGACCCCAAGGACACGTTCTGGATCCCTGTGTGGGCGTTGGATGGTGGCCACTTCCCAGAATTCCGCTAGCAGCCATGGAAGAAGCGAGGCATTTGCCCCACAGCTGACATCAGCACACAGTTCCTCTCTGGAAATGCAGAAGAAAAGTATGCAGAGTGCACTGAGCCCACCTGGTCTTTATATGACAAACACCTTGGCTTTGTGGTAACAAAAGAGAGCAGATGGCATGACGGGAATAAAAGGAAAACATTCCCTTCGGGGAGAACGTGGGAGTAGGAGGACAGCAAGGGAGGGGGCCGAGAGAGTCAGAAGTTGGAGGAGCACCCCAGAGCATAGAGGGTAAGTTAGCACCAGGGCACCCAGACTGGCTCAGCCTCTGCAGAAACACTAAACTTGCTGGAAGATAAGTTAGGTAGAACTCTTGAGAACATTGGCATAGAAAAAGACTTTATGAACAAATCTTCAGTGGCATGGGAACTAGCACAAAGAATCAACAATTGGGATCTCATCTTTTTAAAAAGCTTCTGCACTGCAAGAGAAATCACCAACAGAGACAAGAGACAACCTACAATGTGGGGAAAAGTTTTTCCAGCTGTTCCTCAGACAAAGGTCTACTATCCAGAATATATAAAGAGCTCAAAAAAATCAGAACCCCCTAAATTTATAAACCCAATTCAAAAATAGAAAAATGAGCATCTGGAGCTCAGTGGTTCCACCACCTGCCTTGCAAGTGCAAGGTCCCAAGTTCGATCCCCGGTATCCCCTCAAAAGGCATCTGAAATGAACAGACATTTCTCAAAGAAGTAAAAGTAGCAAATAAACATATGAAAAAATGTTCAACATCACTGCTCATTTGAGAGATGCAGATGAAAACAACACTGAGATTCTACCTCACCCAAGAAAGAATGGCTACTATCAAGAATCAACCAATAACAAATGCTGGCGGGGTTGTAGGGAGAAAGGAACCCTTCTCCATTGTTGGTGGAAGTGCAGACTGGTGCAACCACTGTGGAAATCAACATGGAGATCTGTCAGACAACTAGGAGTAGAGGTCCCATTTGACCCAGCTATTCCCCTGCTGGCTATCTTCCCAAAAGAATTAAAAGAATCACATCACGGTGATATATGCACACCCATGTTTATAGCAACACAGTTTGTAATAGCTAAAACTTGGAAACAGCCCAATTGCCCGTCAGCTGGAGATTGGATAAAGAAGATGTGTTTTTTTATAAAATGGAGTACTACTCAGCCATAAAGAACAAGAAACTAGAGAGATTTATAGCTAAATGGATGCACATTGAGGCCATACTTTTTTGTTTGTTTGTTTGTTTGTTTGTTTGTTTTTTGAGACAGGGTCTTGCCATGTAGTTGAGACTGACCTGAAACTCACTATGTAGCCCAGGCTGGTCTTGAACTCACAGCAATCCTCCTGCCTCAGCCTCCCGAGTTCTGGGACTATAGGCTTGCACCACCATGTCCGGCTTTGAGGCTATACTCTCAAGTGAAACTAATAAGTCACACATGTGTAAATACCAAATAGTTTCTCTGGTGTGAAAAAGTAAAAGTGTAAATAAGGATTAGGAGGTATAATTGATATTGTGTAACAGGAAGAAACATCTAAAAGAGTAGAGGAAGTGGGAAGGGTAGGGGAAAGGTAAAAAGGGAAAAGAAAAAAATTTGTGAAAAGGAAAAACATGGAAAACAATGTCTTTGTAAACAGTGAAGGGGGAGGGTTGGGAATGGGGAAAAAATAAGAACCTGATAAGTCATGTATAGGTGCAAGATCCCAATGATGAATGTAACTGTGTTGTATACCTAATAGATACCAATAAATTTAATAAAGATTTTTTCCTTACCCCTGCCCTCCCTTCACCCCCTCCTCCCCTCCCCATCTACAAACACTTTATTTCCATCTTTTCATTCTCTCACATTTTTTCCCTTATTATCCTTCCCCTACCCATCCCACCTTCCCTACACCTTTAGCTCCTCTCTTCCCATTTAATAAAGATTTTTTTAAAAGTCCCATAACATACTTTCAGATTTACAAAGTACATTTATTACCAGCATTCTATAGCTGCGGATAGGAAGCACAGAGACTTCAATAAGTTGCTTCAATGTTCCTAACCATCACGTTAAATTGAGGAAAACTCCCTATACTTTGTAATTGCAAGAATGAAAACAGAGCAATCCTGCCCTCGTTCATTTGGTCAGTGCTGTTTTTTTGTACCAGAGATTGAACTCAGGTCCTTGGGTTTGGGAGGCAGGTGCCAGAACCACTGAGCTGAATCCCAAGCCCTGGTCAGTGCTTTTTAATTTCTTTTTAACATTTTTTTCTAGTACACGTTTGCAGTATTCAATCTTTGCATTCCTTGTGCGGAGCTGGTGCACATATGCAACACATCTTCATCTCTTTCCTGGTCCTCTTTCCCTCTCTTCCATCCCCTCCACCATCTGTTGACCCCTTTCAGTTGGAGAAAGACCTGTCCACCTACTTCCTATTACCTATCTTGTATTTTATAATCCTTATTTATAATTTGGGTTTCTCATAGAAGAGAAACCAGGTGATATTTCAGCTTGTGAGTCTCACTTCTTTCGCTTAACATTATGGTCTCGAGGTGCATCCATCTTTCTAAACATGACTCAAGTTAAGCATTCTTTATGGCAGAGTAGTACGCCACTGTGTATAAATACCACGTTTTAAAATCCATTCATCGGTTCATGGATATATTGGCTGCTTCCGAGATATAGCTATTATGAGTTGTGCTGCTATAAATGTGGGAATGTGTCTATCCCTGCAATAAGATGCCTTGAGGTCAAAACATATTTATTCAGCCCCTGTTTTGTGTACAACACGTAGCTGAGCTCAGGAGCCACAGAGGCATATCCTGAGTATGGCTCCCTCTAGGGGTGAAATTTTGAGTTGAGGTCTCAAGATGAGTCCCGTCTGCAGCAGAGGCCAAAAGCCTGGGTCCAGGGCTCAGGATGTAAAACCGGCCCTCGGGAAACTTCAGAGAGGAGAGCCCCGTGGGGGAGGCAGTGAAGGGTGCGGCCCTGGGGCCCCTGTGGAGATCTGGGACGGACTTGCCAAGGTGGCCTGGATATTCCTATCCATACACAGCGTGGGGAGTGATGCGGGGAATCTGCTGCGACATCAGCGACCTTCCGAGTGCAGGAGGAGACTCTGCATTGGGCCTGTTTCTTGGAGTCATGGAGGACGGCTCTGGGGACAGCCAGAAGGAAGCACTTGCTGCCGTCTTCTCTTCTCCTAGAGTCGCCAGCCTCTTAGACAGCTGAGCCCTAGAACCTGCTCAGCCAAGACAGAGCAGTCAAAATAAAGAAGCAAGCTGTGCAGTGGTAAAGGGGCCCTCCCTGGGAGAGATGCTCTGCCCTGGAGACAGGCGTCCTGAGGAAGGCTCCTTCCCTAATTATGTGGAGAATTTCCCCTCTGTAAGGCATAGTGGTGCCTGCCTGTAATCCCAAGACTTTGAAGGCTGAGGCAGGAGGCTCTCAAGTTTGAGCCCAGCCTGAGCAAATTAGCAAGTCTGTCTCAAAATAAATAATATGATAATAATGACAATAATAATAATGTGTATAATACACATGATAACAACCCCAGAGTTTCTAGTGGAGGCCACATCCCCTTTTACTACACCCCCTTTTCCCCGGGAATCCAGGTACCCTGAGCACTGTCAGAAGGAACTGTGTTCTTCTGTGAAGGTCAGTAAGGCCCATGTTACTGTCTGACCACAGAATGCTCACATGTTCACAGCAAAATGTGAGACTTCCTCAAATGTCTGTGAGATTTATTCTCTGTATTTTATTTTCCTGACTTTCTTCAAATAATGTGTTACTTTTACTAATAAAAATAAAAAATATTTAGGCCATGGAAGAACTCATCATCCTGAGAAGCACAGTGGGTTATAAAAATGAAACGTTCACTTCAATTTTTTTGGAACCCACTCTGAAAAATTCTCATTTTAGAAGGCAAGATCCGTATCTAAATCCTTTTACATCAGATACTAGGTGGCATTTAAAAATAAAAGAGGAATCCTAGATTGTACTTTTGTTGAAAATGTTAAAAATTGATCTTAGGTTTATGGATGGAAAACACTAAGATCTCCACCCCTGATTTATCTTCTTCATAACAGTGTGAGATCTGTCAAAATAATAGAATTCCTTCAATTTTTTAATGCATTGTCTTTAAAGAATATTTTATTAATTTTATTCATTCAACAAATACCGTTGAACCACTACCACGTACTGACAAATACACCAAGTCCAGAAGATTTCAGGCTGAATCAGAGGCCATCCTGGACCTTAAATAGCTGACGACACCTAGACAAGCTGACAAGAAAATAAATAAATACAATAAGAAGCAAGAGCGCTGTGACGGAAATGTGGGTATCTGGCGTTGTCCTCTGCGCTTCTCTTAGCACCCTGAGACATTCCTGTCACCATACCATCGCGCCCATGTGACACACACAGAGTCCCGTTCCCCAGGCCTGAGGAGCAGAGCCCAGGGCTCCCTGCCTCTGCCTGGTGGCCGTGAAGCCTGGCAGGGGAGGGCCACACAGCGCCTCAAGCTGGGAGGGCACCTGGCTCTGCCCTGGACAGGAGAACCCAGCACACTGGGGACAGGCAGAGGGACGATGGGGCGCAGCTCCCGTGGGAAGACTGGATGGATTTGACCCAGAGCGGATCAGAGGCCTGGGAAGCGGGGGGACTTAGAGCCAAATTGGGGCAGATGTGTTTCTTTGTTTTTTTCCTTCTTTTTGACCCGGTACCAGTGATTGAACACAGGGCCTTCACATTGAACTATACCCCACTCCTTTTTATTTTTTGTATTTTGAGACAGAGTCTAAGCTGGGTTCAGACTTGCGATCCTCCTACTTCAGCTTCTCAGAGCGTTGGAGGTGTGTGCACTACCATAGCCAGATCTGTGTCTCAAACTGACTGATTTGACTGTGGTGGGCCGGGGGTGTCAGAGGCGACACAAATCCTTGGAGACACATCTCTTCCAGACAGGAGAGGGCCACAGTGATGAAACTGCTAAAGCAGGACCAGACACGGGCCTTGCTAAGAGGAGGTCAGTCAGCGTGCGTGCTAAGTGGTGGGTGCCAGGCATGGTGGTTGCTGATCATTTTTAATACTGCAATTTAAACAGCATCAACAGTGTGATCCATTTGCCGTGAGTTCGAGACCAGCCCAGGGTACATAGTGAGTTCCAGGTCAATCTTAACTACATAGTGAGACCCTGTCTCAAAAAAAATCAACCAACCAAACAAACAAACAGTGTGATCCATGATGGTAGAGAACAAATCACCCAAAGCTTAACGGTATGCTCAGGAAATGTGTACTGGACGAAGGAATAAACAGAGAAATAATGAGTACATGAATGGATTAAAGAAATGACTCGGGCATGGATCGGACCAAGGACAAACAAAGGGGAAGTTAATGGAGCCCAAGTTCCTCGCCTAGACTACGAAGTCAGTTTCTCTCAATGTGCAGGCCGCCCTATGCTGCTGTGTATGCGGCCTACAGTAACCCCCTGCACAGCATAGCTAACGACACCAGGAGGGGAACCCAGCCTGCCAGTTGCCGGCTGTGGCACACTCCCTAGAGCCTTTGGAGCCCAGGCTTGTGTGGAAAACAGCCCTGCCATTATTCATTCATCACCCTTCCATGGCCCACCTCATCCTACGTTTCTTTTCCCCGCTTTAGTTTTCATTTTGCACTTAATGTTTCCTGAAAGTATCTCACTCATTCTGTCATTGTGCTTCATAGGTATCTCCGGGTCAGGGCCCTACGGCATCATCCACAGAGAATGACAGAGAGGTACCTGCTTCAGGCCTGAACCCGACAAGTGAATTGTTCTCGTGCCACAATCACAGAACTTCTGCCGGATCTAGAGTGGGCGCCCCTGGGCTGGAAGAAGGCCTCGATGGTGGTGTTCCACCCTATTCCTAGAAAAGAGAGAGGCATCCCAAGAGGCTGAAGGTCCAAAGGGTCTGGGATGCCCCCTCCTGAGTGCCTTTGCTTCTCTAAACCAGGTGCTCTGGAATCCCAGAACAGTGGTGGGGTTTGTTCTGTATGCAAGTATCCACTGAGAGAGAGAGAGAGACAGACAGACAGAGAGAGAGAGAGAGAGAGAGGGAGAGAGAGGTAGGGAGGGAGAGAGAGGGAGGGAGAGAGAGGGAGAGTCTCCTGGGGACCCATCCAAGCCAGCACCTAACCCTCCTCTGACTGCCTGGCAGTGTTCTGAGCTCCTGCATCCCCAAGTGGATAAGACACCTATCTCGTTCTTATTGTCATTCAGGCTGTCACTGTTCTTTAAACTCATCTTTACTTTTTCAAATGTGAAACTTTCACCGTAGGATTTTCACGTGGCTACGTACCTGACATTCAAGTGTTTTGTATTTGTGTTTCCTGTTGTGCGGTGTCCGTGCTGGGCCGAGAACTGACCCCCAGTCTTCCTAACATCCAGGCAAGTGGTACAGCAGCGTTGCTAGCTTTTTGTAAGTGAGGAATGTCTCGGAGTGTCTAGGTGGAGGTTGTGATCTGGTTCACTAGAGGCTCCAAGCTTGTTGCAAGACCCTTTGCGGCCTCCCAGGGTAAATGGAGGCAGCTACAGGAGGCGTAGGAGGCTCGACTGAGATCCGGGGTCAGTGAGACGAGAACGCTTGCTTTGTTCGGTGGGGAATTCAGCCAGGTCTGTAGGAGACCAGAGGACGAGGACCGACCGAAGCTTAATTGACTTTCTCTGTGAGCACAAAAGAGAAAAACAGCAAGCTCTGCCTCCTTCGGCGAGGTGCAGATGCGCAAGCACATTGCAAGTTCCAGAGAAGTCAACACAGCTGAGATCTGGATGTTCATCCAGGTCCCCCCCCATAGATAACAAGAGGCAGACGAATCTTCTGTTAATCTAATTGTTCATTCCTATGCCTATGGAAAGAGACGCCAATGCTCTTTGTCCACTAGAGGCAAAGGGCCTCCTGGTCCCCACATGTGGCCTTGGGTCACCAGTAGTCACTGTGAGCCTGCAGGTTTGAACCACCCTTCCCATGCAGGGAGTCAGGGATCAGGGAGAAAGTGCCACTGGCCACCTCTTTCTGTGCTGAGTTCTCCTTCTTCACTTTCCCTGTGGGCTTCAACCCTTGCTTCAGATTCTTTCTGGGTCCCGGGGACCCAATTCCCTCTCTCTTCTCTTCCTCATGTTGTTATGAGGACACCAAGCCTCGCCGTGGCTGTTTCTCTACTGTTCACCACTCCATCACCTTCCTAGAAATCCATATATAACTAATTTAAAAAGAAAAGGGTCAGAGATTTGGCTCAGTGGTTCCACCACCTGCCACTCAAGTGCAAGGTCCTGAGTTCGATCTCCGGTACTGGAAAAAAAAAAAAAAAGATTTAAAGAGAAAAATAAAAGATACATGATAAGAAATAGATGGACTTTGTGGAGATGGAAAAGAGACCCGGGGTTGGGAGAGGCACCAGTGGGGTGGAGAGGAAGTAAAAAGAATCAAGATGCAATATATATATCTCAATTCCCCACAGCAAATGTGTATCACAAACGTATACTAATAGGGCTGGGGATGTTGCTCAGTGGTTCTGCTGCCTGCACTTGAAAGTGCAAGGACCTGAGTTCGATCCCCACTATCAAAACAAAACAAACTAATAAAATCTCCAAAACTTTTAAAATATTTTGTTTGTCTTTCATTTGTTTTCACTAATTCTGCTCAAAGCACCTACCTACTTTCTAAGCAAAAACCTTGACAGGTCCCTCCCAGGGTGGCCTTTGCGCAGGGTTGTGGTAGGGACCCATGTGCAAAAGGAAGTCAGCCCTGATACTGGACCCCCCACACCTGCCCTGGTGCTGTGATACATCTGGCAGAGGGCCTCTGAGTTCTCCAGGGGAGAATGAACACTCCCGCCTGCTTTTTTTCTCACACAGGCAGGCCCTTGCACATCCTAGGAAAAGACTCCATCCCTGTGCTACACCCTTGCCCTTCTTTCTCTCTACTCACCGCCATCTTTCTGAGTACCCGGATGACCGTGGCTGGCTCCTCACAATGGCCAGTTCTCCGTGGCTGGCTCATTTAATTCACCTGCCCAGATGTCTGAATGTGGGTTCTTAAACACAGTTGCCTTGTGTGGTCAGTGCTTTCAGTTTATACACTGTAAAAGACAGGCTAATGCCCCTCCCAAGAAGGTTTGTTTCTAATCCTTGAAACCCTATAAGTATGTCATGTTGTGCGGCAGAGAGAAATTTATTTATTTATTAATTATGTCTTTGTGGCACTGGGGGTTGAATTTAGGGCCTTTTCAGTGAGCTAAGTCACCAGTCCTTCTTTTATTCATTTTATTCTGAGACAGGCTCTCACAAAGTCACTAAATTGCCCATACTGGGCTTGAATTTGTGATCCTTCTGCCTCGGTCTCCCAGACTGCTGGGACCATTGATGTATACCATGTCACCTGGCTGGCAAAGAGGAATTTAGATTGCAGATGGAACGAGTTTGCTGATGTGTCAACTTGAAATAAACAGATCAGTCTGGTTCTTCTAGATAGGCCCGATGGGATCCTGAGGGCTTTTGAATGGGGTTGATTCAGAAGAATCAGAACCAGCGAGAGGGCACCGTGGAAAAACCTGCCTGGCTGTCACTGGCTCTGAGGATGGGAAAGGGTCACAAGCCAAGGAAGGAAAGGTCTAGGAAGGCAAGGACATGGGTTCTTCCCAGAGCTCCCGGAAGGAACATAGCTCTGCTGGCACCCGGAACTCAGCTCAGTAAGCCATTCTGGACTCTGACTCCAGAACTATAAAATAATAAATCTTTATAGTCATTGGTTACAGCAGTGATAAGGAACGAATACACACATGACCTCTCCGAGATCCAAGGATGTCGGGGCCCAGGATGCCCAGCAGGTGGGGAGTTTCTGTGCTCAGCAGTTCCGGCTCATGGGATGGCTCACGGTCCTCAGTGCTGAGGTGTCCTATCTCTGAGGTCAGTGCCCGCTCGCACACATGAGCATCACCCAGAATTCCCAGGTCCTGAGTACCCTGCACCTACAATCAGATCCCACACAGTCTCGGAGCATCAGTTGTTCCCTTCCTGGGGAGGAAGAACTCAGCGTCCAGACTGGAGCACTGTCCCGTGAGCCTCCCCAGGGCAGATGGTCTTGCCGACCCTCTGGCCACGCATGGTGCTGCCCGTCCCCAACTGCCCAATAGCCCCAAAGAAGGTGACTCCTCGTGGTGCTTCCATGAGGCCTTGCAGTCCTGCTGAGGAAAGTCACCTCTGTGGCTCGGCTTCGTTACACCACATCCACCTTTGCAGAAGTAGGAACAGAGCTACGAGAAACAAGCCGGACACAAAGGAATCTACACAGTATGGTGCACTGATGTGCAATTTTAAGAAATGGAAACTATAGTGACAGAAAGAAGACTGGAGATGGCTATGGGCAGAGGGAGGGAAGGACTGTGAGATGCAGGAGGCATCTTGTGGGGTGACGGACTGGTCTTGATGGGGGCACTTTCATCCTGCGTCCAGCTGCCAAAATTCAGCAGGTTGCTCTTTGAAATAGACGCCTTACTGCATGTAAATTAGACTCAACTAAGTTGATTTTTAAAATGGGAGTACTTTTACCCCAAAGAAAATCAAGGATTTAAAAAAAAATATGTTCAATACAGAGAAAAGGACTGAAGGGCATTTTTCTTCTCCTCAAACTGAATACAGTAACGCCACTGTACTTCCTGCATGCAATGGAAGTTTCTGCTCCTTTTCTTGCTATCACCTTTAGTAGATAAGAATATTCTCCCACAATAGTCTTTCCAGCTGGATATAGCGCTGTGCCCTGTCATCCCAGTGCTCTGGAGGCTGAGGCAGGAAGTTCACAATTTCAAACCCAGCCTGGGCAATTTAGCAAGGCTCTATCTCAGGAAAAAAAAAAAAAAAATTAAAAGGCTACAAAATGCAGCTCAGTGCAAAGGGACTAATGACAGTTCCTAAAACAGTCATTAATTCATTAATACCTGTATGAGATCAACAGTCAACTTCATGCCTCATAGTGAAATTCTAGAAACATTCCTATTTGAATAAGGCAAAAAATGATGATATTAATTATTACCAACTTCCTGCACATTCTGGCCTAAAAATAGTACATCAACCTAAATAAGTAAGAGTTTTACTATTAGAAGGAGAAAGCTTTCTCTTTTTTTTCTCTTTTCCTTGCTCCTCCTTCTCCTCCTTCCCTTGTTTTTGTAGATATTACTGTCAACTCAAGAGAGAATTAACTGAAAATGCTTGGAGCTAAAAAAAAAACTTCAATAAAATTGTAGTGATAGAAAAACAATAGCTTTCTTGTATATACAACTCTCTTGAAAAAAATTCCATTAAAGCAAAACAAAAAATGTATGATAGAAACTAAAAAGGCAGGCAACAAACTGAGGAAATACATTTTGTACTAATATGAAAAACAATCTACTCTTCTTGATCCATAAAAGTGCTCATACAAATCAATAAGGCTAAGTTGGCTACAGAGAGAGAAAGAGAAAGAGTAAGTAGGGGAAGTAGGAAGAGTAGGGGAAAGGAAAGAAGGGAAAAGAAAAAATATAAGAAAAGGAATAAATGGAAACAAAGTCTGTAAATAAGGAAAGGTGGTGCAGGTGAAGGGAAGGCAGGGGTATGGAGAAAAATAAGAATGAAGATACATCATGTAAAGGTACAAGAAGATCCCAGTGATGAATGTAACTGTACTGTATACCTTTAAAAGTACCAATAAACTTTTTTTAAAAAAAAGAAAGAGCAATCCCTTGGAAACAAGACCTACAAAGAGTGGTATATAGAGCAAACAAATGTTTATATCAGATTTTTAAAAATAATAATTATAAGAACAAAAAGCGCTTACCATTTTCTTTCTTGTTAACTTAACAATTTAAAAAAAATGTATAGCCAAAGCCAGCAAAGTCTGACTTTTGCAAATAGGGGTAGAAATTAATGCAGGTTTGTGAGCCATAATGTAAAACTAGACACAATCTTTTAGAAAAGCAATCTAGCTTTTGTGTATGTGTATGTGTGTGAGAGAGGAGCTCACTATTAGTTGAGGATGGTCTTGAACTCACTATGTAGCGCAGGTTGATCTCAAACTCACAGCAATTCTCTTGCCTCAGCTTCCAAACGGCTGGGATTACAGGCCTGCCCCACCACACCTGGCAGCAATTTACTTTTTACTTTGTTTCTAAGTTCTTTTAATTTCTAGCTCTTAAATTTAACGAAGTCAAACTTACTTATATTTTTTCTTTGCATGATTTCTTCCCATGCTTTCATTTCTAGAAAGTGTTTTTCTATCCATATTCACTTCTAACATTTTATAGTTTGTTTTGCCTTTGCCTTTAACTCCATTTTTAATTTTTATTTTTATTAGTGCAGGTTTGCAGTACATGATGATTATATTTTTTCCTTTTTTTTCTTGGTATCTGGGATCAAACTCAGGACTTAGTACTTGTGAGGCAGGAGTGGTGCCACTGAGCTAAATCTCCAGCCCTCCTTTTTTTTGGACTTAGTGAATGTATTTCTTTCATGCACACAATTTTGTGACTTTGAACAAATATAGTTGTATAATAACTTCCACAGTCAAAATTTACAACATTTTCATTACCATTATCATTATGCTCTTCCCCTGATCAGCAACTCCTGATCTGTTCTTCTAGCTCTCCAGGCTTGGAAATGTCATTGAATGCCATTCTAGAATGCCTCTGAAATGGAGCAGTACAGTATGAAGTCTTTGAACCTGGAAATGTTTTTCTTTCCTTTTCCTGTCTTAATTCATTCTACCAAGCTCCCGCTCTGTGCCAATCTTTACACTTTTTGCACATGATTTTTGATCTTTAAACCAGCACAAATTAAATACATGCATGTCTCAGGAATCAAAATTGAAGCAAAGAATAGTCACTGGGGTCATGTTACTATTCTGATTAATTTTTTTTTTCTCTTGAGACAAGGTCTTGCTGTGTAATCTAGGCTGGCCTTAAACTCACTGTGTAACCCAGGCTGGCCTCAAACCTCCTCCGATTTCCTGCCTCAGCTTCTCAAGTGCTGGGATCACAAGCCTGTGCCACCATGCCTGGCCTTGCTTAAACTCTTTATAGACCTCTGTTTCACACCCCAACCTTTCTGCTCTGTCCTCTAAAGACCTAGGCCCATTTTCCTCTTTTTTCCTCTCTTCCACTTCTTACCTCTAAGAGGCCCTGGCCTGTAGTGTTTCCCCTGAGGGGTGTGCCCTCCCTGCCTCTTCCTCTTGATGTGTCCCTGCTCACTTCTGGAGTCCATGGCTACTCCCTCCTGTCCTCCCTTCTCTCTCCACTGTGGACACACTTACTTAGGCTGTTGGTTCCACATTCATGAGATTCCTGTCCGCCACCATGTGCCCAGCAAATAGCATGAGAATAGGAGGAAATAGCAGCTGTCCACATTTGTTTGCTTAGAGTTTTATGTTCCTCTTCATCGCCAGCTAACTGCACATATTTCTGAGGTACGGTGTGACATTTCAATACAGGCAGACACACATCATGGAATAATCAAATCAGGTCCACTATTATCCATCACTTCAAATGCTTACTTCTTTGTGGTGGGAACATTTAACATCATCTCGTTACACAATGTTGAAATATAAAATAGATTGTTCACTACAGTCACTTTGCTGTGCAATGGAACACCACAATTTATTCCTCATTTCTAACTGAAACTTTCTACTGGTTGACCATTGTCTCCCATTTCCCCCTCCATAGCTGCGGCCCAGCTTCTGGTAACCACTGTGCTGCCGTCTTCTCCTCTGAGTTCATTTTGATCGTGAGAAGACAGGGGTGAGGAGAAAGGGTAGGAATGAAGCCATGTCCCCTTTCAGCCTAGAACCATGCAGGACAAGGGAGGGTGGGCCCAAAATTAGGAACCAGCTTTGCCCTCTTTCATAAGCTAATTTCACCTTCAATTAAAAAATAAATACATTAAAGTTTTTCATAAAATCATAAATCCCAGATCAGGAGAAACCTGAGGTCTTATTTCCTGTTTTTCTTATTAATAGTACTTAAAATGCTGGCCTACTTTTACTGAAAATAGTGGTGCTTGCTTTTGATACCAAGTTCTGTTTGTTACCTGAATTCCTTGCCTTTCTGTTATTTCATTTTGATGTTTCATCACCAGTTCTGATGGCTGATGCTTCTCATATTTTGTTATTTTGATCCCCTTCCCCTTACCTACCGAGACCTTTATCTACCTACATGAAGGAAACATTGTTGTTAGTGAAAAATACTTATTTACAATGATGTGTATTTTGAAATTATTTCATAAGAAAACACACTGTATTTCTGTATGCATGTTTTACATAGTAAGTCTGATGAATGGGACATTTTATACGTGTGAGAGGTGGGAAGGACAGGAAAAGAAACTTGTAATTATAAAAATAAACCAGATTAGAAGGGAAAGGGGTAAGGCAGGGGTGGGGGGAGTAAAAAGAAGTTGTGTTATGTACATGTACCAACTTCTCATGATGAATGTAACCATTATGTACTGCAAACATGCACTAATAAAAATATTTTTAAAAGTAAACTACAACCAAAAAATCAACATTTTCAGTTTCTGGAGGTCAAGAAGTATTTGTCTTATATGTGAGGGACTTGCTATAATAATGCCTACTTATTTAGTTAGTTATTTATTTAGAGACAGGGTCTAATTATATAGTTCCAACAGGCCTGGAACTGACTTTGTAACCCAGGCTGTCCTCCTTGAACTCACAGTGATCTTCCTGCCTCAGCCTTCCGAGTGCTGGGATTGCAGCACCATGCACCACTACGCCTGTCCATATGCTACTTTAAAGTCAAGTGCTACTGGAAGCTGAGTACTGAGCTTGTCCTTATAGCATGACAGAGGGACTGAATGGATAAAGTATTTCCAGATGCATTGTTTTTTAAAAAAGATGAACTATATGCTTGTTTATGAATATGTATTTGCACCAAGCACTACGCATGATATATATACCAAGTTCTCAAGGGATATTAGAATAAACAACCCAATAACTATTTTTTTAAAGAGAAGGATATTGGTATTACCAACAGGTAATGCTTCTTAAAACTTCAATTTTACCCTGAGCAGCACAACTGCACATGCTATCATGGACAAGCCATATCTGTGTGTCTGAGAACTGTGACACATTACGACGCAATACCATACACACTCACTTATAAATGTCCTCCAGCTCCTTAGCGTGTCTAATTTAAGAATTGGTGGGACCTTTCATTAGGTATTAAAATCCTTAAATAAAAATATCTCCTTTCATAAGGGAAACCATTACTAAATAAAGGGGTCTTTAAATCCACTGTGGCTGTATTCAGGGCTTCTGGGCAGTCAGGGAGGAGGAAGGTCCTGACCAGAGCTGAGACAGGCTCCACACCACACTCAACCTCCTGCTGAAAGCTCAGCATTCTTTGCTAAGCATGGTGGCTCACACCTGTAATCTCAGCACTCAGGAGGCTGAGTCAGAGGATCACCATGAGTTCTGGGCCAGCTGGGGCTATGTATTATGGTCAAGACAGCTTGAACCATATAACAAGACCCTCAAGAAAGAGAGGTGGGGGGGAGATTGAGGAGAGGAAAGGAAAAGCAGTCCTTAGTACTAATAGATAGAAGGAAATAGTTGACAAATTCTTATGGATTTTTTATTGTCTGATATAATGCAACATTTTAAAGAAAATGATGAAACAATCAGGTAAAGGTTTGTGTTTTTTTTTTTTTTTTTTGCTTTTGAAGTTTTTGTTTTGTTTTGTTTCAACATTCTATATGATTAAAAGCAATTCTCTTTCATCTTCAGTTTTTATTTCTAACTTTTTGGTTATTAATGATATTTAATAAAAATAGCTAAGTAAAGTGCTTAGAAACACCTTGCTTTGAAAGACTGAGCTGTGTGCTTCCTTTTAAAAATCAACTCTTCCAGGGCTGGGGCCGGGGATTTAGCTGGCACAGCACCTGCCTGGCAAGAGCAAGGTCCTGAGTTCGATGCCTCGTACCAAAAACAAAACAAAAAAATCAGCTCACCCAATAGTCCCATTAAATAAGTGCTTGCAAAATTATTGCTTTTGCCATTAAGGGACATTTCGAAGGAAACAAAAATCTTATGGGCTGGATGAGCAAAGCTGGACATAAGCCCAGCAAATCCAAGAAGACTCAGCATTTTAGGATTGCATAGACATTATGGCACTTGAAAAGCAAATCCTAACCCACTTTCTCCACATTTTCAGGCTCAAAATTGAGCTTTCTGTTCTCCAGTCCCACATTAGTGTCCTAAAGAGTCCCAGTTTCTCATGCCTCTGTGTCTTCTTTCACCCACACACTCTCTCCTTCATTTCACTTTGTTTTGTTTTGTTAAGACAAGGTTTCACTATGTAGTCCAGGCTGGGCTTGAACTCATCACATAGCTCACGCTGACCTTGAATTTGAAATCTTCCTGCCTCAGCCTCCTGGATGCAGGGATTACAGGTGTGTGCTGCCATGCCCAGCTTTTGTGTCCTTTCTCGTCCTGGTGTCTCAGGCATCACTTCCTCTGAGACGCTCTCCCTGGTGCCCCGCCCTAGTCAGATGGTTCCTAGAGACCCCTCTCTGGTTTCCAGTGTAACTTCCATGGACATCTTGGCTTTGTCCCAGCCATGCATCGTCACACATTGACGTATTAATGTCTCTCCCCAGGTGGACTTCATTTATTCACTCATTCTTTTAACACAGAATGGCACAGGGGGAATAAAAGACACGTATCTCTACTTGAGGCCTTGAGGTCGCTCACCGCAGGCGAGTAGAGTGACAGATTAATACCCATCAATGGCAATCCTGTGCAAAAGGATGAAGATAAACATAATGGGTCAGACAGTACTGTTCAGGCCTGGCTCTTAGCTTGGCTTGGAGGTTAAGGGGGGGGGCATCAGGAAGTTTTATGTACGCAAGCCCTTATTTATTTATTTATTTGTCTTTACTGGGGATTACACCCAGCACCTCCCTGCTGAGCTACATCCCTAGCCTTTTTAAGTTTTTTTTTTTTTTAGATAGGGTCTTTCTAAGTCACAAAGTTAACCAGGCTGGGCTCAAATTTGTGATTCTCCTGCCTCAGCCTCCCCAAATGCTGGGACTGCAGAGACACTTTATCTGAGGGTTGTTGAGTAAGTGATGGTAAGTGATGATCACTTAGGCAAAATTGGGAAAGGCGGGGAATGAGGCTGCAGGCAGAGGAAAGGGGGACCGTGAGGAGAGAACCTGGCTACCTTCGGGACAGAGAAGGAAGAGTGGGATAGTAGCAGCCAGGACAGAGTTCGAGCAGGCTAGAGAAGGCTGACTCGCATCCGGAATGCACCTTTATTTCACGTTGTACACGTCGTGGACACTCAGCTTGAAGGAATATGCTGAATTCATCTGTGCTGGGGAGAGGTCCCAGCATCTCACGCATGCTAAGAGCACCTCTCCCGTGAACTGCACCGGGCCCTTTTTGAAGAGCACGACTGGAGCTGTGCACACCTTGGAAGATAATTCCCGCAAAGACAAGGACAGAGCGGAGGGAAGTGATTGCAGAGGCAGTCCATCATCTTTCGCTAGGGAAACAAGATGAAGGCTCAAACGAAGGAGGCAAGGTGGTAGTGGTGTAGCAGAGGAAAGAGACTGAAGGGCGGACAGTGCAGATTTTCAGAGGAGAGTGAGTGGCTGTTGATCTGGGACTGTTACCCCTGGAGTGTCTGGAAAGTCCCAACAAGGGCCTGGGGTGGAGACATGAGAGTCTGCAGAGCTCAAAGGCAAAGATGAAATTTCCAGGCAAAATGTTCTCAGTGCCAAGAGAAGGCTGACACTAGGACTCAGCAGCACTAGTCAAGGGCAGGTGGAAAAAAAGAGACCCTGAACAAGAAGAGGCTGGAGAGAGGAGGGAGGTGGTGACCTAGAAAGCAGAGAAGCAGCTCAGGAAAGAGGTAAGGGACCCTGAGTGTTAACAGGCTGTGGAGCGAGTCAGAGCGAGGGCTGGTGGCTCTAGCACACCTGGCACAGGGGAGCTCCCTGGTGACTGCAGCTCAGCAATAGTGCAGCAGTGGAGACAGAAGTCACGCTATGGCAGAGAGGAGGAGTGAGGCTATGAGCACACAGGACAGCAAGCGCGTGCTGTTCCCTTACAGGATTGGCAGGGAAGGAAAAATAAATGGAGGAATACAGGTGCAGAGGCTCCCCGGGGCCACGACATCCAGCACGACTTCTTGCCAGTAAAAGGCACTCAGATATGTTTGTCTTCAATAACAGTTGAAATGACCAATTGCTGAATAGCTGAATAATGAGTCAAAGGAGACTTCTTGGGTTTTGGAACACTGAATTATTCATTTTTCTTCACAAGAGATGACACAGAGGATTAACCAGAAAGGGGAGAAGTGAGAAGCTTGGAAGATGGCACAAATTCATGTAGGGGAAGCAGGGACGGGGTGGGGGCAAATGCCAGTGAGGGAAGGTGGCTTGCAGGTGGGAGAGCTAGATGATAAGAAAGTCTACGTACAGTTATACATGGCATCATCATCATCATCATCATCAGGTAATACAACTGGCCAGCCAGAGGTGGTCAGGGCTATCATTGTAGTCCAGTGATCACTGGGTTATAATTTCATTGTGGGATCTGATGGGAATTAGATGCAATCTAAAAATACTGATTATTCAGGGTAAGTATATGTTATGGAATGTGTCCAGATGTCCCCTCAAAGCCTCATGCGGTCATAGGTGGGGCTTTTCAGAGGTGGCTGGATCTGAAGCATGTGATGCTAGGATCCAGGAAGTGATACTGGAATTCATTCACAATGCCATGCTAGGATTGAGGGTTCGCTACCCTGGATCTGAGTGGGTGAGTAGCCTGGATAGAATAAAAAGGACAGAAAGAGGGCTGCTGCTGTCACTTACTGCTTACCGGTTTTGCTGCCTTCTGCCTGCCATGGACTGTTTCTCCTCTTTGATGCCCCTCTGCTATGCCACCTTGTCTTGGAGCCAGCTGATTATGGACTGAAATCTCTACAAACTGAGTCAAAATAAACCTTTCATCCTTTAACTTTGGGTGTCAGGTATTTTGCCTCAGAAAAAAAAAAATTAACTAAAACAGTATAAAATCCACCTGAGTGGCCTTTTAATCTTATGACTGACTGAAATACTGCACAGTGTCTCAAGGCAAGGTTAAAAAAAAATACACCCCACTGGGGATTTAGCTCAGTGGTTCAGCACCTGCCTTGCAAGCACAAGGACCTGAGTTCGATCATGGTACAAAAACAAAACAAAACAAAACAAAACAAAAAAACACAAAACCCCCCAAAAAACCCTAAACAATCAAGGCAAGATATCTCTCTGCCACCCCAACCACACAATATATCAAGGAAGCAAAGGAACATTTGGAGTGGCATCAATTCTTTTTATTGAGTTTATTGGTACATTCTCGGTATACGAAAGTTACATTCATTAGGAGTGGCATCAATTTAAAGGTTCGTAAGTGGGAAATATTTAGAGCAAGACCAGGAAACCTTGGCTGACTTTGAGAAATGGACCTGCAATTGGACAGTTTTTGCAGCAAAGCTGGAAGAATCCGATCCTCTTCAGAGATGCTGTGAGAATTAGGGGTAAAAGCCCTTTCTCATTCTCAATGGTAAACTTATTATTAGGTCCTTGTCATTACAAGGCTTTTGAGGGTGCGGGCTTCTAGAGCTTGCACTGCTGGTTTGTTTCTAGATTTCCTTCTCTGCTTGGTTTGGACTCTTATTAAATGATGTATTATGTGCAAAGTGTCTGGCAAGCGCCTGGGGATGGATCGGTTTGTGGTAAGTGTTGATTGCTAAGCCTTCTCCCTCCCTCCTTGCGTTTCCTTCTCTTCCTGCCCCCACCCTGGGGTGATGGGGAGCCCAGGAACAGTCCTCCCTCCTCGGCCAGTAACTTCCAGAAATGATAACACCTGAGTCTGACTTACAGCTTTCAATTCTGGGCCAGCCACAACTGGAGAACCTAAATGTGAAACTGATAGGGCTTGAGAGGCTGCGAGATAACCAACCGAATTAGCAAAATCTCCACAGCCGGCTTTGCAAAGTCCTACAAGGTAACTAATACTTTCAATCAACTCTGAGGCCTTCCCCATTCGGTTTCGTCCCGTGCCAGGTCTGACCCGCGACCTATCCCGGGGTGCCCCAGAGCGTGTACGCGCCACCCCCACCCTCACCAGGGTCCGCGTCGCAGGAACCCGGACCTCGAGCTCCGCCGCTTGAAGCGGCTCCAGCCGGCTTTGCAAAGTCCTACAAGGTAACTAATACTTTCAATCAACTCTGAGGCCTTCCCCATTCGGTTTCGTCCCGTGCCAGGTCTGACCCGCGACCTATCCCGGGGTGCCCCAGAGCGTGTACGCGCCACCCCCACCCTCACCAGGGTCCGCGTCGCAGGAACCCGGACCTCGAGCTCCGCCGCTTGAAGCGGCTCTCCG
>NW_022900926.1:16420945-16487592 GCF_012274545.1 Fukomys damarensis | reverse complement strand
GATCTGTCCGCCAGGAAGAGGAACCTTCTCGGTCGATTTGGGTCTCTCGGAAGGGTGCGGCCCCCTCGCTTCTGGGGAGGGTTGGTGCCAGCTCCTGCTTCTGATTTAAAGAGCTGTTTGGGGGTTGCTGGGCAGAAGGACCCGGGACGCGAGGTTTCCGTCCTTCAAAGCCGGTGCAGGTGGTAGTGAGAGTTTGGTGGGCCGGTCTGTGCGCCTCATCCATCCTTCGCTGTTCCGTGGGGAAGCCTGGAGTCAGCAACGCTGCTGTAGCTCCGGCCCTTTGCGCTGTGTCCTCCAAGTCTGCTCTGTGCACCCGGCCTGGCAGAAGCAGCAACTGGGGCGAGGCCTGGTGCTGCGCAGGCTGCAGGCTGAGGGTGGAATATTGGGCAAACAACCTTGTCTCTCGCAGCCCATGGCTTGGGGGGTAGGGGTCATGAGGGTCAAATAATCAGGTAAAATGCTTTTGACCAAATCACCATCTTGAAGAGATGTGTAGAGCTGTGTTTTGTTTTGTTTTTTAAAGTCCGCCAGGGTGTTAAATTCCACAGATCGCTTTATGATTTGGAGTTTGTAGAGGACTCCTGGAAGCTGGAACACTAAAATCCAGGCTGACGTGGCAAAGCCAGCGACACATCTCTGTGTTTCTGTCACTTATTTTAGCCACCGACCCGTTCTTTATTGGAGTCTTCTGTTCTTCCTTCCCCTTGTAGCACTATCTTGTGTGCTTGAAAACACCCCAGGCTGTCGCTGATCTGGTTTTGTAGATCACCGAGGGCAGAGCTGCCCGAACCTTTAATACGGGTACTGTGATGCAGTTGCACAATCTGTGTAAAGATTCTTGCTCTTACTTTATTTTGTGAAAACCATTGCTTTTCACCCTGCTTCCCTGGGGGTCTCGGCCCAAACTAAACTCGAGCCATAGATGAATGACCCTGATTGCTTCTTACACAGATTAACCAAGCAGATGGCCCTAAAGAGACAACTGAAAATGAGTCCTCTTGGTCACTCTCACTAAGTGGGCATGGCTTGATCTCCTTTGTTTATTTCTGTAGATAGAAATTCAGCCCTGTTTGCAGAAAAGGGCAGTAAAGGTCTGTAGAGTGTGGATGTGTGAAGTGTGTGCCATGTGAAGCGTAGGATTTCCATTTGTAAAGTTCTTTTACTTCCAGGGATTGTGTGTCTTCGATGTTCTGTCTCTATCTCTATCTCTATCTCATTCTATTTCTCTCTGTAGTTATTGTTTTTTAAGGCAGGATGTTGTTATGTAGCCCATGCTGGCCTCACACTCAGAGCAATCCTCCTGCCTCAGCCTCCTGAGTGCTGAGACTATAGGTCCGCACCACCACACCCAGCCCCTCTACTTAGAGGATGTTAGGAAATGACTGCTTTCAGCCCCCTGGATGCCAACCCACAGGTGGAAGAATGAACCAAGTGGCCATGGGGCACAAGGAGAGGCTCCCACACCTTGTGAAAACCTTCCATAGCCTCTGCACAAGCTGGGCACACGCAGAGGCGAAATCCAGAGCAGGTCTGATGTGGCTTTGCCAGAACCAGCCCTGGACCTGTGCGGCCTCAGCTTCGAGTCACCACCCCTCCCAGCCCTGCTTACCCTGGATTTGCACGGTGATAAGATGCTCCAAGCTCTTCGGCACCTGAAAGTCTGAGAAGCTTCTCTTTCTGACACTGGGTTTTCAGCTAGGCTGTGCATAGAACTCACTTGGAGGTTAAGAAACAACAATGAAACAATTTGCAGCTGGGCCCCACACCCCAGAGATTCTGATTTAACCGGCATCAGGTGGTCACAAGGGTTTGCTGGGCCAGGCTGAGCCTGCACCTGCTTGGTCCCTTCTTCCAGCCCTGGTGGTGCCCTCTCACTACTGAAAACTCCCAAACATTTTTCCTCACTCCCATTCTGGATTGCAGTAGTTCTTCTTGAGGGTTCTTTTCTAATACTGAGTTAACTCCCTGCTGAGAGCCTTGGGAAAGCACTGAGGAGGAAAGGAAGCCACTTTCTGCAGTGTCCATTGCCTGGGAGACAGCACAGGAAGGGGGACCTGGATTTTCTCCAGTGACTGTCAGCAGACACCTCACTCTGAGACAAGCTCATTCTTACCTTGCCGCTACCCCCAGCCATCACCCCACTCGCACCCGGCTGCTCTTCCTCCTCCTCTCCATGAAACAATATGAAACACTTCAAATCCAACCTCTTAACATTTTGCCGACTGTTGCAATTCGTCAGTCCCCTACCAGCACATTTTTACAGGATCCACTCAGGCCTGGTGCCTCGCCGTGGCTGCGGGGATCTTCCAGGAGAATTCACTTCCCTTAGCCTTGCATCTATATTATTAGGAGATTCTTGTCAAGAGGCACATCTCAGCTTTCAGGGCTTGTATTTCCCTTGTGGTTTGAAGAGTTAATTTTTCACATCAAAAATGCATGTGCTTCATCAGCAAAAATAGAGCAAAATTTGTACAAAATTGTGAAGGAACTGGGTATTTTCAAATAAATACTTTTTAAAAAGAGACTTGAAATAATAATAGGACTAATGAGCAAGTCCTTTTGTGCCTATAAAAAACAGGATTGCTTTTGCAGTATGAAAGCTCAGTGACTTTGACTTACACTTTGGTAACTCACAAATCTGGAGTTTTAAAGACCAGGGTTGTTTTATAAATGAAATGATGCTTTTCTCCATTTAAAAAAGTAAAATCTGCACCCAAGAGTTTCATACTACATGGTCAGGGGTTCTCTTGATTTCTAGACCAATCCAGCTCTGCCTTAGCAGTTCGAATGTAGTTAACTATTTCCGACATGCTTTTCTGGTGAGCCCAGTGTTCAGGAAACAGTGATCTTAGGTGTAGCCCAGGCTGTAACCCTCTTGCAGGTGCTGGGAGCTGTTCTGGACCCATAGGCGCAGACGGGAGGACTGAGAGGTGTTCATTGGCTTCAAGTGTTGACCCTTAGCCTCATGTGTTATGCTCTGGGCTACCCAGAACAGGAAAGCATTTGAGCTTCCTGCAAAAACGAGCGGTATAGGCAGATGGAGCACTGGTCAGCTTACTGTGCCAACACTGATTATTTGAACTCAGCGCCCCTACACCCCTGTATGTCTGCGAATCTAGGTAACAATAAACCAGGACTTTTCTCTTGAGCCTCTAACTCCCGCTGTGCTCAGTGCTGAGTGAAGTGAGAAGTCTAGCAAACGTGGGTGTTCTGTCTATCCACACTCCCTGCTCCCTGATCGCAGACACAAGGTGCTATTGTCCGAGGCCACTTCTGCAGTTGAGGGTCACCTGTCCCGTGGGGGAAGGCCTTGTTTGTGGGTGTACCCAGGGTGCCACTCACTGACCTCAAAATTTGTAATGCTTCAAGTTGATGCTTTGTTCTCCACAGGAGAGTGCTGTGTCAGGATGGCTGAGTCCCAAGGGGTTTCTGGGCCCTGGCCACAAGCTGGGCTGGAGGTGCCCTAGGCCAGAAACAGTGAACACCTGCTCACTTTACATTGGTGTGACTCAGACTGGGTTTTTGCCAAAGACCATCTGGCTCCAAATTTACTTTCTGTCTCTGCTTGGTCACTGAGCAGCAAGGCCACCCTGCTGGGAGTTGGGGCCAGCACGGGGTATAGTGCAGAAGGAGGCCTGTGGAGCCTGTGCTAGAGGCCTTGGATCCGGCTCTGCTCTGCCCTGGTCAAGCTGTGCACCGGGCAGGGACATCTGTGCCCGCCGCCTCCTCCAAGGAGGGTGGGTGTCTTTTTCATGTACAAAGGCCAAGGGCTTTTCACCCAGCCAGAAGGGTCATCTATCTGATTCTCCCAGCGGCACCGTGTAAAGTCGAAGATGCTCCCCATTTTAAAAATCAGCTTCACCGAAAAGGTAGGCTGTCTTTCTTAAGTTTGGTTGCATCTGACCTGGAGCTGAAATAAGAAAGTTGTCAGGATCTGAGGCACCAGTTCCTCTTTCTCTTGCGCTTTCTTAAAGCTCTTGTGGCCTCAGCTGACACTGGACTTTGGTTTGCCTCTCTGCTGACTCCCTCCTTCCTCTGTAACCTGAAAGTCTTGCCCTGCCCGTGCTTTTCTGCCCATTTGCTTGCTAACAGCACATCATGGATCCTCCTGGCCCACAGCAACCTGACTTTGGTTCCTTTAGCTCTTGCCCCTATGTTTGCCCCGGGGAAATGTCTTTATTTTCTTGGTTGGAATCCTCCAGAAAGGATCTATTGTATTGTGTGAACCCGTCTTATTACACTAGACCAGGGACCACAGGTCACAGGAAGCCTGAGGATTGGCTGCTCTTGGTCGGTTCCCACCCAACCCAACCTGGCTTTGGAGGGTCAGGTCCCGAAGGACTGAGCCTGGGCAGTCTCCAGTCACTCATTCGTTCATTTTTTCAGTTAGTATTTATGGAGGGTGCTGAGTTCCTGATACTATTCTAGGCCCTGGGCAGTGGAGGCGAGCAGGTTTGGTTCTGTGATTCGGGGACTGAATGGAAAGCAGAGAGAGAGAATGTTTGGAAAGATGTGGCAGGGCAGGTACAGCAGCGTCTCCAGTGATGTACACTGTGGGCCATTGATTAAGGGCCGCGAGGGACGTGGGGGTGCACTGCTGTGCTGTTGTGTTCGAGCAGCATGAGCAGCTGAGCGTCTCACAATACGCAGCTCTGGTTTGCACAGTACTCCGGTGCGAGCTGAGAGTGGCAGAAAACTGGATTTGTCCTGGTCTCCGGATACTGCAGAGGGCGCTCTTGTCAAGGGAGCATATCTTGATTTAACCAACAAACAGCCAATAGGCCAAATGCAGAAGCTGCAGGTGTCCAGTGAGGAGAGAAACCCATAAGCCAACAACCACAGAGCAACAAGTGTGAACTCTAGTTAGTGTCACTAACTGGGGGAGACGCTAGAAGGCTCCGCTGTAGAAATCGCGTGGGCAGGGTAGGCAGGGCGAGTGGGACCTGCGCCCCCTCCCTGGGCTGGAGGAACAGGAAGATGGAGATGGGGGCGGGGAAGTGTTTGGGAAGAAGAAAAAGCGTGCACGAAAGCACCAAGGCCCCAAGAAGCCAGCAGAATCAGAGTCTATAAAGCTCTTGGGGCAAAGGGGAGAGAGGGGTGTAGAGGGGAAGCCAAGGTCAGAGCCTGGCAGGGGCCATGTCAGACGGGGGGGGGCGCACTTCAGGTAACGTTTGTAAAGTATTTGTAGGTTCGATAGGGAAGGATTCTGAATGTATTTGGATGTGGACTCTGAGAGATGGAGACAATGGTGGGAAAAAACACAAGTGATGAAGACTGAAGCCCAGATCTGTGGTTGCCATCCATGGATCTTAGGTGGCCTTACTCCCCCACCCCAACTTGGTATAGCTGACCCGGAAGTGATTTGTACCAGTGACGCTAAGCTCATCTGATGATTGTGAGGCCGGAAGGTGAGAAAATGTTTTGAACTTTTTTTTTTTTTTGAACTTTATGTGCTGTGTAAATGGTGGCCCCTTCCTTTGGCATAATAATTGTGACCCATTGCAGTTGTGCTTGGGTTTGGCTCCTTCCCCACATTGTGAAATTGTTGAAGACAGAAAGCATATTTCCTTTATTTTTGCATTTGCAGAGCCTGTGACAGGAGGGTCTAGGACATACAAGGTGCTCACCAGATACTTAGGGAATTCGTGCATCAACTACATGGAAGCCAGTTCTTTCAACATCAGATATGTATAATTCAAAAGCTAGCAGGAAGTGATTTTATCTGTCTATATATGAGCAGGTGGAAACTTGATTTCCAAATGGTTTAAAATTTTTAAATAACTAGGCAGAGTATTTCAGTTTTGCTTTTAAAAGAGCCACCCATGGGCTCACTGGAGTCTGGGGGAAAATGCAGAAGCAACCACTGTAGGAGAAAGTTTGTCATGACTGTCAGTCCTGCCTGAGGCTAGTGGTGGTGGAATTCTAGCCTCAGGGATTCTGGGGCCTCCTGGAAACCCTGGTGCCGTACTGAGTTCCCAAGTGTGGGCAGGAAGGGTCACAAGGCAGCAAACTCTCGCTGATCCAGTCCTGCATCTGCTTTCATCTCGGCAGCCCTGAGCTGTGACTATTTTACAGGTATGGAACCTGGTTTCTGAAAGCTGGAGTGGCCTTCCTGAATCCCATGGGAGGGAGGGAGGCAGGAGAACCAAGACTCAAATCTTCATGAAATGAGGCTCACATCCTTTTTCTTACCCCATGCTACCTTAGTGTTTGCCCGTTGCCTGGTGTAGAAACAAATTGCACGTATTCCCCACCAAGAGGGAGAGAAGTGCATCACGTTTTAAACCTCTGCGAGTACCATAGTAAGAGATCATCAGAATAAACATCTCTTTCTAGAAAAAGGTCTTTTAAGACCTTATTTAATTGTCCATTTTCAGGTGTATCTAGCACATCAGACTTCTACTATAAACAGCAAATTTGACTTAATTGTGAGGAAATTCTGACATTATTTTCAGGCTAGTACACTTCAGTGATCACTGTTAATCAAAAACTACTCAGTCTTGGAGTCATGTGTGTAATTCATGCACAAGAACCATATCTTGTCTCAAAGTACAAGTGTAGTTTCAGTTACAGAGACACTCGGAGGGAAAAGACATTAAAGCAGCTTTAGTGTTTTTAAAACACCATGCTGGGTGACTCATTATCTTTGATCTCACTAGCTGAAATGTGCATGAAGAAGTGAGTAGGTTGCAGTCGCTTGCCTTCGAGATGTTTGTGAAGTCTAACTCACTTTGTGACCAATTGGCTAAAACTTGACATTTATATACCTTACTTTGCAGATTCTCCATGCCTCTGTGAAGTCTTGAAAAAAAAAAAAAAAGAAGCAGCTTTGCTTATCCCTCATAACAGGAAGAAACTTCTGACCTATCTCTCTTTCTCTGTTTCTCTCTTTCTTTTTTTGAAAGTGTATCTCCTCGATCCAGACCTCTGGATCATGACAAAAAGCAAACATGTCATAAAGACTGTACTTTGACTTGGGACCCACAGCTCATATACTTTGTTAGTGAGATATAATTTATGGATGTGAAGCAGGTCATCAACGCTGTCTATAATCTGCTTTCAAGTGCATGCATGTGTTTTGACCCGCCCAAATGTTTAGCGCATCTTCTTTACAGGTATAATTTCTATTAAATAATCATTTAAATAGGCTAAGCATGAATAACAAACATGTATTAAGCCATCCTGCCCAACCTATTGAGCATCATAAATCTTTGATTTCAGTCCCAGGGAGCTGGATGACAATGAAGGAAAAATAGGGTGATGGTAAAGAATGTGGCTTGTATTCAATAAATATAATAGAACTTGTGTCTTTGCATGAATGTTATCTTTTAGGATTGTCATATTGGAAGAGTGCCTGGTTAATTATAATTATGATCTTACCGGATAAAATAGTGCTGGACATAAAGTCTTGGACCACACACTGTTTTACCCAACAATATTTGTAATGAAGATGTGTGTGATCTCTTTTCTTATTCATGTGCCCCGACTACAATTCAGTGTCACTTTTTAAAAAACCATGTCTCCCCGTGAGTCTCAGATGAATTGTTCCCTAGGAAGAGTTGAAGAGGCTTTTCCAAAATGGCAGGAAAGATGGCCACATGTGGGGATATATTTGCTGTGTTGCAGATGATTATTTTGTGGGAATAACAATCATTGGACATCTAAGTCATTCAGATTACTTTGTAGCAACACCTCTCGCTCCAGAATATATAACCATGCAAAGCAGTGCCTGCTACCCAAGCAGGTCAGTTTGGATTGGTAACATGGCCTGTGAGATCAGAAAAGTAAGGAAACTTTGAAGTCATCACTGTGATATTTGTGGGAGAAACTTAATCACAGATGAATGAGAGGGTTACTAAAGACTAGCAAGGCTTGATCCAAATGAATACATTTCATAACCCCATAACAAACGCTCTTGTGTAAAAGAGGAGTTTGTCTGTTTTCTTAAGGCTACAGAGTAACCCGCCCAGCCAGATGTGGTGCACACCTGTAATCCCAGGACTCAGGAGTCTGAAATGGGAGGCTGAGGCAGACAGATCTCTGCGAGTTTGAGGGCAGCCTCAGCTACATAGTGAGTTCAAGGCCAGCCTGAACTACATAGCAAGACTTTGGCTCAAAAAAGAAAAACAAACAAACAAACAAACAAACCAAACCAAACCAAACAAACTAGAAAACAGCCCCTGGAACGAGACTTGAGCAACATGTGGGCCCAGAATCAGAAACCGACAAAGGAAGATACTTTTTCTCCATCCTCTTTTATTTTGGAAGATCTAGCTGGCTACCTAGCTATTTCAGTCTGTTTGAACTGCTATAACAAAGTATCATAGGTGGAGTGGTTCATAGAAAACAGAAATTTATGTGTCACGGTTCTTGAGAGTAGACATTTAAGATCGAGAATGTGGCTGGCTGCATGCCTAGTGTCTTAGTTGCTTTCCTGTTGCTGAGACAAAATACCCAACACCCAAAGTCAAAGGAGGAAAGGTTTGCTCAGCTCACAGTTTGTAGAGGTTTCAGTCTATAATCAGCTCCAAGGCAGGGTGGCATGGCAGAGGGACATCATAGAGGAGAGACAGTTCATGGAGAGCAGAAGGTAGCAGAGCAAGCAAGGGAACTTAGCAGTTTCTTTCAGCCCCTTTTATACTCTGTCTAGGCTACTGGGATCAGTGTGGTGCCAGACCCAAGCACAGCTTGAGCCAACATAGCTAACCAGCTACATCCATGCCAAGGGATGAGCGAGAGAGGCTGGACTGCGCACGTGTGTGTGTGTGTGTGTGTGTGTGTGTGTGTGTATGTGTGTATGCACTACAGGGGACTGAACTCAGGGCCTTTGCACTGAGTTACATCCTATCCCTTTTTATTGTTTCTTTTGAGACAGGATGTCTTTAAGTCTCTAACTTGTGTACGCTCTGCTCAAAATTGTGATGCTCCTGCCTCAGCCTCCCATAGTGCTGTGATTACATGGAGGTGCCACCACACCTTTCTGGAAATGTATTTTTTGTGGGTGTGGAGAAAATATTCTTAGATAATAGGCAGATGGATGGAAAACACACCAAAGGTATCCATGACTTCATTGTATCAAGGGGCTCTGGAAGTGAGGAACTCCTGGCTGCGGCATGCTTAAGTATCATGGATAGAAGCCAGATGTCTCTTAGGCAAGAAAGAAGACAAAGAGTATGCTTTAGGTTCTTTTCTCTCATTGCTGAGACAAAATACCCAACACCCAAAGTTAAGAGGGAAGGGGTTTATTTGACTCACAGTTGGTAGAGGTTTCAGTTCATATTTGGCTGGCTTCAAGGGAGGAAAGGAAAACAGGCATTCCAGAGCAGAAACAACATGGCACCCACACAGTAGCAAAGGGAACAGGAGAGTTTTACAGCGTCTCCCTGCCTCTTTCATCTTATTCAGACGCCTTAGGGCAGGTGGCACTCACACCCTTAATCCTAGTGTCCTTGAGCCTAGCATTGCACCATGAATCAATTACAGCTTCACACTCTCTAGATCAAGCCTATGACCACATGAGGCTTTGGGGGACATCTAGACCCAGACTTTAGCATTCTGCCCTTGGGCCCCCAAAGACTCTTGTACATTCCTTTACACAAAGGACATTTAGTCCATCTCCAAGAATTGCCAAAGTCCCAATAGTTTCAGCATTGCTGAAAAATCCAAGTCCAAAGTCTCCTCTGAGATTTAGGGCAAATTCTCTGAGATGGGCTGTAGGGGTCCAGGGCCTATGAACCAAATCCTGAAGAAAATTTCCCTAGGCTGCTGCCCTTCTGTAACCCGGTGCTCTGGGGCTGACCTCTCAAAGCAATATCTTTTACATTTACAACTCTGAGGCTGCAAAGGGTGGAGTCCTGCTGCTTCCGTAATGCCCTCAGGTCATCTTTTCTATTTTCCGCTTCTCACCAATCAAGATCTCCTCTGCCCTATCTTTGCGTCCACAGCTTTTTTGGAGCTTCCTTTCTGGCCAAACTCAAGATGTTTTAAATCATTCTTCTGGGCTTTTTTCTTTTGATTCTCAACATAGATCTGGCTGCTGTGTCAATATTCAACTGACTTGAAATTTCTTCTGCAAGATTAGTTAGTCCACTGCTCCTAATCTCAGTCTCAGGCAGTCTCTGGACCCGAACAAAATGCAGACCAACTTTCTGCCAAGCCGTAACACACATCTTTAGGGTCTAGTGGCCAGTGCAGTCCTTATTCCCTGCAGAAACCTCCCAAGCCTGGTATTTACCGGCCTTCTGGCCTTCTGAGCTCTGACCAGAATCTCCCACAGAACAGCCTGAGGCATTCCAGCCGTGCTTCTATAGCCAGTGTCTCTGGGTCTTTCCTAACTCTTCCCCTGCCCACAAGCCAGTGCAAAGGCTTTTCAGGTGGCTTTTGATCCCCTTGGCCAGGTGATGTCACAGCAATGGCCCCACTTCTCTGGTACCAAATTTCTATGCTAGTTACTGTTCTCTAATTCCTGAGACAAAATACCTCACACCCAAAGTTAGATGGGAAGGGGTTTATTGGGCTTACAGTTCGTACAGGTTTCAGTCCGTAGCTGGCTCCAAGACAGGGTTGGCAAACAGACATTGCAGAGGAGAAACAACAAGGCATGCACAAGGCAGCAAAGGTAGCAGGTAATCTTTCTTCCCCTTTTATCTTATTCAGACTACAGGGATTAGGATGGTGCCAAATTAATCACTCACACATAGTAGTTTAGTAATCATGCACCCTTAACCCCAGCATCACACACTCCACAGTCAGCTACCTCTGAAAGGAAAGTCCCACCTCATTCCCATGAGGCTTTGCGGGGGACATCTAAATACAAACCACAACAGGGTAGAATTAGAAAAGTACACAGAATAAAAAGATTTTTGCCCGCTGTGCCATAAACAAAGGGGCTGGTATTGGAGCTGGCAGAAGCAGTAAGAATGGGGCCTCCTGGGGAGCAACAAGGCAGGAAAAGCAAGCATGGCTGGGATCCACCTGACAGCTGTAAGAGCAGAGAGTCAGGAAAGACTCAGCACAGAGTCAGGCAAACCCCTCTGCCTGGCTGCCTCTGCCTCATCTTCCCCGGCCCCACACTCTGCCCTGTGCTCTCACCCACGCCATGCACAGTGCCCATTCCCCAGAGGGCTGGGATGGGAGAGTCATTTCTGGCGGCAGACAAAGGTGAGATGGGAGGTTTGCCCAAGGCAAGGAACAGCATTTGCTGGACTCTGCAGCTGCCAAACAACTGCAAAAGCAAAGAGGTGTTTTGAACTTTCTGGTGCTGGAAAATTTCATACTTGAAATTCTGCATGCAAATGTCCCTGTCCCTCCTCCCCTCCTCGGGTGCCTGGATGCCGCATTTCTTCCGTGAGCATGCACCTGCTTTAGCAGTTGCTCTTTGAGACTCCTTCCTCCAAGGATTCCTTTGATGCTCCTGTTTGCAAGTCCTCACCTGGGTTAAAGTATTCAGCTCCTCCCTTTGCTTCACCAAGGAATCCCATGGAGTCACAGTTCTCAGCCATTAGCACGTGGCTGCTGGGTTAGCAAGCAGTGGGCACCAAAGGCTACCAAATGGGAGACTCAGAGCCAGAAGGGCCTCATCCTTCTCTTGCTAGATGGGTGTTGGGCTGACGCTTCTGTAAGTCCAGGGTCTGCTACGATCAGCCACAGCAGCCTGTTGTCCCCAGCTCCCCCAAGTTGACAGAGGGCCTAGTGACAGTTATCTTCTCCAGAGGAGTGTTTCTCCAATGTTCCTGGGTATGTGAGTCACCAGGGATCTTAGGGGGCAGCGAACTACACCAGCTTTGGGGCAGGGATGGAGCTCTGCAGTTTCTATCTGGCTGCTAATTTTTGCTGCTGCTGCTGATCCGCGGACTACACTGTGAGGAGAGCAAGACTCTTTGGCTAGCTTTCCATGGGCTCGTTGGTTATGGTGAGGACTGATTCCTCACTGATTGTGTTGGGGAGAAAAAAAATCCATGTTTTTTCCTTTGCTGTCACCCCACACACAGCAGAGCTCTGTGACTTCAAAAGGCATGAAAGGGCCAGGGATTTGCTTCAGTGGTTCTACCACCTGCCTCTCAAGTGCAAGGTTGTGGTTGGATCCCCGGTACCAAAAAACGGCATGAGGGTTTCTCCTTAGCAAGCAGGCAGAGTTGCAGGGCACACCAGAGAGTGGCATTTGACTCCGTAATGACTGGTCCTCTTCCTGGGGACAGCATTAGACCCACAGGTTGTGAGCTCTGTCCCCAGCACTGCCCTCACTTCAGACAGTCACGGAGCTGGGCCCCCAGGACTCCTGACTGACCAGCTACAAACTGGACCTCCCCAGGCCCCTCCTTGGGTTCCATTAACTTGTGAGAGTGGCTCCCAGGACTCAGGTAAACATGTACTTATATTTTTTAGTTTGTTATATATAAAGGAAATTTTATGTTTTTAATTTTTGTTAGTTAGTACATGTTTGCAGTACACAACAATGTCTTTCAACATGGGGAATTGGCGTGTGCACGCAATTCGTCTTAACTCATTTTCCAGATTTTTCTTCTGCCTTCTTCCTCCCTCCATCTTTTGGTCCCCAACCAATTTGCAAAAGATTTAGCTCCCTGTTTTCTGTTATCTATCCTGTATTTTGGTCTCCACTTATACTTTGGATTTCTCATATGAGAGGAATCACGTAATATTTAAAGTTGTGTGTCTGATTTTATTTCATGTAACATTATGGTCCCAAGGTGCATCCATTTTCTTACAGCTGACTCAGATTTACCCTTTTTAATGACAGAGTGGTAGTCTATTATGTATACGTACTATGCTTTATTTATCCATTCATCCATTGAGGGACACACAGGCCCCTTCCAAGAGTTGGCTGTTAAAAATTGGGTGTCACTGTAATAAGATGTCTTTAACTCTTTTAGAAAGATGCCTAGAAGGGGACTAAGTCAAGTAGATGTTCCAGTTTTAGTTTTTTGAGGATTCTGAATACTGATTTCCATAGAGATGGTGCCAGTATACAACTCTTACCAGCAACAGTAGAGTTTTCCTTTTCCTGCATAGCCTCACCAGCATTGGCTATTATTTAATGGCCATTCTTGAAGTGATGTAGGACCTCAGTGTTGTTTTGGTTTGCATTTCTCCAGTGGCCAGAGATGTTGAAAATTTTCTAATATATTTATTGGCCATTGGCACTTATGAGAAGTGTCTGTTCATTTCAGTTGCCTCCTTTTTTGGGGGGTACCGGGGATTGAACTCAGGACCTTGTGTTTCCAAGGCAGGTGGTAGAACCACTGAGCTAAGTCTCCGGCCCCTGCCCATTTTTTTTAAAAGTAGGATTATTTTGGAGGACATCTGATTTTTTTTTTGAGTTCTTTGACATTCTACATATTAGTCCTCCATATTACTCCTTTGTGCAAGGAGTAGCTGGCAAACATTTTCCCACTCAGGCTCTCTTCACTCTGTTGGTTGTTTCCTTTGCTGTGCAGAAGCTTTTTAATTTGTAATAATCCCATCTGTCGATTCCTGTGTGTCACTGGGGTTCTTTGCCTATTACTTATACCTTCAAGTGTTTAACCTGTTTTATTTTCCAATAGGTTCAGTGTTTCTCTTTTAACATTTAGGTGTTTGATACCTTTTAATTTTATGTTAGTACATGGTGATAGATGTGGATCTCAATTGTGCTTAACCAGTTTTCTTAGCACCATTTGTTAAATAGACTATTTTTCCTCTGGTGTATGCTTTTGGCCCCATTGTCAAAGCTCAGATGGCTGAATATGCCTGGGCTTATTTCTGCATCTTTTATTTTGTCCTATTGATCTGCACATTAGTTCTTCTGCATGGCATTTTAAAGGATACAAATAAGCAGCCAGACAAAGAGGTATGTGGGACAAGGTCTGGGAGGGTCCCACATGCAGGAGTTTCTGTCCCCGGGGATTTGGGGTATGCCACTCCCTTGGCACCTGGATGAGCTCTCCTTTGCCTTCCTCTGAGCTGCTGTATGCTCACTTGCAGCCCCTGTCTTATTTTGTTTTTTATGGAGACTTCATTGCCTAGCTAGTGCTAATGGACTGAGGGACATGAATAGCAACCTTTCTGCTTCAGCATCCTTTCGGCCCCTCTGTGCAGCATTCCTCCCTCCAGGGTGTGGAGCAGGACCCCTGTGGAATGAGGAGGTGCCTAGGACTTCCTATAAGAGGAGGGCAGAACAGTTCCAACCTCAGATTGCCAGCCCCAAAAGAGAGTCAGAGATTAGCATTTCTATGCCCCACCTTGGGGATGAGAAATGCTAGTTCCTATGGTCTACCTTGGGGAGGGAGATATAAGCCAGAAACCATGGACGAAATCCAAGAAGTATATCTATCTCATAGTATCACACTATTGTACCTTAAATTCCATCCATGGAGATGTCTATGCTGCTTCAAAATCTCTTGCTTTCCTGTTTGGCAAGTCCTTCTCTCTATTACAGTATGGTAGATGGAAGCTCTGAAAGTTTAGGAAGTGTCTTAGTTACTTTCTCATTGCTGGGGCAAAGCACCTAACAATCACAAGGTAAAGGAAGAAAGGTTTATTTTATTATTTTAGCTCACAGATTGTAGATGTTTTAGTCCTTGGTTTACTGGCTCCAAGGTAGGGAAGAATGGCAGAGGGCCATGGAAGAGGAGCAACAGTCCATGGCAGGTAGACAGGAAGTAGAGAGAACTCAAGGAAGTAGGATATATATATCCTATACACCCGCAGCAACCCACCAGGCTTCACGGCCCAGCATCACAACCAGCTATAAACCTATCAGGGGACTAATCACTATCACATATCCATAATGTGTACCACACACCCATGGTCCAGTTACCTCTCTAAAGTCCCACCTGTGAGCACATGAGGCTTTGAGGGAACATCTAGACAGAAGCCATAACAGGGAGTGAGCCTTTGGAACAACCACCTATGTAGAATACTTTGCTTCAAAGAGTGTCCACATGAATTTGTTCCTGGGATTTTTCTCTGAAAAACCCTTTAGTGTCTCTGTGGGGTGTCTAGAGGGTTTTATGATAGTAGGATTTTAAAAAAAAAGGGGGGAGTGTTCAATCCCCAATACCAAATAAATAAATAAATAAAATAAAACGGGAGTGGATTTTTTTTAAAACCAAAGATTAAGATCCTTTATTCAGTAAAAACACAAAATCCAAACATATCCCAAAATATGAGAAAACAAGAAGAGAAGATGAATATATATTTTGGGAACATTTTATGAGTATGGAGCATTTTGCAGTGTTCTTGATGATTTTGTCGACTAGAATTGGGCAAGGCTAGAAGAGACAAGGACAAGACTCATAGAAATGAGAAGGAAGGAAGTTCCCTTGGGGACTGTTGTCCCCTGGGTTAGATGTTAAAATGCACCTTCGTTTCAGAGTATTAGCGATGCTCGGGATAATCATGAGGATGCTAGAAAATAGGTGGTTTGAGGCTACAACAAGGAGATGTGTTAGTTTTGTTCACTGTGATTGATCTCGTGACACCTGTGGGGTGTGTACTACAGAAGTGGGATTCTTCACCATGGGAAAAGGGTACAGTTCCAAATGGAGAACTTTGGCTTTCTGGTTGTTTCAATAATGCGACTGTTATTTCCTTGGAAATCACCAGAATTTTCCCACTTGACTACTTTATTCAACAAACTGTAATTTTTGTAACCACTGTGCAGTAACATTTAACTTTTCATATGAGCGTAGACTGTCTCCCCTCTCTTTTAGTCAGTACATGGTGCCTTGCCCACAAGCAGCTTCGTAGAAAGCATTTGTTAGAAGTGACTGATTATTCTTGGGGTTATTTGTAGTCAACTGAAAATGTTGAGTCTCTATGGCTGAAACAGAGAGAATAGGGGAGAAAGAGCATGGTGAAGGAGGTTAGTACACCAAGGTCACCCGAGAAAACCTAACAAATAAATGGTGAAAAGGCATCTTTGTGCTGCATCTGAAGGAAAGTGATGGAATTTGCCAAGCCTCCCCAACCCCACCCAGATGATCCCCAGGGTATTGGTCATGCTAAGCATACAGTGTACTGCCGAGCTATACCTCAGCCTCTCAAAGCATTTCAAAAGAACTTATGGGAGTGGAAACAGAGACTGAAGGAATTGGAGTTGAAAGAATGTTTAAAGTTATAACCATGGGTGGAGACCAGGGATAGGAGGTGGGACAGAAGTAACAGCAGTCAACAAGAAGAGTTTTCATATGCAGCCACTATTTTCCCTGTAGCACTTTTTGGTCACCCTGAAGTAACATCTGGGCTGGGTCATGTATGTTTAAGGTCATGTGTTAACCATGTGGCACATGGTCAGTCCATTAGGATTAAAAATAACTGAAGTTTAGAAAGCCAGCCTTGATCTGTGATGTTCAGCCATCTAGCACTTAATGAAATGAGCACTAATGTTTGATCCCAGAGCACAAGCACACTCATACCGAAGTGAAAGTGTAGCTGAGAAACATCTATGCACAACTGTTAATCCACCAGCAATGGTCAACAAGTGTTTACTGAGTCTCTATCATGTGCCAGTAAGAATAATAGAGCCCATGAAGCCTACATGATAGCAGGGATTCGACCATAATCCAGCAAAGCTGGATGATGAAAGGTAAGGACGGATTGTTACCAGTAGCCTATTACAGCGAAGAAACCAGCATAAACTGAAACCAACTTTGATTTATGTGGAGATGACTGGGGTTTTCAGGAAAGAATGAAGGAACAGAGAGAGAGAGAGAGAGATGAAGAGTGAAAGTCAGGGAAAAGTGAAATATTACAAAAAGTGGGAAGTAGGGAGTTGGTGCTTGTGAAACTTATCTGGTTTTAACTGGTGCTTACTGAAGACAGGAAGCTTCCCTCCCACGGGGCTCAGGAGCTCAGAGCTTCTGTTTAGTTGGTAGATGAACAAACTAAATTCTCTTGAGAGCCTTGAGTTTTCTTAGGGAGGCATTTCAGAGAAGGTTGGGATCATGCTAGGGAGGCAGCCTTGAGGTATTAGAAACTTAGTGTTTTGTTCGAGTCTGTAGGAGCCAGGTTGAGGTCCAGACAAGAAGAGGGCTCAGAAAAGCTGGCTTGAGGAAAGAATCTTTGTCAGAATAAAATAATACCTGGTAATCATAGAAAAGCCACGGAGGGCGACAGAGTACTGGGTGAAGGTGTGGAATTGTAACTTTAAAGATGGTGGCCAAGGCAGGCCCCACTGAGGTGATCTTTAAGTAATATTCTGAGATAGTGAGGAAGAGAGCTTTGGGGACCAGTCGGGGGAAGCCCTCCAGGCAGAGACAGGAGCAAGGGGCCAGGCTTGTAGGCAGACAAGTGTTTCCTGTGTCCAAGGAACAGAAAAGAATCCCGGAGGGACACATGCACTGAGCTCTGAGTGATGCTGGAGGCCTTCACAGTGACGCTGACGTGGTTTTGTTGTTGTTGTTGTTTGTTTTTTCTGAATGAGCTGAAGTCAGTGGAGGACTTCGGGCAGAGGAACGCCCTGTTCCTTGATGGCAAAATTAATGTAGGGAGCAAAGTTCAAAAGGTAACTATTTTATTCCTATTACTATCAACAGCAAACCCAGGCAGGACTATGCCTTTTCCACTTCTCGCTGCTAATTTGTAGCCCGTAATTAGCAAATACTTAGGTTAACATTATGCAAAAGCAGCTAAACTGAAGCTGTTCTGAAATGTCTTTAACTGCCATCAGTTCATCTTGTAATTGGAGAATAACAACAACAACAAAACAGCAATTTTCCACTTGTCCAGACTCAGCAAGTTTGTTCCTTCATTAAATACATTCTGAAAATAAAAAGTCATCTGATCCAGACACGTGTGAAATCAAAGGCATATGGTTCGGCTCAAGCTCGCCAGCCTTTCTCCCGAAGAGCCCGCGCTGACTGGTCCTTTCGGACTGCTCCTGTGGGAACACAACAAATGTGTAGTAATACTGTTTCATTCGGGATTTGGGATTGTGCTACGTGTCACTTCCCACTACGCTTTGTACTAAAAAGTTTCTTGAATGTTCCTTTATATCAATTAATATACACGATTCTATCCCATTCATTTTACTTAAAACTTTTTATAAGAACCTGTTTGCGTATATAATGACCACGTTCATCGTGGGCGTCAGTATGTGTA
Organism: Fukomys damarensis; assembly: GCF_012274545.1. Lineage (NCBI taxonomy): Eukaryota > Metazoa > Chordata > Mammalia > Rodentia > Bathyergidae > Fukomys > Fukomys damarensis. Next base: position 16,469,493 of record NW_022900926.1, on the reverse strand, counting down.
CCTAACACACCTTAATGCTTTCTTCACTTCCCTTCCTTCTCTAACCCTCCGTCTCTTGGTCCCCTTTGCATTTATCTTGTTCAAAGACTGGAAAAATCTATCGTCTAGACGTCTCTTTGTATGAACACTTCCCTTTTGATAAGGACTCAGCTTTTTTTCCTCTAAACCTTTGCTGTTACAGAGAAACAACACTGAATCTTGTGTGTACCGATGTCTTTCTGCCAATACGGGCGTGATTGCATGAGAAGACTTAGAATTCAAAGGTTATCTCCGACTCTGTAGGAAGTTGTGCTCACAGCGCCGTGTGAAAGGACCTGTTTCCTTGCCAGAGCTGGGTATTATTAACACTTCTAAGCATCTGTTAAAGAAAACATTATTCCATGACACTTGTTAAAGCACAGTAAAGCAGACTATTCAGGACTATTGCAATGGGATTTTGCTATGGAGGAGAGAGAACAGCCCAACTCTGATGACATCAAGGAAAAGTAGGAGTTTATAGCCAAGGATCAGGGTAAGGGGCAGTAAGCAGATGGAGAGTTACTAGAGGGGAACGTTGGGGTGGGGATTTCTGCCTAACATGTTGAAGACAGGCCCCTTGATCAGACGTCACCGCCTTGGGAAGGGTAGGAAGTCCTTGCCAAACTGACGGAGGATTCCGTACCAAAACTCTATTTTAGAAAGGTGCACACAATGAAACAGCAGAGAAAATCACAACGAAAAGTCGTGAGGATGGGCCGGGGATTTAGTTCAGTGGTTCTGCCACCTGCCTCACAAGCACAAGGGCCCGAGTTCAATCCCCGGTACCAAAAAACGAACAAACAAACTAACCAAAAAGCTGTGAGGAAGGCACCGGGGGAGCCAGGTCTGTCCATGGCAGCTTCTGGGGGTGCCGAGGACTGAAAAGCCATTGGCAGGTTTTATTGGAAGTTGCCGCAGAGCCACTGTCACTGATCAGAAGCAAACTTCACACTTGGAGATAGCCCTGGGTGATCAACCGTGGTGGCCCATGAAAGCGCAGCTTCTCTCTGCAGGGCCTCCTTGCTCTTCTCTTACTGGTGGGATTCCCTTGTCCTCAGAGACTTCCCGTTCAAAGGCATGTGCAGCAGTCTGATCATTTTCCTAACTGCCTCAATCCTTCCATCCCGAGTTCCAATTCTCAGGTTCCAAATAAAATCCTTTTACGCCCATTGTTTCTGCGTTTGGTTCGACTGACAGCAGATGGGCCAGAAGACAGTTGAGGAACCAGACTCAAGCTGGATCAAGCCAAGAATCTTTGTCAAAAGATTCGAAGTCTGGTCAGTCTGTGTGTTTCTTGTTTTGCATTTCCCTGATGGCTGTTGAACTTAGGCAGTGTTTCTTATTACCAACCATTTGTGTGTTCTTCCTCTGAGTCTTCCCAGGCATATCCTTTGCCCATTTCTATGTTGTATCACTTTCTTACCTCTTGGTGTCTTGAGAGTAGTAAATAATTTTTTGTCTTCTGGCGCCTGCCTCACAAGTGAAAGGGCCTGAGTTCACTCCCAGTGCTACTAATACTACTACTACTAATAATAATAATTTTTTGTCTGCTGTACATGTTGAAAGTATTTTCTATCTCAGTTGCTTTCCCTATGCTTTGTCACTGGGGAACCAATCCAATTTTGACGAAGGGCATGTTTTATACACAGGTACAGCAGATGAGCAAATATGCCTTATATCTCTATTTGCTTTGAAATGCCCTTCAGTAAAAACCATTCTGCCTTCTCTAATTCTTATCTTTCCCCCCTAGTGTGGGAGGCTTCCTGCTTTGCTTTGTCTGCAGATTTGTGTTCAGCCTGCACAGCTGAACTCTCACAGAAGAATTTGCAGTCAGGTCAGGTTTCTGTGGATGCATGTGAAGCTGCTCATTTAGAGGGGAAGTTAGAGTTAAAATGTAGGACATCACCTTGCCAGAAGGGAATTTCTATCTAGGAGTCCTTGTAGTGTAAATTGGGAAGTGTCACTCCAAGCCAAAAACCTTTTTATCACTTTAACACCAGCTGCCTCTAAATTTCCTCAACCCTTTGTATTAGTTTTAGAACAACCAATAGAACCTTCTGTTGAAAACTTTTTTTGGGGGGAGGGAGGATTTTGTGTGATGGGGTCTTCTCTTCTATCACAACCACTGACAGAGACATTTGACATTTTACACATCAGTCTAGTCCTCCTGCTTTGCCTCTTGGGATAGTTTGAAATCTTAAATTCCTGGCCTTAGAGAGGCAAATAAAATGTACAGCTGCTGCCTTATCTCACTGTGATGTCAGAATGTATCTCACCTTTTAGTAGGTTCAACCAAGCACTGGAGTAATTTTTTTCCTAGCTGATCACTTGAATTGTCTTGTTTTGGTGAAAAAAATGACACCCCCACCCCCACGTGCAGATAAAATCTAATTATCACCTCAGGATGGTTTCCTGACATATAATTTAATCACACACACAAAAGAATTTAGGACACTTTGACATTTAGCTTAAAAAAAAAAAACAGAAATGTTTTTTAAACTGAAGCTTTAAAAGTTGCTCTTGCAAAATTAATTTTTAAGAAAGGAATAAAGAAAAGAACAACAAAAAGAAAACAGAAAGCAATTCTTTTACATGTAACAAATCCACGTGTAGCCTTCCTCTGAAGTTAAGAGGGTTAGCAATGAGAATTCATGGTGTTTAGAGAGTTAGTGAGTGAAAAAACATACTCTTAGGACTTGTGGCAGGATTCTATCTTCCATAGTAAATTACCAGTTCTCTAGCTTGATTAGTTGGTTTTTTTTTTTCACAGCTTACATTATAAATTTTATCACTGTATGTTTGCGGTACATAAAAAATGTATTCATGGTGAGGGTGTTGGTACATATACACATAGCACTGTGGCCCTTTTTACTTCCCTTCCCCACTGCATTTCCCTGTCCCCAGACCTACTCTATATTGTGACACAGAATTTTGTGAGACCAGCCACTATGTAACATAACCCCAGCATATTCTAGATTTTATTCATTTATTTATTTCAAGATACACATTGAATGTAATCACTATGTACTGCACACATGTACTAATAAAATGTAAAAAAATGTTTTCCATTAGTAGATGTGTGCAGTACCTAATTTTTTATTCCTTGTGTGAGTTGGTAGGCTTGCAAGGCAGAAGATGGTGAAACCACTGAGCTAAATCCCTGGCCCTACAAATATCTTTCTTTATTTCAGAGTATATACTAAATAAATTAAAGTTTTAAAAAATAAGGATAAAGAGGTGAACATCTATTTATGAACTGGAGAAAGTTCTGGTCTGCCTGTCGCAGCTGATCCTCCTGACTCAGAATCTTTTTCTCTTGGCTTCTCCCTCTTGCCCAGGAAGGATGGCTGGGCTCCTGCAGTTTCAGGTCCAGCCTCATTTGTGCAGGGGACCCTAAGGTTGATCTCTTTCTCTTCCTCTCTTTCCTTGCCTGCGCCCAACACTTGCCCCTTGCTTTGTCCTTGCTGCCCCATGTGCTGTGTGTCTTTATTTTTGCTTCCCATCAAGAACCTGGACAGTGAAAGACAACTAAAGGAAACATTGCACAATCTAAATGTGGGCTTTATTTGAATTTTTGCTCCGATAAATTATAAAATGAGTTATGTTTGATATTTGGTTTTATACATGAAATGATATTGTGATCATAGTCAAAAATATGTATCTCCTTGTATTAAAATACAAAAATTTTATGGAAGAAAAAAGATATCCAACTGTTTCCTAAAACTATTCTAATCTCCCTTTTCCCGCCTTCTTCCATTTACCCTATAAATATGTTTTATCTGCGTAGGAAATATTATATTTCTAAATCCATGTGTATTAATAGTACTAAGTTAAAAAAATCATACGTATTAGATGCGTTGTAAGGGTTAAGGTTAAAATGCCCCATCTTATTATATGCACATTTTCATTTTGTAGGTTCTGTGGTGGAGACGAAGAAGCTCATTCTCTTCCTTGCTTCTCCTTTCTCATTTTCCTTTACAATAAATATTCTGGACACGAAAGGCAGGAAGGGTGAGGGAGTGGACCCTGCAGTGGTGAGACGGACTTACACTTTTTCCTGACGGGAAGAGGAAGAGGTCCTCTCACAAAACCAAGTCAGTGTTCTTTGTTTCCCCACCTGGGCTTTGAGTACAGGTCCTCTGGGTTTTTCTACCTCTGGTGACGATTCTTGTACCTTGCTGTGGACCGCAGCCCAGGATTGGTAAGCACGTAGCCTGGTGGTGCCTAAATGGCTCTGAAGCTTGGGCAGCTACAATGCGTTGAATGTGGTTTAGGCCCCCTCCACCCCATTCCCGGGAAGAAGGAGGGTCCCGTGAAAGCGTTTCTGGGACAGTTGGTGGTCAGAGCAGATAAAGCAGTTTCCGGCCCTCAAGCTCAGCCCACTGTGTTGTGGAGGGGAGATGTGCAGAGTGCTGAGTGACCTAAGGTTTCCTGTAAAACGTGTAGGACTGTTCAACAGACTAGGCACCTTTTGCTCTGCCCCTTTGGGGTGGTTTTAGATTTGTGCTGGGGCATCCTTTTTACCAGCATCTGTGTCTTACTCTCATTCCAGCAAATAGATCAGCTCCCCCTGCATCTCCCTGGCTGCTGAAAACTCAAGAGTTGGGATCTCCTGGACCTAAGATAAGTCTGTGCAAATTTGTCACAGATCCTCCTGAGAAAAATGTCAGGAGAAAGGAAGGAGAGCCAGAGCAGACAATTTGAGTTATTTATTAGTTTGATGTTAGTGGTAACTGTACCCTAACATCTCTCTCTCCCACCTCCACTCCTAATTCTTGCTAAGTTTGAAGCAGGAAAAACAGTGGAAGAAGGAACTGAATATAATTGAGTCATGAGCATGTAAGGAAGCTCCTCTTTTCTCTCTTACTTTTTCCATATAACAAATAGTATTAACTATAGCAGTTATTTACCAATACTTAAAAATATTGAGAACAAGGACTATCAGGAGGATTGTTATAGAAATATTATGAACAGGTAGATTTCTTTCTTTTTTTTTTTTTTTTTGTATTTTTTTCTTTTTTTTTTTTTTTTTTTTGGTACCGGGGATTGAACCTGGGTCCTTGCGCTTGCAAGGCAGGCCACCGAACCGCTGAGCTAAATTATCCCCAGCCCTAGATTTTTATAAATATTATTAACAGGTTTATTTCTTTTTTTTTTTTTTTTTTTTTTGGTACCGGGGATTGAACCTGGGTCCTTGCGCTTGCAAGGCAGGCCACCGAACCGCTGAGCTAAATTATCCCCAGCCCTAGATTTCTTACATATAGGGGAATTGTTTTAGGAAAACGAGTTCTTGTTTTTTTTTTTTCATTTTTAGTTATGATTACACATAGTATTTATGAAAATAAATATTAAAAATATTAAAAAAATTAAGCCCTAAAAATTACAATCAAATGACTCAGTAATCACAGAGAGAGACTTTGGAGAAAAGTGTGTTTATCCCCAGCCCTAGATTTCTTACATATAGGGGAATTGTTTTAGGAAAACGAGTTCTTGTTTTTTTTTTTTCATTTTTAGTTATGATTACACATAGTATTTATGAAAATAAATATTAAAAATATTAAAAAAATTAAGCCCTAAAAATTACAATCAAATGACTCAGTAATCACAGAGAGAGACTTTGGAGAAAAGTGTGTTGTACATTTCTGTGTTTACAAAAGAAACTTGCAGCTCTTCAGATATATTGGTTGACTTATTATAAACTGAAGTTATGTATCTTTACGTTAGGCGAATTCATTCATAAGCCATGAGCCTAGCAGCCAATTAAAGGGGGCAAGAAATTGAACTCTGTGGCAAGTGTGTTGAGACCGCTCACTTGATTCCCCATTTGCCCCTTTTTTTCATTTAATTAACTCTTCAGATTGCCATGTTGAAAGTGCCCGAGGCACAAACATGAGAAAGATTTCACTGGTTCCTGTCGCTAGGGTTTGTTTCTGTGGCAGTGATGGACCTCTGACCAGTTCATTTCAATTGAATTTTAGCACAGCGGAATGTGGGTTCTGGGAGGAGGGAGATCTAGGCTGGGGTGGCCAAGAGCAGCTGTCCTGAGGAGGAGATGGAGACTCAGCCAGGTGGAGAAGGGTGCGGTAGGTGCTGGCTGAAGCAGTGTGGGTGCATGGAGGGGAGGGCTCGCAGGGTAGACTCCCTCCATGGTTGGAATATAAAATGCAAGGTGTGTGTGTGTGTGTGAGTGTGTGTGTGTGCACACGCATGTGTGCTGTCTGGTGTGAGGCAGGAGAAGCAGGTGATAGCAAGGGTAGAAGAAGTTCCAGACTCTGAACCAGGTAGGCAGTTTTAAGTGACAAAGCGGTCAGACTCCTCAACCTGGCTGCCAGTGGGGTTCATCGACCTTGGGCCCAGTCAGGCTTATCCAGCCGCCAGCCTGGGCCAGGCCCAGCATCGGGAGGGTGCCTGTGCGACGATCCTGAGACCATCAAACACCAACAGAGGGCCTTGGCTGTGACGAAGGCAGTGATCCCTCTTGCTTGGCGCTGAGCCCTTCCCTGTTAACAGCGTGTTCAATCTCTTGTTATGACTTCCAGTATAATTATATTTTGAGACTCTGTATTCTGTGAGTTTTTCATACCAACAGAAGTGTTGAATTGCCCCCACTCACAGTTTGCCTGCAGGTTCTGGTCAGAGGACACATGATGTAGAAGGAGCGAGGCAATGTGCTGTGAATTTGGCAGGGTGTGTGAGAGTGATATAGGGTCTCTATTCTCTAAGTGTTCTTGCGAGACAGCCCGACTCTGTCTCCACCAATGCCTGACACCATCCGAATTTGAAGCTCACTGGCCAGCAGCCCTGCTTTTCCATCCCGAAATAGGACAGGGACGCTTAGGGAACAGAAGACATGGAGTCTCCTGCCATAATCCACGACCCTTCCCACCTTTGGGGTAGACATGTCTTATATCATATCCTTCCTCATTAACGGTATATGGAATGTGGCTTCCCCTTGTCCTCTACTCTTGTCACAATGGCCAGCTGTGCTTTAATATGGGGAGGCACACCACGACATCTCCAAGGGTGAGACTGTCACTGATCAATATTCTACATGGGGAGAAATCCCATAAAACACAGGTGGAAGATCTCAGAATAACCATATTCATGGACCAAGGAAAATTGCTAAGCACCAGCCCAACCCAGCTATGCCTTTAAAGGCTAATCCTGGTCTTTTCCATCAGAGCTGTGCCCTCTTTAACTTTTCTTCTTCTCAAGCTGAAGTCCTTTTCCATTTTCTCTTCCTCTGAGTTAAAGCTTTGCATAGATATTCGGGCTGTTGTCTTAATTTCTATTATCAATGAAGTCAGTTCCCCTGTGTGTCCTGTATCATCAGATAGCTAAGAGGATCTGGCTCTCAAAGCTCAGCACTGTAACACCCTGGACCGAGAACTACTGGTACTCAAAGCCCAGAGCCGCCGATGTGGAGGGAGAGGCTCTTTGCCACTTTGTGATTTCCATCAGAATCGGGCAGTGAACCCTCAGCTGATCAGTGACAATATTACTGTCTTGTGTTCTCTCCTTTCATTCTTAAACATACCAGTTGCTGAAATTACCTTATTGTACTGAATTTTGTATCTGCTCATTGTTTACATCTTCCTCTGTATACACACTCATAATAGAAAATTAGCTTCATGAGATCTTCTGCCTCCCATTTATCTCTGTCTCCAGGGCTTAAAATAGTAGGTAGTTTTCTGTAAATATTTGTTGAATGGAAAACTGAAGGTAGGGGTTTGTCAGAGAAGAATTAATGGGAAGAAACTTTATGGTGGGCACTAACCAGGCCCGGTGTCCGAGGTCACAACCCTTTGGAGAGAGTAGCTGCAAGTCTGCTAGGGGCTGGGTTTATAGGACTGTTGCAGGCCAGTTGCATGCTCTGCCCAGGATCTCTGCAGCTCCAACAAAGTGAAGTCTCTGGGGAGGGCACCACCACGGAAGCTGGGTATAGTCTCCACATTGCCTCAATGGCCACAGTGAAATGTCTTATGTAGTCAGGGATCTCTGAAGGGGGGACATCAGGAAGGGGGACTCCCAGATTCATGGAGACACAGAGGCCTGCATCTGTAAGCAGAGCAACAGGCCAGGGATAGCTGGATTATTACTACTCTGTGATCTCATCCTAAGCACTGCTCTGAGGAAATGCAGGTTGCTTTTGATGTCAGCCTCCATGGAGGCGAGGATTGGATGAGTCTCAGAAGCATGTCTATTCTTGAAACATATCCTCTTTCCCACCCCAAGTCTTGACAGGTATCATCCATTGTGTTTGGAAGCCTTTCATGTCTTCCTTCTCTGACATAGAGCTTCTACCCATCCTTCAAAACCCTGATTAGTGTTCTGCTTCACCGAAAACTTTCTTTGCTCCTCTAACTCCTCTGTGGTCTCACAGCCTCATCACAATGCTGCTCCATTTTGGTGAGCAGTCTGTTTACTTGAATGTCTCTCCAGTATGACTCTGAGTTTCCAAGGTTGATAATCCTGTCTTAAATTTGCATATCCCAAGTTCCTTTCACATAATCTGATTATTTGAAAAAAAAAAGAATGAAATTAACAAACATATCTAAGGCAATGGAAGCAGCTCATCATGGTATGATACCGCAATACAGTAGAGTATTACTAAACCATGAAAAGGATTAAAATTCAGATACATGCTGCAACAGTGTTATATTAATTGAAAAAAAGCTAGACATAGAAGAAAAAACATTGTATGAATCCATGTTATGGCTTATATATAGATGTTCCCCCAGAGTTCCTTTCATTCATAGGTGGGGACTTGAGAGCTTTTTGGATGTAGGGTCTGTGGTACTGAGATTAAGGTTGTGTGGTACAGGATTAGTCCACTAATTGATTTATCATAGCTCTGGGTGTGGATAATGGAATGGCCTACCTTGAGTGTGGGTGGCACCACCCAAAATGTTTGTAGCCTGGTTGGGATAAAAGGGAAAGGGAGTCTTGCTGTTTACTGCCTTCTTGCCTATCCTGCCATGTACTGTTTCTTCTGTGCGATGCCACTCTGCCTTAGAGCAAGGCAACTATGGACTGAAATTTCTACAAACTGTGAGCTAAATAAATCTTTCTTCTTTGAACATGGGGTGTCAGACATTTTGTCTCAGTAATGAGAAAAAGTAACTAAGACAGTCCATGAATAGAAGAGAACTGGAGTAGGCAAATTCGAAGACAGCGAGTAGAACAGAAATTTCAGGGGCTGTGAGGAAGGGAAATAAAGGAATTATCATGTAACAGGTATAGAGTTTGTTTACCATAATCAAAAGTTCTGGAAACAGTGGTGTATATATTTCATACCACTGAATTGCACACAAAAAAATGAATCAAGTGGCACATTTTGTTATGTATCTTTTACTACAAATTTTATATGAACAAATTTTATATAAACAATGAGTAGAGAAGAATAAATCAAAGAACTAGCAGTAAAATGTTTCAAAGACCCAAACTACAAAGAGTAGTTCAAAGTATGTACACTAGTTTAATGGAATACAACCTTCTAAAGATTCCCTATCAAGAGAAACAAAAACTTCTTGACACTATGTTTAGAGAATGTTAATATCCCATCAAATTCAGCGTCATATTCTCTTCCTCCACAAAATCAGCAGCAGCGTTTTCCAATATTAAATTCTATTTCAGCTATGAAATTTTATTTCAAATAAGCTGAATTTGAATTTGATTTATTAAAATACCTTAGAAAATTAATACATTTGTTGCTTTTAGTTTTTTCCTTTTTTTATTAGTACATGTTTGCAGTATATAATGTTTACATTCTTTATGTGAGGTGGATGCATGTGTATAACACACCTCAACTCCTTTTCATTTCCTTTCCCTCCCTGCTCCTTCCAGCTCTTGGTCCCCTTCCCATTTGAGAAAGACCTGTCTCCATACTTCCTATTATTTATCTTTTATTTTGCTCTTTATTTAGCCTTTGAGATTCACATATAAGAGAAACTATGTGATATTTAAACTTGTGTGTCTGATTTGTGTCACTTAACATTATAGAGTTAAGGTGCATCCATTTACCTACAAATGACTCAAGTTTATCTTTCTTTATGGTAGAGTAATACTCCATAAACAAGCAGTTACCACTATATATAGATATATAGATATAGATATAGATATATCAAGATAAAAATCATCTATTCCAATTTTCTGCATGGTTTTCATCATGAATTGGTGTTGAATTTTGTCGAATGCTTTTTCTGCATCTATTGAGATGCTCTTGTGGTTTTTGTTGTTGACTCTGTTAATATAGTGTATTACATTTCTTGATTTATGTAGGTTGAACCATCCTTACATTCCTGAGATAAATCCAACTTGGTCAGGGTGTATGATCTTCTTGATGACGCTCTGTATTCTGTTAGCCAGTATCTTATTGAGGATTTCTGCATCTATGTTCATTAAGGAGATTGGCCTGTAGTTCTCTTTTTTGGTTGGGTCTTTCCCTGGCTTTGGAATCAAAGTAACACTTGCTTCTAGGAATGAATTTGGAAGTATCTCTTCCCTTTCACTTTCACTGAAAAGTTTCAAAAGTAGTGGCAGTAGTTCTCTAAATGTTTTGTAGAATTCAGGAGTAAAGCCATAAGAACTTGGGTTTTTCTTTGTTGGTAAGTTTTTAATTACATTTTCAATTTCACTGGTTGTAATTGGGGTGTTTAGAATTTTTATATCTTCTTTGTTCAACTTTGGTAATTCATATTTATCTAGAAATCTGTCCATTCCTTCTGTATTTTCCATTTTATTAGAGTAAAGGTTTTTGAAGTAGGTATTGATGATCTTCTGGATTTCTGCTGGATCTGTTGTAACTTCACCTTTTTCATTCCTAATTGCATGGATATGAGCCTTTTCTTTTATGAGACTGGCTAAGGGTTTATCAATTTTATTTATTCTTTCAAAAAAAACAACTCTTTGATTCATTGATTTTTTTTTTGTATCATTCTCTTAGTCTCCATTGCATTGATTTCTTCTTTGATCTTGTTTGTTTCTTTTTTTGAGACAGGGTCTCACTATATAGTTGAGACTGGTCTGGAATTCACTATGTAGCCCAGGCTGGTCTTGAACTCACAGCAATCCTCCTGCCTTAGCCTCCGGAGTGCTGGGATTACAAGTGTGCACAACCACACCTGGCTTCTTCTTTGATCTTTATAATTCCTTCCTTGTACGAGCTTTGGGTTTGTCTTGCTTTCTTTTTCTAGAAGCTTAAGATTCAGCATTAGCTTGTTTATTTGAGCTCGCTCTGTTTTCCTAGTGTGGGCATTTACTGCTATAAATTTCCCTTGTAGAATTGCTTTCATTGTGCCCCATATTTTCCTGTATGTTGTATTGGCATTATCATTAAATTGTAAAAACTGTCTAATTTCTTCTTTAATTTCCTCTGTGACCCATTGGTTGTTCAGGAGAATGTTATTCAATTTCCATGTGTTTGTGAATTTCTTGCAGTTTCTTTTGCTATTGATCTCCAGTTTAATTGCACTATGGTCTGATAATATACATGGGATAACTTCAACTTCTTTGCATTTACTTAAACATGTTCCATGAGCTAGTATGTGGTCTGTTTTGGAGAATGACCCATGTGCAACTGAAAAGAATGTATATTCTGATTTTGTGGGGTGGAACACTGTAGATGTCTTTTAAGTACATTTGTTCAAAAGCTTGGTTGAGTTCTAATACTTCATTGTTGATTTTTTGTCTAGATGATCTGTCTGTTACAGTGGGGTATTGAGGCCCCCCACAGCAATTGTATTAGTGCTTATTTGGTTTATCATGTCCCTTAATACTTGTTTTGTATAGTTGGGGGCATTAGTATTTGGTGCATATATATTTATGATTGTCATCCCTTCCTCTTGGATTATTCCCTTTACAAGGATGTAGTGACCTTCTTTGTCTCTCTTAATTAGTTTTTGTTTGAAATTTACTTTGTCTGCAAATAAGATAGCTACCCCTGCTTTTTTCCAGGTTCCTGTCACATGGAGAGCTATTTTCTGTCCTTTTACTAGACTCCTTTGAACTAGGTGCATTTCTTGTATACAGTATATTGTTGGAGTTTGCTTCTTAATCCATTCTACCAGTCTCTTTCTTTTGATTGGTGAATTGAGGCCATTGACATTGATGATTATAACTGATATGTATTTACTTACCACCATTATGTTATTTTCCTGTTGTTGATTCTTTTTAATTTTCCCCCCTCTCTTTAATTTCTTGTTTTGTCTGCTGGATTTGCTCTGTTGGGCCTCATGGAGTTGTGATCTTCATTGTCTTTTTCTAGGGTATTATTTAGAATTATGTGGAGTGCTGCTTTGGTATTCATGCAGTTTCTCATTTGTTCTTTGTCGTGGAAGTATCTTATTTCCCCATCAATTTTGAAAAAGTTTTGCAGGATACATCAGTCTAGGTTGGAGGTTGTTTTCTTTTAGGGTTTGAAGTACTTCTCTCCAGGCTGTCCTTGACTTGAGAGGGTTTGGGTTGAAAAGTCTGCTGTGATTCTGATGTGCTTTCCTTTGCATGTAATTTGTTACTTTTTCTCTAATTGCTTGTAGTATATCATTCTTTTGTTGAGTTTCTGGGATCTTGATTATTATAAGTCTAGGTGTAGTTTTTTGTGATCATGGCTATTTAGAGTCCTATAAGCCTCACTTACATGTATATCAAATTCTTTTGCTCTGTTTGGGAATTTTTCTGTCATTAATTCTGTGAACAGTTTTTTTTAATGTCACTTTTACTTTCTCCTGCTTTTCTATGGACTCCTATCAGTCTTATATTATTCTTCTTTGTGTCATCTAAGAGCTGTTGGATTGATTTCTCATGTTCCCTTACTTTTTTTTTAAGAGATCCTTCTTTTTATGGTCACTGACCACCATCCTGCCTTCTATATCTAATATCCTATCTTCAGATTGGCTTAGTCTGTTACTTTCCGTAGAGTTTTCTCCTGGATATCTGTTTGAATCTGTTTCATGGATTCCATTTCTTTCCTATGTTGGGCATTAATGGTTTCAATTTTGTTCATATGTTGAGCATTTGTGGCTTCTATTATAGTCCTGAGCTCATGTATTTTTTTTATCTGTTTCTGTTCTAGAGTCTCTAATCATGTCTTTCATTCTGCTCACCATCTCTGTAGTTATCTCAGAAATTACTTCTGTTTTGAATTTTTCTGAAGCCTCATTCCTCTGTTTTGTTACTTCCTGTGCTATCAGTTCAGGATATCCAGATGGTTGATTATCAGACTTTTCCACCTCATTTCCTTCAGAATTTGCCTTTGATGAACAGGTAGACTTTATTTGTGCTTTTGCCTTGCTTGAATGTCTTCTCATTTCTATTTTTGTTGTTGGTATTGTCCTTGGTTTTATGCCTGGGTTAATACTTTGATCTTCCTGTTATAGTTTATCTTTAGGTTTTGAGGCTCTAATGACTCTGAGGCCATCTCTTTTTCATTATACCAGGAAGGACAACTGATTGAATCAATCACACCTTAGCCCAAGCAATACAATCAGCAACACAATAGCATTAATCACAGTTTTAAAAAATGACAATTATTAATCTATCACCTTTAATTGTGTGAATTAAATCAGAATCAAGGCTAGAGCTCAGAACAATGGCCCCTGTGCCTCTGTGGTATGACCCAGGTACCAACCCAGTCAGGAAGCCAGAGGCAAATATGGGGGGTGGGAGTGGGCAGGGACTGCAGGTGCCCACATGGCTGTGCCTTTCACCAGAGTGGTGGGGCTGTGGTCCCAGGCAAGCTCCATGTGGCTGTGCCTCTCACCGTTCCTCCTCCAAGTGATTTTATATATTTTTATTTTTCTAGAGTAGAACCCACTGTTATAGAATTGCAAACTTGCATTTTGACTCTTATGCACGTTTATGAGAACTCCTGAGAGGGGGAAGTCTGTACTTCAAATTTCCCTTCCCAAAACAGTTAAGGAGCAAGAGGTAAATTGTGGCAATCAGGGTCTAGCTGCTGACCAGGTCTGTGGCTGTTTTGGGCCACTTCAGCCTCAGCCCCTGGAGAAGGTGCATGGCGCTAACTGACCAGACAGACTTCTCGGAAGGGCTACTGATCAGAAACAGGCATTGGCAGAATCTAAATGGTAAAGTCATAAACAGTAACAGGCTCTAAAAATAACAACTGCAATCCTAGCAAAATGAGAGCCTTTCTGTGTGGGAAGTATAATGGGAAATGTATTGATTGGTATTTTGATCCAGATACATGAATAGTGATCACAAGCAGAGATGCTCCCCTTTTCTACAAAGGATTTTGGTGCAGAGCATTGATTGCTGTTGGCAGAGCCTTCTGGCTAAAATAACAGCAGCTCAAGTCTATGGATGTGGATGAGGAATTTTCTGGTTGCAAGGAGCTGAGATGGAATGAAAATCAGCTTTTATGTATTCATTCTATTGCCCTATGAGAGGTTTTTGTTTTGTTGTTTTTTTTATACCACAGATTAAACTCAGGAACTTGTGCTTGCAAGGCAGGTGGCAGAACCACTGAGCTAAATCCCTGGCCTGCTCTATGAAAGTTTAATGAGTATCTATTATGGTATAGGCCAGGCATTGTTCTGGGTTCTTGGAAGATACCAGTTAGCCAAACCAAAACCAAGTTCTTTCTCATGAAACTTAGGGTAGTGGGAAAAGATAGCAAACAAGGACTAAATAGTGTACATAAGTAAATGATATCATCCACTGCACATCAGTAAGTGTTATGAGCCAGGCACCATAATGTGTACCTGTAATTCCAGATGCTCAAAAGGCAGAGGCAGGGGGATCACAAGTTCAAGGCCAGCCTTGGCAGCTTTGTTTCAGAGGGGAGCTTTGTTTCCTGAGCTGGAGGCTGAAGAGGACCAGAGACAGCAGGTGCAGGAGTGGGGGCCTGTGCCGAGCTGGTCAGGATCACAGCTACAGACTGGTGAAGATGGACACAGGCTGTAGCAGGGATGAGCAGATCCAGGCAGAGGAAGCTTGAAGGACTCAGGAGGGATCCTGCCGCCCAACCAGAGTGGGTGCTGCAGGGGAGCTGCGGCGAGTGTGGGGACTAGGTTTACTGGGCCGGCAATGTAGGTGAAAAGGGGAGCCATGCAGTGTGCCAAGCAGGTGACTGAGCTGGCCTGACGCAGAGTGGGAAAGTGTTCTCTGGCCATCATGTTGGGAACAGACTGTGGGTCATGGCAGGAAGTACAGAGGCCAGTGAGGAAATGTTCCCTACACCCCAGTCTAGACGTGGTGCAGGGTCAAAGCTGAGGGTGTAGGACGGGGTGTATTTTGGGGTGGAGTCTGTGTGGAGCTGATAAAGAGCACTTGCAAAGCTGGGGCTGCCTCCCAGGTGTTGGCACCCAGCAGTGGAAGGATGGAGTTGCCAGCAGAAACGGAAGGCTGTGGGTGAACGGGGTCTGGCACGGAATCCCCGGTGTGTTTTGGACACCACACCGGAGACACGCATTAGCGGCTGGAGGGGAATGCTGCATAGGAGAGCCGCGTATTTGTTTCCTGTGGTGGCTATGTTAGTTAGCTTTCTGTCATTGTGACAAAATACCTGGGAAAAGAAAGAAAAACTGAAAGAGAGAAAGATTTATTTTGGCTCATGGTTTCAGAGAGTTCAGTCCATAGTTGCCTGGGACCATGGGGCGTGAGGTGCAGCAAAGATGCTGCTAACCGCAGGGCATCCAGGAGGCAGAGAAGAAGAGGGGAAAGAGAAGGAAGGAGTGAGGGAACTGGGGGAGAGGGAGGGGAACCGTTTGGGGACATTTCATATGCAAGCTATAGCAGTGGCCCACAATAACTGAGTTTTATTGTCTTACAGATTTTGAGGTCAAAAGTTCTAAAATCAGGATGTTGGCAGAGCTGCTTTCGCCTGGAAGCTCTGGAACAGGGATCCCTTGCTTTTCCCTTAGTGGCTGCCCACATCCTAGGTTTGCAGCCCCCCTCTTTTCACCTGCAAAAGGCATCACTCCAACCTCTGTCCCTTCATTACCTTCCTTTTTCTAGCTCTGATCTTCTTTTCTTTTACAAGGCTCCTTACGATTACAGCGAAGCCACCCTGATAATCCTCAGTCTTCTTCCTATCACGAAATCATTAGCTTCATCTCACGGCGAAGTTGTTTGAGTTTGGCTTTCTGGTGAGAAATCTGGGCTGGAGTAAACAGCTCTCATCTGAGGTGCTTACGAGGGAACCATGTGAAATGAAAGGAGCTAGACACAGGGGCAAGTATCACATATCTTCTCTGTGGAAACAACAGCAGCAACCACGAAGGAACTGAAAGTAGAAAAGATATTAGGGTGGGGGAAGGAGTCCAAGGAGAAGAGGGAGAGGAGGACAAGAGGCAGAAGGGAGGGTGGCTATGAATAAAGCACATAGGCAGGAAGATGGATGTAGAGATGTGGAAGTGTCCCCACTAAATATAGGCTTTGTACAATTTCCATACGTTAATACCGTTATCTATGATTTTTTAAAAAGAGGGAACATAGATGCTCTCCTAACTCAGAACAGGGCAGAATTGGACACTGGACCCAGGGGGTGGAAAGCTGTCGTCATCGTGCTCTTATTCTCCCCCTCTCCACCCTTCCTCCGCCCCGGTCTCCTGGCTCTGGATCCTGGTGGGCTCCTCTCCGATCGTAGAGTCAACTCAGGTTCGATTCCCAGTCACCCCAGGTTTCATCATCTTCGTGGGAAATGCTAGAGAACAGGTAGACCTTCCTTCTCGTGGGTCCATGCATAAGATCACCTGCAGGAGGACTCTGAAAGCACCTAAGTCACACAGCTAAGTTGAATGGGGGCCCCCTGGGGTCACGCCAGTGGACAGTGACTGTTGGCCCCAAGAGAACTAAAGGGAAAGGGGACAGAAGCAGTCCCCAGAGGAAGGGCTGAGAAGACCATTTCTAGAAAAAGGGAGGAAGGGATGCAGGTATGGCAGAAACCAGAGTCATGCTACGCTTTAGATTTTGATTTTTAAGTGTTTACCTATTTAGTTAGCAGTACTAAGGACTGGATCCAGCACCTTCATACTGAGCTACATCCCCCAGCCTTTTTTATTATATTTTATTTTTTAAATTTTGAGACAGGGCCTCACTAGATGACTAAATTGCCCAGGCGGGGTTCAAACTTTTGATCCTCTCACCTTAGCCTCCCAGAATTCTGGGATTATAAACATGCAGCACCACACCCAACATTAAGCTTATTTTTAAGTATTGAAACATAACCCAAAGACAGACTAGTATCACAATTCCTCCAGTATCCATCTCCTGCACCGTAACAGGCACTAACTTGTAGTCAAACTTGTTTCTTCTTTGTGACCTTCTGCTTCCCCTCCCCACGCTGAATATTTAAAAGTCCCAGATGGTATATCAGTTTTCCTGTAAATATTTTAGCACATAATGCTAAAGAATAAAGACTCTTGAGAAAAACAAAACCACAATACCATTATGGTACTAAAAAATGGAACATTAATACCATTACCTATTCAGTCAGAGTTTGAATTTTCTATATTGTCTCACAGACGATTGTTTGAATCAGGATCCAG
Organism: Fukomys damarensis; assembly: GCF_012274545.1. Lineage (NCBI taxonomy): Eukaryota > Metazoa > Chordata > Mammalia > Rodentia > Bathyergidae > Fukomys > Fukomys damarensis. The sequence goes on along the minus strand of NW_022900926.1, from coordinate 16,451,968 downwards.
ATAAGGTTGGTTTCCTTCATTAGGTTCAGAATTTCCCTGAAATGATTATTTGTCCGAAGTGATTAGCAACCAAGCCCTTAGTTAGGTGTTCCTCGCAATCTCTTCATCATGGCCAGCAAGTATCTTCGCCAGGACAGTGACCTTTCTCCTGTCACCCTGACCCTTGCTTCTTTCATTTACTCCCTCTTAAAGCAAAGAAGTGGCTTTGGGGCCCAAGTTTTCAGAGTCATTTTGAAAGCGGTAGATGTGGTTTAGGTGTGCTTGGCTGTTGAAAAGCCTCAAAGATCTGGATGTGCAGCAGAAGCCCTGTCTCCCTCCCTGTCCCTGTCCTCCCATGTGGAGAAGAAAATGGAAATGTTCCTCCTCTGAGTGTGTCTACCCAGGTGTCTGTCTTAGATTTTTCTAAAATCTCAGTAGAACCTTTGCTGGGCAGGTGTTCCTGGACCTTACCACGGGGCAGACCGCTGAGCTGAGGGATGAAGCTTCCTCTTTGTGGTTTGCTGCTTAGACTTCTGACCTGTGCTGCTTGAATGCATAGAGGCTCATAGTCTGCTCAGTGGCAGAGGGGAGGAGTGATGGCAGAGACCTCAAAACATGGACAAAAGAGGCACTGAGAGTCGACCCTTGCCCTCCACAAGGTCCCATCATGCCCCACTGTTCTCTCAATGTGTTGAGCAAATTTGGGAAGTCGCTCTACATCTTTTCACATCACTGTTACCCCAAACACTTCTTTTCTGTTTTTGCTTATTTTCCTTCGTCTTGATTTTGTAAAGATCCAGCACATCCAAGGGCTTCTTTCTTGGTAGAAATGTGGTAGCGAGAGCGATCAGTCACAGTCAATGACTGGAGTATGAGCACAGTCTTCTTGTGTGTCCGTGGGTACAGTACTTCCGGTGTCATTGGACTGTGACTGAGGTGAGATGTGCTCACAAGGCTCTAGGGCCTGGCAGCTCTAAATTAACCTCTAGAGATGGAGTCTAGGCATCGTGTCCAGAGTTATTGGGTGATGCTGCAGCAGCTATGGAGTTCATCCTCCTGCTCAACCAAGGGCATTCGGACCATGCACCAGAGCCCCACAGCGATACCGTAGCAGGGAAACGCTGGGGCTCCGGCTATGCTGCACCTGCTGGGGGAGGAGCTGGCTGTCCAGCGGTGGGACCACGACCACATTGCACGGAAGATGCCCTCTTTCCCCTCCTCCCTCTCTGGAGGGCAAGTGGGAGGTGGGCAAGTGCTGCCGTGTACTTGAAGTGTTAGATCCAGAACGCAGTAGGTACCAGCAGAATTGTATCTCTGATTTCTTTATAAATACAGCTGCAGGGCGGGGGATTTAGCTCAAGGTCCTGAGTTCAGTCCCTGGTACCAAAAAAACCAAAACAGCAACAACAACAACAACAACAACAACAACAACAACCCCAAAACACAGCTGCAGCTGAGAATTTGAGAATTGCAGATGTTTCTGATATTTGCACAAAGATTGGTGAACTATTCTCCACGTCTTTGTATTTTCATTTTTTAAAACTTTATTTTATTTTATTGCAGTATTGGAGATTGAACCCCTGGCCTTCACATTGAGATACCTCCTCAGAGCTTTTTTATTTTTAATTTTGAAACAGGTCTTTTTAAGTCACTAAGTTGCCCCGGCTGGGCTCAAACTTGAGATCCTCCTGTCTCAGCCTCCTAGAGTGCTGAGATTACAGATGTGCACCACCATGCCTGGCTTGTGTTTTCATTTTATTAAATGGATGTGCAGCCGGTGTAGCATGTTCTCTGCACACTGTAGGAATCTAGTAGATCTCTGTTGCCCCGAATTAAGGTATGGGGCAGGGGGAGCTCAGGCTATTGCAGCTCAGGACAGAAGATCCTTTCTTAGCCTAGAGCAGGAGGCACTGTGTTGAGACAGTTTCCTTGGAGAATAACCTGACCTGCAGTGCAAGTGAGGTGACTGGGAAATAAATTTTGGTGATAGCAAGTCAGGGAGCTCTCGGGGTTATTTGTTAGGTGCCACAAAGTAGTTGACTTAGTCACTTTTCTTGTTGCTGAGATGTAATACCCAACTCCTGCAATTTAAAGAAGGAGAGATTTATTTTGGCTTGCAGTTTGTAGAGGTTTCCATTCAGAGTTGGCTGGCTCCAAGGCAGGGCGGCATGGTGGAGGAGAGCTGCTCACAGCATGGTGGACCAAAAGCACAGGAAGTGAAGGGAGGAGCGGGAGAGAGATAACTCCCTTCCCAGCCACACCCCCAGTGACTCACTTCCTAAGAGCCGGCCAGCTGTGCACTTCGGTGACTAAGCCACTGGTGAACATCGCAACCTGTGATCTACTGACCTGCTGCAGTCCACCTATGACCACAGGAGGCTTTGGGGGGACAGCTCGATATAAACTTTAGTTTGTTCTGGCTACTACACATTCCATCAGTAAGATTGTTTTAGCTTAGTGTTTTCTTTTCAAACCTTTCCTGCGTGTGATTAGCAAGTCTTGAAAATTTTGATCTATCTACATTCCTTAGATTATAGAGATGTATTTTCCAGACCATGGTATGCATACCACTGGTAGTATGTAAAATAGTTTTATGTGAACCAGAGATAGTGTTGTTTGGATATTACGTATTTATTTAATTTATAATTTGCTTCTATTTGTGGCACCTGATGCTTTATTTCCTTTCTTACTGGTTGCATAAATATCTCTTTTAAAGTGACTTTGGAGAACATGAAGTAAAGAGAAATATGCAGTAGATGAAACTTTAATTGATATGCAGCTGTGAAAAAAATCAGAGAGGTGGTATTCAAATGACTGAAGGTTTGGGGAATACTGTGCATGATAAATTATTTGGTAAAATGTCCAAGAAAGATTTCCACAATTTTTCATTTGTTACTGTTGGAGCTTAGAATTCCGTTCAGTAGACTTTTTTTTTTTTTTTAACAAATAGTATTGTGGACTTTTAAAATCTAGGGTATAGTCCAATCCTTTGAGGCCAGTTTCGCTGATTTAGCCATCATTCTCAGCTCTTAAGAAGCCCTGCTTCTTGTAGGTGTTTGGGACTCAGACCTACCCGGGATCCCACAGCCCACTCACCTGCAAATCCACTGGTTCCAAAGTCTTTGCTCTCACTCTGCTGCTGCCTGGACTTCAAACTCCTTGAAGAAGATGGACAAGAAAAAGGTTCCCTACGTCAGGAAGGACAAACCTGCTAGGTGACATCTTAATTATATTGACTTAGAAAGGAGATGATTAGGATGAGGTCTTCTGACCCCCGCCTTGAATTTTACATATGTAGCTTTTTAAATGGATTTTATCTCCCAAAGTCTAAATGCAGTTTTAAAAAACATTTTTTGTCTTCACTCCTCTTTGTCCCCATCCTCTCAGCTCCTCCCCACTATCCCTAATAGGCGCTCCCCTCTCTCCTTTTTTTACTTGGGGAGTGGTTCTGGTTTACTAATTAGGCTATTCATTATTTAAAGAATCTAATTGTATTGATTGTTTTAAAATTTTTAGGACAAAGCACGGTGCTCATGCGTATACATCAAATATTTATGTAATTGTACAAAACATACCTTTTAGAGGTTCAAGCCATGAGGAATTTTTCTTGGTGAAGCAACAATTCCGCTTCAAAATTTTGCCTGCAATAATAGAATGAGTTTTCTGTTTATGCACCTAAAAAAAAAAAATCAGATTTAACCAAACATTAGCATTGGTGACATTTAAGAACATAAAGTGCGCATAGCCGTGGCTGACTTAATAAATGACGATTTGCTGTTGTGCTGTGGGTCACGGACTCATCAGTGCTTTCTCTGTCGCCAACCTGGCCGTCATCTCTGGTGTCTGTGTTCGTGGCCACTCCATGCAATGTTCTGTTTCCTCACCAATCTAAAAAAAAAAAAAATCAGATTTAACCAAACATTAGCATTTGTGACATTTAAGAACATAAAGTGCGCATAGCCGGGGCTGACTTAATAAATGACGATTTGCTGTTGTGCTGTGGGTCACGGAGTCATCAGTGCTTCTCTGTCGCCACCCTGGCCGTCATCTCTGGTGTCTGTGTTCGTGGCCACTCCATGCAATGTTCTGTTTCCTCACCATACTAGGTTTTGCAAGATGACCGTTAACATACATGTCAGTGACACGGATGTAAACTTTGCTCTCGTGTGGTGTCTTGGCCACTTTTCTTAGGCCTGGGACGAAGAACTGACATTCACAGCTGAAAGGAGGAGAGATTTATTTTGGCTTGTGTTTGCAGCGCGTGATCTGCTGGCTTCAAGGCAGGAACAGAAAGGCAGGGGGACATGGCGGAGGAACGGTGTCGCCATGGCAGCCAGAAAGCAGAGTGGGAAGGGAGACACAACCTTCCAGGTCACACCTTCAGTGACTGCCTCGTCTGACCAGACCCCACCTCGTCACGGCACACCCAGCACCTACTCCGCTGGTGAACGTGGTGCCCCAGGGCCCCAGTCCCTTCCCAAAGCCCCACCTCTGAACACAGGAGGCTCTGGGGGGCGCATTCTGGATCTAATCCATACCACGTGGTGCCCTTGTATACTGCGCTTCAGATCAAGCCGAGGGAGTTTTCTGCCCATAGCTTTGCACTGATGGGCATTCTAAGCCTCTCCAGTACAGCTAGCAGAGCTGTTCCTGGGGCGGTGACCAGCATCCCACATTTCCCCCTGTGTAATCTCCTCCGCAACACACACATTTTTACGATGAATCGTTTTAGTAGTAGCCTTAGCAGCATCCACATTGGAATAGAAGGATCCATGAAATGGTGCCCCCCAGTGAGGTGTCCGCAAGCACAGAAAGAGCAGATTGTCCCTCTTGCTCGGGGGGAGCATGACCCTCAGTGAGTGCGCGGCAGCTGCGTCTCTGCTGTGCGTCCACAGTCCGGGCAGCGTCTCACCTTCCAAAGTTTAGGTGGAGGACATTGCTCGGACTTCCTAACTGAAGTGACGGCTCCAAAATTGTGCTTCGTATTTATATATCAAGCTTGAGACGTGAAGAGGAAGAAAGAATCCGTTCATATTTTCCTTCACTACTAGGGATTGAACCAGGGAGCGCCGGGCCACTCAAAATTGGGGGCAGGGCTCTGGGTAAGCACTGCTTGTAAACCACCATAACGCCGGCTTTCTTCGACTTCCCCTGATGGCATTCAGATTTTCCATGGGGAACCCCCTTAACCTCCGCATTAGCCATGTGGTTTCCAGGCAGCAACCTTCTCCAGGGCAGGGCTCTGCTTGGCATCGCCAACTGGCTATGGCTGGGTGCTGTGTTAAAGGGCCATGCGGGTTAAAGGCCACTGAGCTGTGTGGAGAGTTTCTAGGGGCTTTTAGGAGTTCTCCGTGCTACCTAATAAATTTATGTTTAAAGTAGCTGCCTTTTGTTCTACAAGTAGGCTTTATGTCAGTGAATATATTGGCAATCATAGAATGTAATTACATTTTTTAAATTATATGTAAGTCTATTCATGCCAGGCCTTGAGTTTCAACTAAAATTTTCTTATTATGCAGGATACAAAATCAGCATTAAAAAATATTTTTTTAAGCACCAATAATGGAATGGCTGAACAAGGAATTGGGAAAACACTTCCATTTGTAATAGCTTCAGAAACATGAAATATCTAGGATTCAACCTAAGCAAGGAGATGAAAGACCTGTACAACAAAACTTGCAAAACATCAAAGAGAGAAATTTAAGAAGATAGTAGAAGATGGGAAGACCTCCCATGTTCATAGGTCTGCAGAATTAATACCTTTTAAATGGTCATAAAATGTAGTAGGAGGCTAGGGCATGACAGCCTGGCAGGAGCATTTGGATGCAAGCTACTAAGAAGACTTGACCATGAACTCAGAACAGCAGCACCGAGCCTGGCCTGGGATCAAGCCAAGCCCTGCACTTGGTACCAGTTTCCTGATATGAGAACACGCCGAACCTGGCATCTGGTGTCAATCTTCTAACATATGATCAAGTGGGGCCACCTGGATCAAGGATCGAAGAAGACATACAAGGACAGCGGTGTTTGGCTTTGCTGCCGCTGCTCACTTGTTTTGCGGTGGTCCATTCTGCCTGCGGGACTTCTCCTCTTTTCCCTTCAAAGCACCCTGAGCACTTCTGTGCTTCTCCTTTTTCTTATTTTGGCCATAAAATAAATGGTGATCTCTCACACCCACGAATTGTCCCAACTCATTGATCGGGACGAATAAGAACCTGGAAAAGACTGCTGGTCCCTACCCTACACAGTAACAGTATTACCAAGAGCAACCTACAGAGTCAATGTGGTGAACGTAAAAATTTGAATGTTTGCAGAATTAGAAAAAAATAACTCTAAAATTTCTAGAGAAACGCAAAAGACCCAGAACAGTCGCAGCAATCCTAAGCAGAAAGAACAAAGCTGGAAACGTCACAATAACTGATTTCAAAATATACTGCAAAGCCATGGTAACAAAAACAGCATGGTACTGGCACAAAAATAGAAACACAGACCAATGGAATAGAATGGAGGACACAGAAACATACCCTCATGACGACAGGCATCTGATTCTTGAAAAAGGACTCAAAAACATATGTAGGAGAAAAGACAGACTCTTTAACAAATGGTGCTGGAAAACCTGATATCCATTTGTAGAAGGTTGAAGCTAGATCCATCTCTTTCACCCTATATACAAATCCATCGAAAATGTGTCGGAGGCCCCAGGTATAAGACCTGAAAGTTTGAAACTGCCAGAAGAAAACAGAGGGGTAATAAATGAGACCATAGGTACAGGTAAAGGATTCCTGAGTAAAACTCCAATAGCACAGGAAATAGTGGCAACAGTCAACAAATGGAACTAATCAAACAACTCCTTGTGTGTATTTTCATATTTTATGGGCTTGACTTTATATCTGCTAATTTTCTTTGTGTAAATAATCTACGAATGCTGTTTCCTAACCATGGGTCATGGTTCATTGAGCTATCTTAGATTTCGGTTTTACAAAAGGACTTTAAAGTTAACTCAGCAAACTTATTCTTATCTTGACCTATGTTTCAAAAATCGTTTAGTATGTATGAGCTTTATAGACATCGGGTTTTAATTTGCTACAACCATTGGAAATGTTACAGTGCTGAACTATGTATGCATTATGAAATGCCCTTTACATTCTCAGTGATAAAATGATTTCCTTTTTTCTGATCTCTGGGTTGAACCCGGGGCTTCATATATGCCAAGCGAATGCTCTGCCACTGGGCTGTATGTATCTCTAGCCCTAAACTGTTTTCAAAAGTCAGTTTACAAAATGTTATTCAGAAAGGTGAACTTGGAGGAAGATTCTCTTAGGCTGCTGTTTGATGTTTGGACGCTAGATGGCGAAGTGGTCACACCGATCAATTGTAACGTCAGCCAGTTCCGTGGGATTTTCAGCTTTTGCGTACGCTGTACCTAGAAATGTATTGTTTGCATAGTTTCTCTCTTGTAAAGTTCTGTAGTCTTTGAGAAGGAATATTAGATTAATTACTTTTTGTTTTTAACTACTTAATGTTTACTTCTCTTTCAATTAAAACCATTAATGGACTGTTTTGTTAAATAAAAATCCAGTCCCTCCTGGGGTAAACTTTCCAGAACGCAATTTATCTTATGTAGGTTAAGTCTTTCTAAGTGGACATTTGTTTCCTATTTAGAAAAAAAAAAAAGAAAAAAAACCCTGTGTTCCAGTTCGTGAACAAATGTTTTAAAAGTTTTTAGAAACTTTTACAGAGTTGCTGTTTTTAGCCGATAAAGCATAATCGCATTTCTGGAATGTGATGTGTCAGAGAAAGCCAATGTCCTTGGCTAAATGAAATCTCCTCTAAATTGATGTCTAGCAGGATCAGCAGAGATGTATGTATCCAAAGGGTTTTTCTTTATCTTGGCTGGAAATGTGGAGCATCTGCGGGCTTGATGTCTGCGTGCTGGATTATTTTTTCCTCCTCCTCTTAATTACCTTCGAGCTCTATAACACTCAGGAGAGAGCTACCAAGAGACTGCCTGCACATTCATCTCTCGGGACAGCTTTGGACGGCCTTTCTTCTCACGCATTTTCTAGATGGTGTCGTTCACAAGTCACGTGATTTTCTATGCCGCAGAAAGTTCACTAAATAGTATTCATTCAAAAAAGAACGTGGGCTTAAGAAAATAGGAGAGGACAAAAGGTTTAACAAGTTCTATATTTATGAACTTTTGACATCATGTTTATTACCACCTAGCTGGCTTCAAGTGAAAGATTTAGTCCTAATCTTTAGCTTTTCAGTTGCAAATGTAAGTTTTCACGGTAACCTAAAAATTCTTTGAAAGGGACCAAATCTTTGGTGAGATACCTTGTATCAGAGGGATGTGCTACTTTTTTAGGTCTGTGCCACACACATAAAAAGCAAAACTTCTATTCCAGGTTGCCTGTCTACTTTAATTTTTATAAAATAGTCATTTCAGAATTTGTGATCTACCTTTTTTGAAATTAGTGAAAAAAATTTTTGGAGGTTGAATGGGAATATAAACAAATGTTCGTTTTAATTTTAAAGTTAATATTTTAAGAACACAGGATTTTGTTCTGGTGGAACGTTTTGCACAAGGAAGCCCGACTGTATCGTTTTCTGTTTAAGTACATTCTGCAATTGTCTCTCTTCTGCCGGCAATGTGGGGGACATGAAAAGAGAGGCAGGTGGGTCCCGGGAACTCACGGTCAAGGGCACTGGCCTTTTACCGCGAAATCCTACCCAGCGTCGGGGAAGGAGATGATGATCCGAACAGTATGAAGCGAGGGGCAGATTCCAGGGGTTAAAGCAATTGGGAGCAGCCGGGAGACGTGCAGTGGGTTTCCAATTGCGTCAGCTTTTGACTTAACAAGCAAAAACGCGGGAAAATAAACTCAACCAGAAGACACACAGTGAGAAAAGGCATTCAGGTGAGGAAGCCCACGGTGAGATTTCAGTCGGGGTAGAATCGTGGGCGTGGGGAGTGCAAGTGGGTGTCCCTAGCCACCTCGTGTACTGCGATCGGATTGATTTATGAAGTTTCATTTTTATTAGCACGTGTTTGGACGACACATGACTGCACTCGTTGTGGGGCGTGGGTCCATGTACGTGGTACAGCTTCCTTCTTTGTATGTCCCCTTCCACTTCCCACTCCCCTCTCCCTTCATCTTTTGATTCTCTTTCCATTTGCAAAAGATCTATCTCCCTGTTTCCTATTATTTTCCTGTATTTATACCTTGGGTTTCTCATATAAATACCATACGGTATTTAAACTTCTGTGTCTGCTTTGTTTCACTCAACACTGTGGTCTCAAGGTGCATCTGTTTTCCTACAGATGCCTCGGATTATCCTTCTTTATAGCAGAGAACTACTCCACTGTGTAAAAATATCATGGGTTTCTTGTCCACTTCCCTGTTGATGGACATATAGGCCACCTCCGAAGTTTAGCTATTATGAGTTGTGCTGCTACAAGCATGCATCTCTTTTGTACATAGCTTTCAGGACATCACTGTGGTACGTAATCATTTTAAACTATTACTAGCTGTTCAAATACTTATCCTGTGGCCTTGCAACATAGGAACCCTTCCGCTGTGTCCATGGACTTATAGGAAAGGTTGAGCAGGGTGGCACTGTAAGGATGTAGAGGTTGCTCACTGTATAAGAACATTAGCTGTGAGGAAACGTGGGCCCTGAGATCTAATCTATTCCTGCATACCACACTGGGCACAGGTAATTTTTGCCAAGTGGAGAAGGCGCCTCCTTTTCAATAAATTGCATAAACAAGTTTTATGAGCCAAATGAGATCCTGGTTGGAGGAAAGAAAATATTCTCATTTGAGGGCAGGATGAATCTTTACTAGAAAGAAAAAACACAATATGACAAAGAAATAAAAATAGCAAAAAGCAATAGAACCTGAAGGTGTTGCATTGTTATGTGTATTGTCTTTAACCAGACATCCATACTGAAGTCTACATGTTTATATGGGGTAACGGTAAACACCAAAGACTTTTCCGAGACTGTGTCTGAAAAATCTTAACTTCCACTCTTGATGGAGGCCTGCACCACACAGGTACCAAAGAGCCAGGGAGGGACTGAGCAGGAAGTGGGAAGCAGGCGGCCTGGGAACATGGGACAAGGATGCCGAGAAAAGCCGGGCAAGTCGAGGAGTCGGGAGACTTCAGGGGAACTGGAGCCCTGTCAGGATGGGGGGCAAATGATCCCCACGTGTAGCTGCTTCACAAACCTACCTCTTATCTCTGTGGGTCAGGAGTCCAGGCACATCCTAGCTGGGTCCCCTGGTGCAGAATCACTCCCAGATTGCAATCAAGGCCTCTGCTAGGGCTGCAGTCATCACCTGGCTCAACGGGGGCAGGACCCGCTTACAAGCTCTCTATTGTAGGTGCTGGCAGGATCCCGTTTCCTGAGAGCTGTTGGCCTGAGGACCTCGGCTCCTCACTGACCGCCGTCCACCAGGCCACCCCACTCCCTGCCCACGAATGGCCATGGGCTTCTCTTTGGGAGAGCCAGAGAGGGTGGGTAAGGCAAGAGCCACAAGATTTGTGTACCTTAAATGCAGCAGTGGTATTCTGTGCCTTTTGCTATATTCTGTTCATTAGCAGGGTGTCACTTGGTTCCGGCCCCACTCGAAGCAAGAGATTATTTAGGTACAGGATGAAGATTCTTAGGGATGATTTTGAAAGCCTGCCTGCCTCCCTCAGTGTGGTAGCATTGAATGATAGGAGAGCTGGGGGTGGGTAAACTGGGACCTGGGTTCCGAGCCTTCTGGGCAGTGAGGGGATGAGTGCGGGGACCTCTTCTGGCAGTACAGTGGACTGGACGTCCTGGAAACGCCTTCCGTTACAGAACCCTACAAATCAGAGAGTCAAAAATATGCACATCCCTGTAAATGTCTTGCTGAAATTCCCAGGACCATGGAAAGTTCCTCTGGGCCCAAACCAGAGGGAATTGGTCACTAGAGGGACAAGCAGGCCCTAAAACCGTGGCAAACCTCAGGGTTGACATGGAAATGTGACAACCTTCCCCTGACCACCAAGGTCCCATTAGGTGGACCCAGCCTGTGCTCACAGTCACAGGTGGGACAGCCCATGGCAGCATCTTTGGCACCAAGGCACTGGCCTTCAAGCCTCCATATGTCCGATAAACCCCAGGCCAAAGGTTGTATCCTCAAAACAAGGCAAAGCTGGGGTAAAAAAATCTGTCATTGAGGAGAGACAGGAAAACATACCCATCTCCTCCTAGGTAGTGAATGGAAAAACACTTCCCATAAAAATTTGTAAATGTAGTTTGAAGCTAGAATTTATAACTTAGACCTTAAAATGTCAACCCAAACTAACAATTCCAAGTGGTCCTAGGTTCTAGCATCATGGGTACCCTAGCATAATCCAGAGAAAATCCTTTCTGGAAAAGGAATCTCAGCACAGGTTCGCCACCATTCCCATACAGTGCTCACCTGGACATGTGTTCACAAATCAAACGTATACAACGCGCTGTGAAACAAGCCGCACGGTGAGGCAACCAGAAGGAAAGTGAGATAAATTTAAATTCCAAATTATCAGGCACAAATCATTATTTACATACAAGATATATGTGTATATTTCTGTACACACACATATATACACGTGTGTATATACATATATGTATATTTATAGAGAAGGAAGCCAGTAATTTAACTCGATGGCAGATAATCTGGAAGACAGTTTGGCTATTCAGTCACGAATCTTAAAGGCTTTCACTCTCTTTTGTTTAGTAATTTTGTTCATGAAGCTTAGAGAATGACCAGACTTGATTACATAATAATAGCCCTCATCATATTATTCATAATTGCAAGACAACACGTGGAAACAGCCTTCCTATCTCAGAAAGGGCAACAGATCAGTAAATGACACAAATTACAGAAGATTTGTCACTCACAGTTGTGAACAGCTTTACTGACAAGAGAAGGGGCTCACAGTGTGAAACTAAGGTGTGAGGGCAAGGTAAGAAAATACTTGTTAAACATGGCAGTGTTTTCCCAACTTATTTAGGTAAACGAACAAATTTCATTCTTGTAGCTTTCCATTGAAACAGTATTTGGTATGCTTGACAGGGGCAGAAAGGGCATAAGAAAACTGGTGACATTACCAAGCTTTTGTTGAAGGATACACATGTATTAAAAGAGAAAAGATGACAGAATTTAAGTGTAAGGTTGTATAAATAATAGTGTTCACAGATAGAATCTGATTTCAAACTCTGATGTGCTTAAAGCACGCGGACAACATTCGCATTCTTTAATTAGCAGCACCATACTGAGTCCTTCTATTTTGGATACAAAGACTTCTCAGAGAATTTAGAAATGAGTTAGGTTTCTGTTCCTGTCTTTGAAGGTAATGATGTGGCAACTGTTCTTGCTGGAAATAGCCAGGATTTGGGCCACTTAGGTACCAATGATTTCACTATGACACACAATAGCAATAAAAAGCATTCACCACAATTGTCCGTTTCTATGAACCGAGAAAATTGCATCCTTTTTTTTTTTTCACTAAATAGTGATTTAGCTGATAAAAGCACTTGTCATACCCCATGGGGATGGGCTACAGAAATGCCTGCTAGCAGCAGTTCTCAGACTGTCATCTGCACAGAACTGTCTACAGCCGAAACACAGTTCCTTTCTCACTTTCATGGTTGGTAAAAAAATCAGTTTACACTGATTTATCCTAAAATTGCCAAGTGACACAGTGGCCTGCCTGTGTTTTGCTTAATCGCAAAGGCAGGGGCTCCAGTAAGCACTTAAGAAAAGAGATCTACAGAGCACGAATAGCAGAGTCGTGTGGCTGCAGAACTGTAGCCACCGATGTCCCGACTGGAAGGCAGCATGCCCTGGTGGCACAGTGAGGGCTGATGTAGGTATTGTGCCTCTTTCCTGCCCACCACTCTGATTTTCCCAGCTCATTTTTACCAGTTCTCCACCAAAGACTTGGGGCTTTAGTCTGGGAGCACATTTTTTTTTCTAAATAGTGATTTAGCTGATAAAAGCACTTGTCATACCCCATGGGGATGGGCTACAGAAATGCCTGCTAGCAGCAGTTCTCAGACTGTCATCTGCACAGAACTGTCTACAGCCGAAACACAGTTCCTTTCTCACTTTCATGGTTGGTAAAAAAATCAGTTTACACTGATTTATCCTAAAATTGCCAAGTGACACAGTGGCCTGCCTGTGTTTTGCTTAATCGCAAAGGCAGGGGCTCCAGTAAGCACTTAAGAAAAGAGATCTACAGAGCACGAATAGCAGAGTCGTGTGGCTGCAGAACTGTAGCCACCGATGTCCCGACTGGAAGGCAGCATGCCCTGGTGGCACAGTGAGGGCTGATGTAGGTATTGTGCCTCTTTCCTGCCCACCACTCTGATTTTCCCAGCTCATTTTTACCAGTTCTCCACCAAAGACTTGGGGCTTTAGTCTGGGAGCACATTTGCTTACCCTGTGTTAGATGAAAACCATCACTTATTGATAGAGTAGTTGTTTAGAAAGTACTTGGACTACTGTGGTGGGTGATGGGCATCATACTGAAAGAACCCTGAGTAAGGAGGAGTGGAGATGAAGGGTTTCTGGAGCATGGGGGGTCTAGGGGGCGGGAAGTGAGTCTTTTTATTACTGTTCTTTCTCTGCCTGGCACCCAGGATATTCTTAACAAAAAATTTGATGATGGAATAGATTAATGGATGCCAGTCAAGGCTGTTTTACCCACTAGGTGGGTAGGTGGCTATCTCCTTGCCTGCCTGTGAGCTCTGAATCCCTCCTGTACTAGGATTTCCCAGTGCTGGGCTAAGCCAAGCAGCTCTTACCCATCACCGCCTCCCATAAGAATATTCTTTTTACTTGCTTCCTGCTATAGGTGTTAACTGCTAACCAGAACCATCCCTTGGGGTTGTGGTCACACTTTTGGAATACCTATCAGGGACTGAGACCAGAAAAGTGGAGAGCCAGATATGAACCGAGATCAAGGGAAAGCGACTTCCTGCTGAATATCATAGTGTGAGGTGAGCATCTCAAGCCTCCTGGATTACAAGGAATGGGCTGCTCCAGCTACTCAAGGGACGGTCACTTATTCATAGATCTGGAGGAAAAAGAATAAAGAATGGAGCAAACAGTGTCATATTACCTTTAGTCTTGGTGGCGGAGAGGTTGCCTTTGCTTGGTGGCATTTCCTGGACAATCTAAGGCAGAGTTTAATGCAGCTGTGAAGACACCAGGAAGGCCAAATAATGTGTAAGATTTGGCATGGTGACTCCACAAGCTCCATGTTCAGCTTTTGCCATGAGTGTGTCAGATGAGCATATGTCTATTGTCTTTCAGTACAGTGATAACAAAAGTTGACTGGTGACTGTCAGACGGATGAGACACCCTAACCACTGTAAGCCTGGGAAGGCTGAGTACAGGGTCAGAAAGAGTGGCTGAGTTGGGGCACAAGATGCTCCTTTGGGACCCAAGTCATGTGATAAAGCTGAATAATGCAGGGCTCAGTGACTCAGTTACTCAGGAAGAAAAGAAATCGACAAGGCTGAGAGCCAGGGACAGGGACAGGTGTTTCCTGATGCTAGCTAGCTATCTTAGTCACTTTTCTTTTCCCTGGGACATAGTACCCAACACCTGCAACTAAAAGGAAGAAAGATTTATTTTGGCTTTTGTTTTAGTCCATAGTCAGCTGTAGCACTTTTATAATCCAGTCACCTTTCAAAAGCCCCACCTTTGAGCGAATGAGGCACTGGGAGAACATCTAGATATAACCATAACACCAGCCTTTGGGAAACACGGAGCCTGCTTTATCTCACCTGGATTCAGGAAGCCCTTCTTTGCAGGTCAGTCTGACTCTGCACAAATGGGGACACAAAATTTGGAGACCAGGCCTGGCACTCGGCCTGTACACTGAGCAGACCCAGTGGAAGATCCTATGGGCTACCGAGACTGAGAGCGCGGGTGCAGCTGAGCTGAGCGGGAGCCTCCCCTGCCCTGAGGGGTGGGAGGACATTGGCAACACAGCTGAGAAGTCGCTGTCGGGAAGCAGGTGGTTCCTGGGAGCAGGATTCCAGCTGCTAGGAAGGGTGGGAAACAGCCCATTAGTGCCTAGAAAGAGACGGACTTGGCCAAGTTCAAAGGAGAAACAGATACCAAGGCAGGAAGCACTCTGCAGAAATAGGGAATGAGGGTCACTGCTAATCTAGGGCTCGAGGAGACGGGGAGGCTCAGAAAGAGCTGTGAGCGCCTCGCACCACGCCGGCTCCCAGGCCAGGCGCCACAGCCCAGGAAGCATGAGGAGTCCACTTGTGACTGATGGACCGACTGGTCCCAAAAGCCACTCGGATCACACGATCTTCCGTAGTACCACAGGTGTGGCCACAGACAAAACACATTTGTGAAAGAATGATTTGCATGGGCGATTTTGTTCCTCAAGCCCCACCAAAGGATGTGGAAGAATGTGATATCCAAGGTAATTCCCATTTCGGATTAGATTTGGCTGGGAACTTCAAGTAACACTGACTCTTAAAACCGGAAGTGGATGAGCCCAGAGCAGGGACTTCAAAACTGGGACCACTTCATGGCAGGGACACATTTTGTTTCTTCTTTAAAGCGAAACATAACCCTTGGAAACACAGTGTTATGAACTTGGATGAGACCCTGGCCTTCTGCATCCTAGTAAATGGATGGGAAGTCTTCGGCTCAACAATTGGGATCTTTGTTATTGTTGAGTAATTTTTCTCTGATGGTAATTAGCTCAGAACTTCAGCTAATTACTGCTCCTGGTCCACATCACGAGCAGGGAGACAATCGCCTGTTTACCATAGTGGAAAGACATGATGATTATTCTAAAGTTTAAATCAAATTACTTGGCTGCAAGTGTGTGACAGTGGGGGGAGTCCTGTTCTTCAGCACTTCAGTCTTTATTTTTCTAAGAAACCATCACACTTTAATTTCTGACAGTGAGCTATGATGCCAGAGTTCTGAAGGCATTGATAGACTATGTCAAATCATGTAGATAAACCTATAGGTTATTTCTGTCCACAGAATCAAAAGCTGATATTATCCAATTCATGTTATTGTCCAAAGGTTCATATTAACAGAACAATCCAATGTTACATTTTTATTTTTTGTTCGTGTTTTTGAGACAGGGTCTCACTATGTAGCTCAGGCTGGCCTTGAAATTGCCGCAATCCTCCTGACTCACCCTCCCAAGTAATGGGATTATAGATGTGTACCACCAGGCCCGGGCTCTAATGTTACTTTTAAGATAATCTTTCAGCTACAATAAGGGATTTGTGGTAGTGATCTGTAGTGCAGTAATAGTACCTAAAATCTATTAGGTCCTTATGTAAAATTAGATTGAAAGAGTAATTCTGGAGTTGATTGACAACAAAAACTCTCTGATATATTTTCACGGACATATTCAGCAAACTCTAGTAATAAGATTTTGGAAAGCAAGAAAGTTTCTTATTTGTCTATTCTTGTTTGGTTGGTTGATTGGGTGTTTTGGTGTTTTACAGTGCTGGTAACCAAATATGGGCCCTCATGCATGCTAGGCAAGTGCTCTACTTCTGGGCTACATCTGTAGCCCGAGTTTTGAAGCTGAGAGACAATATTCCTTCATCCACCATGTAAGAACTCTACCTGAACGGTTATGCAGAGTAAAAATTGATCCAATACTCAGCACAAATTCTATATTTGTGGCAGTGAAAGGTCTTCTGAAGCCTGTTTGTACTTAATATAATTGATCTTATATAAGTGGATAGAATTACAGGATCCCAGTTCAGAAGGGTTCTGGCCTTGGCCGACGTGGAAAGAGTTCCCTGGCTGTAAATTGGTACTGACTATCAATAGGAACATGTGTATCCATGAGTACTAAAAGTTACGACAGGGAGAACGAGGCCTCATCGGCCCAGTGTTTTGGTTGCCCTCAGATCTTTTAAAATACATTTTGTTTTTAGAAAACAGAAGCATTTTTTCCAAATTTTGTGGGCATCCTGTAGGTGAGAATGATCACATAGAGGTGCTTGGTGGAAACAGCTGGACTTTCTCAGGGGATGGGAGGAATCCCCACAGGAATCATGGTGCCACCACCTGAGGAATTTAAGAAGCTGAAAATATGTCAGGGTCTGCAAAGCCAAAAGCTGGTCCTATGAGAAGACTGAGAATGATACACCTACAGCTACTCTGAGGAGATAGAGGAAGAGGACAAAGGATGTCGGAAATGAGAAAAGGATGCATCTAGAGAGGTTGCTGAGATTAAAAGGTAACAAGGGGACATTATGAACAGCTTGGTAGCCATGAGCTCGAAAACAGATTAAATATACATGTCCCTAAAAAAAATAATAATCTAACTCACTACAATTGGCTCAAGAAGAAAGAAAGAACTGAGAAGTTCTGTAACCGTGGACTAATTTGAATCAGGGATCAAAACATCTCACCAGCCTCAAAAGATTTTATTAGTCAGCTTCCTCAGCATTCAAGGTACGCATGCATTTTAATTATATTAGTTTGCGGGGCTGCTACGACAAAATGCCACAGAGTAGAGATTTATTTCGTAAAACAACAAAGATTTATTTAAATAATAATGGAGATGTTACTGTCTCTTGCTACTGGAAGTAAGAAGTTTGCCATCACGGGGTGCTTTCCTCAGCCGACTTCCCTCCTTAGCTTGCTGGCCTCTGCCTTTCTCGCTGCCCCTACAGGTGATCTTTGCTGTCTCCATCATTGTCCCTTTGTGTTTCTTTTTGCGTCTAGAGTTTTTCTTCTTACAAAGACAGCAGACAGCTTGGATTGGGGCTTATTTTAACAGCCTCATTTTATTCATTTATTTGCTTATTTTTGCAGTACTAGGCATTGAGCCCAAGGCCTTCAGTTGGAGCTACATTCCCAGCCCTTTTTATTCATTCTTTGAGACAGGGTCTCCCAAGGTGCTAAGTTGCCTGAGCTGGGCTCAAACTTAGAATCCTTCTGCCTCGGCGTCCCAGAGTGCACCACCATACCTGGCTGATTTTATCACCTTTTAATAGAGCACTGTCTCTAAGCATAGTCACATTTTAAGGAACTGGGCCGTGGGTTAATTTTGCCCTTTCCCGTGACATCAGTCTGTCCTCCATCCCCACAGCCAGCTTGCCTGTGTGTGCTGCCTCAACCTGTGAATTGTAGGTTCAACTTACTCCATCACACTAACCTTATGCAGATGATTTCCTATCATCAAAAATAATAAAACACTCCAGCTTGCTTTAGAACCAGGTAAGGGCAGTGTGAGAAGGGAATGTACAAGACGAATCTTAAAATCATCAAAGTAGATGGAAAATTCATAAACAACTTGTAACCTGACCCAACAGTGTACTGAAACGTGTCATAGGCATGCTCAGGTTGAGTTTGTTACAGAATATCACAGTCACTAAAATTCAGGGCTAGCAGTTAAAATTTATGGGATCAGAGTTTGGAATAGATTTGTTTACCAAGACTTGGTGATTAAAGAAACTGTACTTATTTGAAAATAAATTTGGTTTCCCTAGGGAATTGAAGGCACTTGAGTGTCTTACATTCAAACTTCTGGTTGAATTCAGACAGGGTTTCTCTGATATAAATCCACATCTTTGGTATTGTCTCTGTAATCACTAAAACATCATGTGCTGCAGAAGTCTTTTAAGAACCCCCCACCACGAAGCTGAGGCATCCTCGTGCAGGAAAACATGGAGTTTCCCTGAGTCCCAGTGAGCTTCTAGCTGAATCCCATAGAGGAGAAAGCCAGTTCATGACTCAGAATGTGCTTTTGGAGCAACCAACTCAGCCTGGGGCTTCTTGGCCTGTTATTTCAAGACACGAATCAAGAACATAGCATGTCACCTTCCTCCTGCTATATACGTGTCTTAATAGAAAAATCGGTGATAGAAAGATAATTGCAGCAGCTTGGATTGTGCAGTACACAAGTGTTTGCTGTCACAGTGTGTACATTTGAAAAGGAGCAAGGTAAAAAGAAAACCCACCAGCCAAAGCCCAGTCAGTGAGCATTTTAGGCTTAAACATCAATCCAGTATTTAACTATCTAAGTATGTATCTGTTGATATTGGAATAAGCTTTCTTATGTATATGAACATCTGTGAAAGAAGAAGCCTTGTATCTTCTCACTAGTGGTTGTTACTGTGGTAAAGAAATTCAGGTCACAGCCTGGTATGGCTGTGCTCACTTGTAATTCCAGCACCATGGGAGGCTGAAGCAGGAGGCTTGCAAGTTTGAAACAACCCAGGCAATTTAGTGACTTAGTGATCCCTGCCTCAAAATAAAAAAGAAAAAGGAAAACAGCCAAAAAACAACTGAGGGCATGGCTCAGGGTGAAAGGCCTGGATTCAATGGCCAGCATCACAAAAATAAATAATTAATAAAACTGTGAAATTAATCAATTCAAGTTGCTCTCAAGGTTTCTTAGAATGTCTTCCTACGGAGGGCTTAGTTTTGCCCTCCCCTGTGTCCTCAGTCTGTCACGCAGCCCCACAGCCACCTTGCCAGTGCTTGCTGTTTGTCACTGGGTGGACTGGCTGAGGCCACAAATGAAGTCAACGCCACATCACAACCAGAAAATCTCAGCATCTATCTCCCTCTGACAGGGAGCCGTGTGTATGATTATATTTGCATGTGTCGGATGGTATTTTAAAAATAATTTTGTCTAAATGTTGCAGGCAATATTTTGCAATTTCTTTTTGGAGGTAGGGCCTTGCTCTACAGTTCAGGCTGGCCTTGACCTCACCATTGTAAATAGCATGTGGGAGGCCACCTGGAGACAGGCTTTGTGGGAAAAAAAAAACTATTCCTGTCCAGCTGTGAACAGGGACTGAAACTCAGGGGCAGACTTCAGCAGCTAGCTGAGAAGAACCGAATTTATTTTATGTGTGTGTGGATGGGCTGACATCAAGAGAGAGAGATAGCAGCAGCTATCTAGGAGAGAAATTAATTGTATTTAGGGCTTAAAAAGGGGGCTGTGATCACAAGGAATGCTTATGACTGAGGGTCCAAGAGCAGCCATTGCAGGTGTGAAGGCGATCACTGGACTTCTCAGCCTGTCAGAGATTAGATCTGGAAGAGTTCTTGGGGGAATAAACATGAAGGGAGATGATTCCAGTTTTGGACACTGTATTGACCCTGGATCTAGGGTATTGGCCTTAAACTTGCTACACAGCCCACACTGACCTTGGGCTCACGATCCTCCTGCCTCTGCCTCCCAAGTGCACCGTGATACCAGGCTGACAAAGATCTGCATAGCACCCTGGGCAGGTGGCTTGGTGCATCTTCAGATCCCCAGTCTTCCCCACTCATGGGGCACAAGAGAAGAGGAGCTGGTAAGATTCAAGGGCACAGAGGTGGCCTTTCCCTCCCCATGCCTGCTTTCAGGCAGGAGCAGCTGTGCTTCCAAGCCATGGCAGCAGCAGAGCCATGAGCCAGAGCCACAGGGCTGCAGGGCTTAGGTCAGGAACGAGGTGCGAACAACAGTGCCCTCGTGGGCCTCTTGCCTGTGGCCACCTAAGGCCATCTGGGTCGGAGGACCCCAGGAGTAGCCCAGGACAGCACAGGGCAACAGAGCCTCTCCTATGCCAGTTGCCGGCCCTCCCCCCTTTCCCGCACCAGGCCTTGCTTGTGGGCTGCAGACTTCTCTGACCCACTTCCAGGGCCCTGGGGCTGCTCTTCAGGTCCATCTTGAAGAAGTTGAGGGCAGGGCCTGGGGATGGCTGTTGGGGGTGTCATGAGTCCCTGCAGCCTCTCACTTGCAGTATGGCCTTGGGTATGGGCAGGGAAGGCTCCAGCCTGTTGTGAGGGAGACTTGTGAAGGCTGGAGCTAGCATACATTTAACTTGACTTCCATCTGTTTAATGTTCAGATGTAGAGGAAGTGAACTTCCATTGGTGCACAAAAGTGATAGGCAGACTGGGAAGCACCGAGGGGAAGAGGACCCACCCTGCTCACTCCGCATCACGAAGCACATTCGCTGCATCTTGACACAACCCCAGGGAGATAGAGCACAAGTGCAGCTAGGACGTCACATTAACTGACATTTTTCCATCCAAAGCTTCCATAAAATCTTAACTCCAAGATGCACCATTCACATTGGGCTTGTGCCCGGAGGCACACTACTCACCTGGACTTCTCCTCCACATGCCAGTCCCTTGCTTGGTGACTCATCCGTTTTCCAGTCACTTGCTCATGCTGTTTCCACTGGCCCCAGGTCTAAAAAACCTACCTGCCACCTGGAGAATTACAGTATTTTTCAATCCTTTTCTCATTGATTGTCTGTGTTACATAATTTAGCTATTGTGAGTAATCCCAGGCTTGTAAGATTCTTACCTATTTGAAGGGGGAAATCTCACATATATACACACATACACATCAGGAGCAGGTATTCGCTGGATACCTGCTGTGTGCCAGGTGTGTAATGTTAGATGCTGGGGATTTAAAGGCAATTATGGCCCCATCTCACCAGCCATTGAGGTAGCTTATGGTGAGTGTCCAAGGCGATGGCAGAAAGGCTCGCAAGGAGGAAACAGGGTACCTTGCTGCCCTCAGTTGGCTGAGGAAGGCTTTCTAGAAAAACAGCATCGGAGTTGGACCAGGAAGGGTTATTTGGGTGACAGATATGCACTATTATCTGACTTTCTTAGAGATCACCGGCCTATCTTCATTTTTGCTTCTATAATTACAAGAGAAACTTTCAACTTGGTTCTAACAACACAGCAAGTTTATTTTGGGGTTAAATGTGTCCCATTTTTTCCATACCTTCAGTGGCCATTTATTCATAAAAACATAATGAGCAGAAACTGTGGCTGTGTAATTTAAGGAGAACTCAATTTTATCTGTAGAAGTTCTTTGTGACTTTGATTACATTCAACATTAATAAGATGTGCAAAGGCACAGTGCTTCAATGTGTGTAAAACGATTTCTATAGTAAATGATTGTTTTAGCCAAGTCACTGATTCTTCCCATACTGAGTGCCCAGGAGTTTATAGGGAGATAATAAATGTGACAGGTGTGATGGACAATTTTTCCCTTCAAAAATGCAAAAATGGAAAGTGTAAATGAGGACCAAACTCTATAATAGATATTGTGAAATAGGAAGAAAATGTTCAAGGGGGAGGGTGGGGGAGGGCATAAAAAAAGAAGGAAAAAACGGAAACAAAGACTATGTAAATAGAGAGGTGAAGGGGCTGAAGGGAGGGCAGGGAAATGGGAAAAAATAAGAATGTACAGGTACAAATTCCGAATGATGAAAGTGGTCATAATGAATACCTAAAATGTACCAATAAACTTAATTTAAATAAGGCAAAAGTGGTCAGGCCCATTGGCCCAGCTGCTCAGGAGGCTTAAGGCAAGACAATCCCAAGTTTGAACTCAGCCTGTGAGGATTAACAAGATCCTGTCTCAAAATAAAAAATAAAAAGGGCAGGGAATGTAGCTCAGTGGTACAGCACTTAATTGCCTGGCGCATGTGAGGCCCCAGGTTCAATCCCAGCACTGCAAACAAACAGAAAGACACAAGTGGTGCGCTGGTTCTAGTGTAAGGGTCCGTTTCTCTTTCCCCATGTACTTGACATGATCTCTAGTGTCGGCTTTTTCCGTCCTCTTCCTCGCTGTCATTAAAAAGTATTCCTAGCTTTGCACAAAGACCCTACACTTCCCTTTTTCTTCTGTACTCCTCCAGAAAAATGAGCTGTTGGGCCAGGGATTTAGCTCAGTGGTTTCACTGCCTACCTTCCAAACACAAGGGCCCGAGTTCGATCCCCAGTCCAAAAAAAAAAAAAAAAAAAAGCTGTGTTTTTGGCAGCTGCTCACCTGAAATGCCACTCAAGGTTAGCTCCTTGTGTCCGGAACCCGTGACAACGTTTTGGGAACATAGTACGCGGGGATTGGCACAAATGGTTTCTCTTCCAAATAAAAACTGGCTGCAGGAGGGAGAGTAGCAAAAGCCCCCGATTTGGTTACAGTTCCAGAAACAAGTCTGGCAACGGCCCGGCCAGCACATGGGTGGCCTTCGGAGCTTGTCGTCCACCGGTTTGGGGCTGGCAGGCTAGACCGCCGCTGAGCCTGGAAAGGGAGCTGCGGCAAAGCGCTTGGCCCGGATTTGCAGCCATTAACCAGGTCAGCACTGCTGGCCGCCGCTGTTGCCTCAGGTGGGGTGAATCAGGTCTATGGGGACGTTTGACATCTCAGGGCCCCTCTTATTCTAATCTGCTTGTGTGAGCAGAGTTCTTTGCATAAACATATCCGTGGAAGAGGAAGTTTGGAGGAGGAACATTGTTGCATAATGGCTTTATGAATAAAATACAGCTCCCGAAAGCCTTTTTACTGTTACATTTTCAGGTTTTAGAAGACAGTTTTAGAATCTTATAGTAAGAACAAATTTAGACACCCTCCTAAGATGTGACGCATTTGATGCAAAATATAGATGGGCAGGGGAGAGCATTTCCTATTAAGAAGTCCAATTAGATGACGGCCACTAAAATATATATGAACGAAAGTAAGTCATTGACACAATAAAGGCTAATTAGGTCCAGGAAGCCGTGTACAGGATGGGCTTCTCATAGGCTGGCTCTAAAAGCAAAGGTAGTCACTTTTTATTTGGGGCATAAAACTAAAGTACAGGGATTGGGACCACATTTCTTTGGCTCCAGGGGCATCTTTCAACCATACAGAAGCAGAGCAGACAAGCCCTGGGACGTCTCCAGGGTCACAGGCTTTCTCAGGTGCTGCTTGGGTTTGCAGCTTAATTATTTAAATGTTTCCAGACTCAAATGACCGATGAGCTAACGTATCTTTAATTCAGACATTCCCAGTACCGGTTCTAATATGTGTCTTGATTAACTGAGGTTAAAGTCCCATGCTATGTCTCTCATTTCCCTGCCCACGTTTTACATGGCACAGTTAAGGTTTTTAATCCAAATTTCAGGGGGACAGAGCCCTACCTGAGCTCTAGCCCTCAGAGAAAGCTTTCATGAAAAAGGGCTCCGTGATTTGCTGTTGCTGATTTCCCAGAGAAAAACAATGGTGTCTGAATAAAGAAGGAAACTGATGCTAGAATGTTCCGCTTAATTTAGCCCTCCAAAGATAAACACACTGGTGAATCATTGCGTGCGGATGCTACCATTTCACATTAATCCTGTAACCTTTTCCCACTTGCTTCCGGTGGACTGAGTGGGTGGAAGGTAGGTAGATTCACAGAGGGAAGAGTGTGGCCTGCCAGCCTCCTGCTTAGATTTCCTAAGGTTCAAGCTGTTTCTGATATAAGCAATTTCTCCCGGGGGCTCTTAAAATAAGACATTAAAGAATAACAGAATATGTGAGAAGGATGCAGTTTATGGAGATGCTAGGAAGTTTAGGAAACGTACTAATCATGAAGCTTATTAAGTAATTTAACTATCTCAAATGAATTACAGGTGCCCTCTAGCACGGTACAGGTACTTATTGAATCTGGATCCTTGGTCCTGAAACATTGACCCCAGAATAATCCCCAGAACTGCCAATAAAAAAGATAAAGAGCCACAGAAAATTATTTTCCTAACCCTAGAAAGCTGGATCTGTGGATCCGCTGTTCCTTTTCTGTATCTTTTTAGCACGTGGTCCATTTTCCCAGTTGGAGTTGGCTGAGCTGGTCATTCATTCTCAGGTTTGTTTCTTGGTAGTTATTTGTGTTGTCTGAGCCTCCCTAGGAAAGAAACTATCTCACCTGTGTTTGTCTCCCAGGATTATAAGCAGAGTATCGGTAGTAAGTGCTTAACACTTAGTGTTTTTGAATGGATAAGATAGTGGGTTTGCAGCAAATGAATGCTCTTGGGAATGCCAAACCCTTCTGTCAGAATCACAGTGTCCAACTACATGGCTGTCACTAGGGCTCTGCAACCCCACTGCAGGTCCCTTGCCCTCCTTGACTGGCCCACAGCCCCCGCCCTCTTTCCCATCATGGTCCCTTTGCGGTCAGCAGAGCTCTTCTTTCTCCCCTCCTGGTTTCTGTTCCTGGGGTTCATATCGAGCCCACGTCATTTGGCTGTATTCTCTGAGACTCTTTTTCTGCTCTTGATGTATAGTTTTCGTCTCTGGGTTCTCTGTTGCCACACTTTGGAAAAGCACATCTGTCTGGCCTTATTATAGAGAGGGGAGGGACAGGAATGATTTCAGGAAGAGTTGCTCAGCCTGGCCTCAGTGAAGTAAAAGAAATGTCACTGAGGAGCTGCTTGCTGTCCCCACCGTCAGGTACCTCCATGGCTTGTGGTGGGGAAAGCCTCTCGCATTTTCATAGCGTGGAAATGAGTCCTTTCAATCAGGCGATGCCACCCTTACCTATAGACTGTCCCAAAATAAGGTGAAGTCCTTTTGCCTGCAATCCCCATAGCAAATGTGGGCACCCAAGATGGAGATAATATGCATTGCATATATGTCATCTTTGTAGAGTTTCGCTTTCTTCTACCTGGACTCTTGGATGTTTCTTCTACCTGCTGTTCCTCATGGAGAGCCAGTGATGGGGGAGTTGGAGGAATTCGATCCCCCCTATTCCACTTAACGCGTAGCTTCAGTTGTATACTTGCTAAAAGGGTTTTTTTAAAGTCTTTATTCAGCATTGACTTAAACACTGTGTGTGCATATATAAACACTCTACTTCTGAGTTACATGTCTGGCCTATTTTATTTTGAGACAGGCTCCTTCTAAGTTTCCAAGGCTGGCCTTGGGCTCACAAGTAGCTGAGATTATAGGCATGCCCTACTGTGCCTGGCGGGACCCACATTTTTGAAGGCCCTTTGGAATTAGACTCTTGCAAGTCCATTGTATTAACATTCTTCGTTATTTATAATTCTTCTCTTTCTTTCCTACTGAATACTCTTTCATTAACTGCTCAAATCCCTCTACTCACACCCTTCTTGGTAATTTCTTCACCCGCCTGCCATCTCTTCGACTTACTCCTCAGTGCTTAAGACCTCAAGTGCACCTGTAGAAGCAGCCATGGGGACAATGGCCCCAAAGAGATCCACATCTGAATCCCCAGAGCTAGATATACATCGCTTCATATGTCAGAAAGAACTTTTCAAGTCTAAGTTAAGGATATTGAATTGGGGAAAAGATCCTGGATGATTCAGCTGCCTTGAGCACACCCCAAGTGTCCTCCCAA
This sequence comes from Fukomys damarensis, assembly GCF_012274545.1. Taxonomy (NCBI): domain Eukaryota; kingdom Metazoa; phylum Chordata; class Mammalia; order Rodentia; family Bathyergidae; genus Fukomys; species Fukomys damarensis. The sequence goes on along the minus strand of NW_022900926.1, from coordinate 16,425,836 downwards.
GTGGGAGACAAGAAGGTCAAACGAAGAGAAGGCAGTGGGAGGACAGAGGCAAATTTGGAAGAATTCTGCAGAGCTGCTAAGCTGGAAGAGATCATGTCAGAGCCTCCAGAAGGAATACAGCCCCAGAACAGCTTCACTTTACCCCCATAAAACTCATTTCAGATTTCTCACCCAGAACTGCAGGAATGCATTCGGGTTGTTTTAAGCCACTAAATTTGTTACAACAGCAAAAGCCAACCAATACCAATGAAGACAGTGGAAGAAACCAACTGAAAGCAGAACTGTGAAGTGGGTAAAGAGGTAGAGAGGATGGCCAAGTGCTTCTCTAAGAACAGGCACAGGGCTCCCCCTCCAGGCCCATTTCCCTGCTAGTCTCAGGTCTGGTAGATCCTGGTTATTTGCCTACCTGTCAGATGCAAGTCTTTCTTTCTTTTTCTTCCATGACTCCCAGTAACTTTTCTGTAACCTCAGTGGAGACATCTCTAAGCCTTCCATTTCTCAAAAACAGTAGTTAGACGTTTGCTGGGGTCTAGCAAGTTCTTGTAGGTCCATTGAGGTGGCTAGCGTTGCTGCTAACTGCTGACTGTGAGTTGTAAGCATGATAGATCAGCCCTTTGCCATTGAATGGAAGTAGGACCTCCCTTGAGAACAATGGCAGCCGTGGGAGAAGTCTGGAGACTTCATCCCCGGTGAAATGAGCCAGGCATTCATCTATCACCCTCTGTATACTCGGCACTGTGCCCTGGGTGTCCTTGGCTGATGAAAAAGATCAGGTCACCTCCACTTCTCTCTCCGGTGAATGCCTGCACGGGGAGATGGGAGCAATGAAGCATCATTCTCCCAATTAATCTAAATATTAGTATTTGTCCCCTGCCCACTGCCCCATTTTTTAAAACTAGTAGATGGCAGATGTGCCATTGTGGGAGAACACTAAACTTTCATTGGGCCATTTAAGGAGGTCAGGCAGAGAGTGGACACATGCTTATGGCATTTTAAAAATTTTCTTGTTGCTGAAACATGCGATGGCAAAAAGGAAGAATCACCCTGCGTAGAACACAGTGTCCACTGGTTCATCCATCACTTATTTGGTAATGAATTCATTTCAAAAACAGTTGTTCAGTAATGTTCAAAGACTTGTGAGGAAGATGGACAAGATTTCTTTCTCAGATTATGTGGCAGTGAAGGTAACCATAAATGATAACTAATTGTTCTAGCTAGCAAACATCTTCTTACTAAATAAATGTTTATCCATTTAAATTCAAGTCACATGAGGCTAAAAATACCTGGTTGGTGAATCCTAAAGAGACCATGTTTGGGAAAATTTGGGGTTGGTAAATGGCATTTCTGTAGGAATGGCTCAGTAAGATCCAGCCTACATCTTTCTACTTTTCTATGCTATACAGATAGTTTCGTGAATCCAACCTTTCTTTAAAGAAGTGTGAGTATGGGAGGGATGAAGAGGGAATCAGTCTATTTTGCTGGGCACAAATGCTTTTGGGAGCAGAGCAAACCCTGTAGGTGTTGCAGCTAACGTTAGACAGCAGAGAATGGTGGGACTGGCAAACTCAGAATACAAGCCTTGTCTGATTAATGTTCTAGCTCTGGCCTGACCCAATGACCATGTCAGTGGCCTGGATTCGGTTAGACTGCCAGTTGGCAACCCTTTTTGCCCACCTAAGAAAACAGTAGCTTGACCCTTTCTTCTCTTTTCTGTTTGAGATGTCGTTGCCTTGTGTTGCCAAGCTGGTCTCAAACTCCCAGACCCAAGTGACTCGCACCTCAGCCTCCCAAGAAGCTGGGGCCAAAGGTGCATGCCACTGCAGCTGGCTCTGCCCTCTTAAAGCCTACCAGAGAAACTTATGGTCCTCACGGGGAAGCCGAGCTAGGAGGATCACTTGGGCCAAGTCAGGCCAGCTGGAGGCTGACAGCTGGCTCTTCTTGAGGCTTTTCTTGTCCGCTTGGGGTGAATACCCATCATATTTTTGATTCTCTGGTGGCTTGTGGAGAGAGCTTGTTTAGGCGGATATTCCTGGAGCAGACTCTCATAACCAGTTTTTACCATTGGGTGGTTTTATACCAGTAGGCTAGGCTCTGCCACAGGCAGCAGTAACGGCTCTTTAGGCACCAGGCCACCTTCTGGTAGATCAATAGAGCCACAAATTCTATTTGCCAATAACTCGGCACCAAATCAGGCAGATGCCTTCCTCTCCATTCCGGTGACCTGATTGTATTGCAGCCAGTAGAATAATTTTTTGAGCATTGGCCATAATAAAGTATATGTAAAGTTCCTGAAAACTATTTTTTAAATACTTCAAATGATAAATCAATTGAGCTGAATAATGGTAAGCATAAGTCATTCTGTTTTGATATATAGATTTATAATTTAGTCTTCCTTCAGAAATAATTTTTAAATGCAGCTATCTCCTAAAGTTGAGAAAGAGCGGTGTATCTCAGTATAATGAGGCAGAAATGCTACCGTGTTTATTTTCATTCCGAAACGAATGAGTATCACTGGAGATCAAGAGATTTTTTTGTCTTTTTTGTTTTTTTTTTTGGGGTACTGGGGATTGAACTCGGGTCCTTTTGCTTGCAAGGCAGGCCACTGAATTGCTGAGCTAAATCCCCGGCCCCAAGAGATTTCTTTTTTGCCATGCTACAAAGGCTTAGCCTTAAACATTGAGGCAGGAACCTGTGGCTTTAAAAGGAAGTACTCTTTCACACTGAAAATGGGAGTTCCAGTTGTTTCGACAGAACAATCAACTAATTAATTAATTAGGCAAACCAGTAATTACTACATCGGATGGTAGTTTGTACAAGTCAGTTTGCCACTGAGTTGTGGGCTGTTATTTGGACCCTGGCTTGAGTCTCAGATGCAGGAGTCAGCTCTGGGCGAGAAGGAAGAAAATCCATGAATGGGGCCGGGGATTTAGCTCAGTGGTTCCACGCTTGCCTGGCTAGCACAAAGTCCTGAGTTTGATCCCCTGTACCACAAAAAATAAATAAATAAAAAGAGAGAAAGAAAAAAAAGAAAAGAAAGGATAACCCATGGATGGTGTCCTGAGTTAGAGTCACCCGGAAAAAGGCCTCCATGGGGCTTGCGTCTGGACGCGGGGCTAGTCCAGGTGTCCGATAAGGGATTTTCTGACATATTTTTGCAGGATCAGACCGCTGCTGCACTTCCTTCTCAGGGGGAATTTCAGCTTTGTGTAGGAGTCTGGTTCAGGGACTTCGGCACACTAGACTGACGCCCATTTGTGAAGGAAACCAGGACATTAAGGGAGGAAAGGGAAAGGAAGAGGATGAGAAAGATTTAAGATGTGTCATGTCCGCATACCAACTCCCCATGGTAAATGTAATCACTATGTCCTGCAACCTGCACTAATAAACACTTTTTAAAATCCCATTTGCATATTGGAAATTGCTTGTTAGGGTGCACCCACATACATGGCTTTCGTTAGAGGAGCTAAATATACTTTACGTCCTGGTGACCCACCTTTCCCTGGCTGTCAGGTTTCATTTTCTTTCACTGAGATAGCCTGGAGATTTTGTTCTGTTTTGCTTTTCTCCTAACCACCAGCACCTTCACATTGAGATTCCCTGCCAAATAAACATGTGCTCCTGAGCCCCACATGGGCCTTTAGTCCCTGTCATTCTTTTGCATTGTCACTGGAAGAGAAATACATTCCTGGGCTTTTATTATCTCCCTGGGAAGCCTACCTTCTTCATTCTGTAAGCCTGAAGCCAGCAATAGATACCAAGTGTGTAGAGTGTTCATACCAAGAGCATATGTTAGCATTGACTTTTTAAATCAACTGTTCAGGGTAGGAATGTGACTCAGTGGTAGAGCACTTGCCTAGCATGTGAGAGGCCCTGGGCCTAATCCCCAGCACCTCAAAAAATGAAGCAACATTTTCCTATTTTTCCAGACAATCTTAGTTCTATGAGGATTATGAGAATTTCGCCAAACTGGGTGGGGGTTGGGGGAGTGAGGTAAGATGTGTGTGGGGAACTTTGGTAGGTCACAGTAGGAGAGAGAAGAGTTCACACCTATATTCTTTCTTCAGAGTAGGGCCTGGGGGCTGCAAGAGTTAAGGGAAGTGGTTAGAAGGGGGAACATTTGAACAAAGCTGAGAGTGGATACCCCAAATTAATCATGGCACCAATTGTCTTTGGGCATTAAAAACTTACCTATGAGGCTGAGGCAGGAGGGTGGCAAGTTGAAGGCCAGCCCGGGCAACTTGGCAATAGCATTGAGTATGTTGCTCCTTGCCTAGTGAGCACAAGCCCATGGGTTCCATCCCCAGTGCTGCAGAAACCAAACCAAAGCGAAACAAAACAGCAACTTGCTCAAGAATACTCAGCTTGTGACCAAGATGAGGATTCTAACCCAGTTCTTCCCAGAATAATAAAGAAAATGCTATTTTTTATCCATATAAGTTAGAAAGACTATCACAAGAAACATAAATAACTTACAATGAATTTTAAGATATACTTTGAGTCAATAGTATGAGAAACCAATACAATCACTATACTTTTTGTGTGGTGGGGAGTAAAAATGGAATAATGGAAGTTTCATGTGCTTCCAGTTTGGGAGGAAAAATTTCAGAGAGAAGGTGAGAATTATGTCATTACTTGAATGAAGGAAGGAATGTGACCCAGTAGGAATTGGAAAGGAAATGCATTGAGAGTTCAGGAGAAAGATATATACACCTAGTTGGTGGAAATAGCAATGAACCATATTTACCACCTCCCAAAAAAGGAAAAGAACATGGCAGAGGCAGGAGGACAAACAGAACTTTGATGGTAGGCATTAGAACAGCAGCTGGCTAGTGAATAGGGCACTGCCATAATCAGAAAAAAATTAAGCATGCTTTCTCTTTCTCTCTCTCTC
>NW_022900926.1:16413448-16420819 GCF_012274545.1 Fukomys damarensis | reverse complement strand
TATACAACACGAGAATAAAAAGTCTTAGAAGCCAAGATCAAGGTGAAATGAACAGTATTTAAATAAAAAAGTATATTGCATTAATAAGACCGGCTTCCTGTGGACATTTGAGATTGTAATGTTAAGTGGCATAGGACACACAAGCTGAAACATCATGCAGTGTCTCTTATATGAGAAACCCAAATTTTAAATAAAGAGCAAAATAGAAGATAGATAATTGGAAGTAGGGAGACAGGTCTTTCTCAGATGGGAAGGGATCAAGAGATGGAGTGGGAGAGGAGAGAGGGGAAGGGAATAAAATAAGGAATTAAAATGTGCCATGCACATGTACCAACTCACAAGGAATATAAATGTTATATACTGCATATGTACTCATAAAAGTAAGTAAAAAATGAGAGTAAACTAAAAAATTATAACTCATAACTCATAATTTTAAAAAATCTTGATTAATGATTCATAAAATAGCAAGCTGGGATCTCAATGAGTTTACTTTTATACTTGGCTTTAATGACAATCAAAGTTGAAAAAGATCCCTCACTGAAGGAGATGTCCCTGGCTGAGTCTGCTAAATCATAAGCCAATCCCATCGACCTCCCTTGTGTAATGCTTCGTTGAAACTCAGCTAGTAAATGGCTTTCTCCCCTGCTGTCCTTGGTTATTTTTGACATCCTAATCAGTATGTGTTGCATCTTTGTATTTTAGTGAATAAGTTGAAAAAGCCACCAGAAGACTTTGTTTCCAAACTTTTACAACCAGAAGAGAATTCAGTTTCCTAATTTGTTTTTTGGTACCAGGAATTGAACTTGGGACCTTGTGCTTGCAAGGCAGGCACTGGTGCCGTTGAGGTAAATCCCTGACCCTTTAGTTTCCTAAATTGTGTCAGCTCCATGCTATGAAGCTACTTTAGCATGCTCTGAAGGTGCCAAGGAAATCTATGCAGTAAGCATTGCTTAATGTTGTGTTATCTTCGATTTATTTTTGTGGTGCTGGGGATCAAACCCAAGTCCTCATGCAGACTCGGCAAGTGCTCTACCACTGAGCTACACCCCTAGCCCTTTTTCTTCCCTTTTATATAAAATAACGGTTAATAAACGTTCTGATATTTTGTTCCCTGACAACAGGGACTGACATCCTCCTTAGTATGTTACCTACAGTTGGCTCTAGTAACAAAGTTATTTCCATTCTTTTAGTAGTTGCTCTGAATTTTTGAAAACATATGTGCTATAAATTTGTGAGCTAACTTAAAATCTGAAATATTCACTGTATCTGAATCTAATTTAAAGTCACCAAATGTTTCTGTTTTCCTTTAATGCTTTGGAATGCCTCCGTTTCATTATGCTTATCTAACTTTACCCCTTTAGGTAAATGTTTTTGTTAATTACGGTTTCACAGTCAACAGTTATCTGCATGTATTAATACATGTTATTAGTTTCTTACACTCTGGGTTTTTGTTTTTTTATCCTGCACCTTCTGTCTGGGTTTCTTTTTCATCTTACCAAAGTAATGTGCACCCTTTGGTGATTTTTAGTCTGAATATGAGGTGATGGAAATGTCAGTAATTGGCTGATGAATGGTAGTATAGCTGAACAGAAAATGTAGGAGTGACAGTCACTTTCTTTTGCATCTTGTCTCCTGGCAACTACTACTGCTCCTGAGAAGTCTGTTTGGTCCAAATGTCATGACTCTCTTTCATTTCCAAGACTTCCTACTAGTTATTTTCTGTATCCATCTGTCTTTGCCTCCTATCCACCTGTTTTTATTTCATATTTGCCTCTTTGCTTTGGATAGACACCGTGCCTTCACTTATCTCTTACATAAACCTCCTTATTTTAAAAACCCGGACATGGACAGTGTTGTAAAACAGGCAGTCGTGTTATATTAGTTATTATATATACTTGCTTTCTGAGGACTGGCAGTCTTAAGGCACAGTCGCGTGCTGCATAGCAGCAGCATTTTGGTCAAGAAGTAGCTCCGTAGATGAGTGGTTCCCTAAGATTGTGATGGGGCTGAAACATTGATTGCCTAATGACGCAGTAGCCATTGGAACCTCAGCACAGTGTGCTACTCTGTTTGTGGAGATCCTGGTGTAAAAAAAAAAAAAAAAAAAAACTGTGTTGACAGTTACGTAAAAGCATAACTCATACAATTACACCATAGTGCATGATACTTTGCAATGATAATAAACCACTATGTCACTAGTTTATGTATTGATGATATACTTTTATTGTTCTTTTACAGTGGGCTCCTTCTACTTATTTACTTACTTTTTTTTTTTTTTTTTTTTTTTTTTTTTTTTTTTTTTTTTTTTTACTGGGGATTGAATGCAGGGCCTTGCACTTGCAAGGCAGGTACTGTGCCACTGAACTACATCCCCAGCCCTCTACTTATTTATTTAAAAAACGAGTTTACTCTGAACAGAATCCCGACGTTACCCGGGCAGCAGCCTCCTCTGTCTCATCCTTAGCTTGTCTTTTGGCTGTTCTGTGAGGCCACACTGAGCCCTGAGCGGTCCGGGAGTGGGTCAGAGTGCAGTGACAGCCACGCATGATGAAGTCACCCACCGTCTCACACCAAGTCCCGTCTTTGCAGGAAAGTCATGAGAAACCTGCAGCGTTTTATAGGCATCCAAGTCATTCACTTCTTTGAGTCAGAGAGAGCAGCCCTAATTTCCTTAGGGGTGGCACGGTTGCAAGTGTTGTACTTGGGGACTCACACATGCTAGGCACATGTTCAACCACCAAGCCACACCCCAGCCTGTTTATACGGCTTTCTGAAGAAAGAACTAATGGTGTGCTTAGTGACACATTTGAAAGCCCAGAAGCCACCAGCCGTGGCTGTTGCTATCTCTGCCAGACAGGCCTGCAGTCACAAATAACATATATATATATATTTTTTTTTTTGCAGAGGGTAATAAAAAACATGAGTACTTGGAAGGCTGAGGTAGGAGGATCGTTGTGAGCTTGAGACCAGCCTGTTCTACATAGTGAGTTCCAGGTCAGCCTCAACTACATAGTGAGACCCTGTTGCAAAATATCCCCTCCTCCCAAAAAATCTTAGTACATTGAATTGAATTTTAAAAATTCATTGGACAACTGATAATTATACGTGTGAACTGTATGAGTGCCTGCACTCATTGTGCAATGATTCAGTGGGGCAATCACTGTATCCATACCTCAGATGGTTATCTTTTCTTGTGGTGAGAACGTTCACATCCTTCTCTGCTAGCTATTCTGAAATACATTATTGCTAACTCTAGTCATTTTAGTGTGTAATGGTGCAACAGAAATTATCCTTCCTAATTTACCTTTGCACCTGTTGAACAACCTCTCCTAAACCCTACCCACTTCTTGGTCTCTGGTAACCATTGTTCCATTGATTACTTCTGTAAGAACAGATTTTTAGACTCCACAAACAAATGAGATCCTGCAGTCCCAATCTCTGTGTTCCAGGCTTATTTCACTTAGCCTAATGTCTTTTGGGTTCATCCATGTTGTCAAAGATGACAATTTCATTTTTATGGCTGAATAATATTCCGTTTTATCCATTTATCCATTAATGGATACCTAGGTTGATCCATATCTTTGCTAATTGTGAATAGTGCTGCAGGGAGCAGGGAACAGAGAAATCTCAACATACTGATTTCTGTTAAACAAGTAATATCTACAGGTCTTTCGGCCATTTAAACTCAGATTATTTGTAGTTTTTGCTATTGAGTTTTTTGAGATCCTCGTGTATTCAATGTATCAAGCCCTTGTCAGATGTGTAGTTTGCAAGTATTTTCTCCTTCTGTAGGTTGTCAGACATCCTCACGCAAGCAGCCTTCTTAACAACCCTGCTGGTGAGGGCTGGTTCTTGTCTGAGGTGGAGAGGCTTAGAGGGTACCTTGGACAGAGGGCTCCAAACTACCCCTGGTCTCCAACAAGCCAGTCTGCATCCAAGCGAGCTGAGTAGTGTACTAATAGGACAGTGAATAAAAACAGAACTAAGATCTCATCTTTTGAAACATAATATAAAGTAGTTATGTGTCTCAGTGCTGCTTCTGTGCCCCACACCGTCTCGGGGACTGTTATCAAAGGCCCACTGAACATTTTGGGTTCAGGCATTCCCCAACTAGAGCAGATTAACTGTGGATCGGAATTAAATTAAAGGAGGGAGGGAGTCCTCCCTGCAGCTTGGGGAAAACAGTCTACTTGCTGTGTGGTTTCCTTGCTCCACGGCCCTCTAAGGCTGGGGAGGTGGTCATGGAGCCCGTGGTCAGTGCAGTGGGACAGGGAGCAGGTGTCCTCTTGGGCAATGATGCTGATGCTCATGGCCAGTGTTGCTATTTCTGCACATCATTCTGTGTCGCCCACCCTTTGTTTATTTTGTGAACCCTTGGTACAGAGGTCTCGGTTCTTAGGGGAGGAGGGTAGCAGAAAATGAAGGGGAATCCTGTGGCCAACTAACCGAAAGGATTACTTTCAGCCACTTTATTTTAATGTAAAGATTCTTACGTTACTGCAGATTTATAACTACGTGTCTGTAGAGTGTGATGTGGTACAGATTGCAATGTGGGATGAATAAATCAAGCTGATTAACCTGTCCGTCCCACAAATGCTCACCACCTACCATTTTAAATTGCAAAAGATGCACCGGAGGACCATAGTCCTTTCTCTGAAACCCTGGGGGCCAATTGGGTTTCAGAATTTAGAAAGGTAATGTAATGCATATACTATATATTTTTACCCCTAACAGGGCCTGAACAGATTCTCATCATCTGCAACGTGAAAATATCTGTAGCAAAATATGATTATTCACTCTAAATGGGACAAGTAAAGATTTTAAATAGCATGCAAGTCAGGCTGAGACGTCAGATGTGTTTTGGAGCCCATCTTTTAAAAAAAGACATGAGATTTTTTTTCCTGAACTTTCTAGATTTTAGAATTGTGTATAAGAAATGGTGCATCTTAGATTTATCACATTAAAAAGTGGTTATTGGACGATCCTTGGAACCTCGTCAGTATTATGAGAAAAAGTGTGTTTCAAATGATCAACAAAACCAACACTTGGCACACAGCCCACCTGTCATGTGGGAACTGACTGTACTAATAAAAATGATTAAATGTTACATTTTGAACCGTGGAAAGGCTGACATAAATGAGTTCATCTGAGACAGTGCACGACCCCAGCACATGACCTCTTAGCTACTCCTTACCAAACCCTCAGACTTGGCCATGTATCTTTTCTCTGTGTTTCTAATTTTCCTGTTAAATCCTCATTTTTTTTTTTCCTCAGAAATAGTTAGTTTGCCCTAGATTTTGTGCAGATGACACTCACTCTGGCTAGTTGGCAGGTCTTAATCAGGGCAAGGAAAAGAGGTGTGGAAGCCACAGTGGCCTCAGTTTTACGGGAGTGAAGCACTTTTTTTAAAATGTGGAAAAAAATTTGTTTCGATTCATAGAGTGATAGAGCCTTAAAATCACGCCACAGAATTAAAATAACACAGATTAAAAACTCAGGGCAGAATCACTGAGAAATTCAGCTTTGAAGAAAACCTTTCTAAGCTAATAATGGTATCCTAAAGAAAGTATTTGCTTTAACTCTAAAAGACTCTTAACTCCGTAGGGAAACTTGAAGTTACATTAAAAACAAAAATACTTAACTTCAGAAGGTGTTGCAATGAAAGACTAGGGTATAAATAATTTGGAAATGCTTTGTCACTAGGAATTCCAGTGGCATAAAGAAATGCTTAATAAACAACTTCCTTTTTGAGTTTAGCAGGAGGTTTGATAACCCTATGAACTGTTTTTCTAAAAACCTATCAAAATAAAAATATTGAAGAGATTTGTACTGGGAATTCATTGTATTGTAGGTCACGTGAGATCATGATAAATCTTTTTCCTATATGTGAGACAGTGCAGAAAACAGAATTGTGACCCCAAAATCTAATATGGCAAGAGCTACAGGGTTTGGCATGTGATGTTAAGACTACAGTACTTTTTAAGGATGAGAAAGAGTTCCCTGTTCATCCCTGTGCCCTGACATTGTAAGCATTTTTGATGTCTTTGAGGGTCCTATTTGCATAAATAAATTACAGAAAATAAAATAAAATGGCTTTTCCCGTATTATTTGATGACTTTTTTCTTGATTCTCAGGTTTCTATTACTTAGATGGCTGCAGATTGTAATGTGCCGTAGAATCCCCTACCCAGACCTCTTTTGACAATTACTTCTTGTATTATTAGTGACATTTACTGAAATCTCTTCAAATATTTTTAAACAGTAAGGGGGCAGAAATTCTGACCACAACCAGGAAAGCTAATCATTATAAAAACATAACCAGAATGGAACAGCAGCGCTAAGCTTCTTAGAATTTAAAGAGAGCAGAGATATCAGATAGTCTTTATTTTTAAATGTTTTATCTGCTACTCCCTGCCCTCCTCCCTCAACAACCAGCCAAGCAGTTGAACATTTTCAATTGAAAAATTGCCCAGTCATTCACTGATGTTGGTGATAAAGGCTGCAGCCTCTTTAACCTCAGAGAAAGGATCATTTATTGGAGCATTTTTAGAGATTCCTTTTTACCTTTTCATTGTCTGTCTTTTCCTGCTCCCATTCTGTCTCCTATCTTTTGGAAACACTGAGATTTACATAGCATGTGCACCCCCCCCCACACACACAGTGTGCAACATTGCAGTGGTTTTCTTTCTTTTTTTTCCCCCTCCACCCCCTCCTTTGCTTAGAACAGAGGTAGAAACCCCAGGGGATTCAAATACCCACTTGATAGGCTCGGTCTCTCTTAATCAGCCTGTAATGGAGCTAATGGCTGTTTGTCATCCTCGGAGATATAAATTTCCCGGCGGTGTCTCCCGCAGACAGTGCCCGAAGTATGCTCTGTGCGCCAGCAAGGGCTGATAACCAGAGAAGAGCAGGGTGCTCCGTGAGCCAGCGGAGCCAGGGCTTCCCAGCTGGGCTGCCAGCTACCGCTCGCCACTCCTGAGACATGGACAATGCCGGTAGGTAAAGCAGCACCGAGCTCTCCCTAGCTGCTGCCTTCCTTTGCAGTCTGCTCTTTTGCTGCAGAGGATTTACCTATTTATTGCTCCCGTTCTTCACTTGTACGTTCCACGTACAGGACCCGGAGGCACGGAGTATGTCAGCCCCAGTGTATTGTCCGCAAGGCAATTAGCGTTTGCTTTGAAGTTTGGGAACTGGAAAGGAAGATTATCACGCTGCGTTCGCCTTTGTGCACTGCACTGTTTTCTTTAGGCTAGGGGAAGTGTATGGTGTCGGTGCCCTTTGTGCTTAGCATGGTGGGTGAAAATTGCATATAGTTAGTGAAAAAACTAGGACGAACAGGGCCAAAAGGTAGAGCTGAACATAAACGTTAAAA
>NW_022900926.1:16398171-16413348 GCF_012274545.1 Fukomys damarensis | reverse complement strand
ATATATAGAACGGTGTGCACAGTGAAATAAGAATTCTTTAGTCCGATGCCCTCATTCTGTGCTGGAACGCAATGTTCAAATGTTTCAGAACCTTCTGACGCTTTCACTGCAGAGTTCAGAAATGAGTGGTCAATCGTGTACCTTTAAAAAATGTATTTGTTTTCAATATCTGGTAGCCAGATAAACCTGACTGAGGAAGTGTTTAATTTTTAATGAATTGTTTAGCATAAGATTACTTCTCCGGTGGAACTTTTTTCCTGTGTCGAACTTTTGGAGGGTGCAGACAGTGGGGCGGTTCCCCATTTTGGCGAGCTCAGCCCTCGCTGCAGAATTTCCCCAGCTGTGTTCTGGAAACTCATTAGTTCGGTCACTGAGCTGGAATCAGCTGTGCCCCGGAGCCTCGGGTCTTGGAAGCAGTCGGCGCTCTTCCTCAGAGAAGGTGCCCTCTGACGCGGTCTACACTCCAGCCTCACACTGCAGCCCAGCAGCTTGGTTTTGAGACTGGGCCGTTTTAGTCCTCAGCACAGGTAGCACCGGCAGGCGGAGGTTTTGAAGGCAGCACGTTTTGTGTGGTTTGCTGATGCAGCTTACCAGAAACAAAACTCCGTGATAAAACCACTCCGTCTTTGACCCTGAGGGCCCTGAAGTAAACTGGACCGGTAGAATGTTAGGAATGCAAATGCCCGGGTGGTGGAAGAAGCACAACAAGTGTTAGGAAAGTGTGCACGTGTGTGTGTGTGTGTGTGTGTGTGTGTGTGTGTGTAGTAGTTGTAGTAATAGTAAGAAGAAGGCTGGATTCATGCATATGAATTCTGCCCCCGTGTTTGTGATTGAAACACTCTTGGGCTTGTCATAAAAGCATGGAGGTCTGATGTTCTGTGACACGGCACGATTCGAAGATCAAGGGAAAGCTGCTCCAGTTACAGCAGGAGAGTGAGCAAAAAATAAATAAATAAACCAGGATTTCCAAAGTAGCCTCATTTAAAACTTCTGCCACCCACAATTAATTATACTGACATCCTGGCAGAATTATCACTTTAATTCAAGTGAGTGCCTTTCTTCACTGACTCATGTATTTATTTAAAGGCCATTTAAGAAAAGGCAAGAAATTACAGTAGCAGTCTTTTTGTAGGCTTCAGAAATGTGAAGAGTTGTTATTTCTTTTGTGGCTAACTATAGCTTTGGGGGATAAATGTTGGCACCATTTATAGCTATATTTGTTTATGCTATTAATGCCATTAACAAAATACCTCACCTACTGACAAGCTTTATGAATACTTCGGGCCAGGGATTTAGCTTAATGGTTCTACTGACTGCCTTGCAAGTGCAAGGACCCAAGTTCAATCCCCAGTACCAAAATAAAAAAAGAAAAGAAAAAGAATACTTCTATATTCTGCAGAATGGCTTTTAAAGTAGCATCTTTTATATCATCTCTGATTTTAGGTGTAATTCAAAATATAAACATGTATACCTTGAACTTTTAAATTATATTTTTCAGCACGTGCATTTTACTTTTATTTATTTTTTTTTTATTTTTGGTACTGGGGATCATACTCGGGTCCTTGCGCTTGCGAGGCAGGTGCTGGAACCACTGAGCTAAATCCCTGGAGCTGAAATTATATTTTTCAAGTGGTTCAGAAATGATATCTTTCTTATAAACAGCATATAATTGGCCATCAAAGATTACTTTTCATGGTCATTTTTGGATGACACAAGCACATTTCTTCCAGGAGAGAAATATAAACATTCATTGCACACATATTTCAGTAAATTCTATGGACTCACTATAAGAAAGACATTTAATATATACTGTTGAGCCAAACAAAACCCTGAAATATCTTTAACATCATACCAAGGGGCTCTGTTAGCTTGGAGCATTGCAGTTTCACCAGTGTAGTTAGATAATGACATTAAATATTTGCCTACATGTTTCCAGTCAGAAGTGGGTTTAGGTAGAGGAGATCTGAGCCCAACAGTCTACAGCTGAGCACCCATGCTAGCAAGCGGACCATCGTTTTCAAGGAGCCCGGCCTCTTTTCAGCAAGAATTTCTGCACAGGGATTGGGAAATGGTTCAGCAGAAGCACAAGAGTACCCCCCCCCACACACACACCAGCCAAATGCCTCAGATTTACTCAGATCCCTCAGAACACCACTTGAGACATACTTGTGTGTGGTTTTGTTGTTAAATAAGGAAAAAGGAGCCACTAGGGACCCTGCTCTTTCAGCGGGATGTGTACCTTTCAGCAACCATGCGTTGGCAATCGGTCCAATCACTGCTTGGCAGCGAAGAGCTGACATTCCCACTCTGTCAGGGCAGGAGACATCCCTTCCCCGTAATTGCTGGCTTAGGTATTCCTTTAAAAGCCTTTCCTGGAATGACCATGAAATATTTATCAAACTCTGTGAGTGTGTAGAATATGTTAAGGCAATTTTAGCAATACCTAAGCTTTTCTTCTTCTTTTTCCTGCGGCTCATTTTTCCTTAGAAGTTACATAACACCTCAGCTCGCTGGTCCTTTTAAATGACAAACTCATGACGCTTAACTGCAGTCAAGTTACTCTGCCAGTACCTTTGTGTGCCTCTGTCACCTCTCACTTAAGCTTCGTCCTGAATGAGCAATGAAAAGAGGTGCCCAGGCAACATTGATTAGTAACGTGTGATAATGATCTGAAGCACAGTGTTTTGAAATGAAATTCCACGTTCGACAGGGCAGAGTCCTGTTTTTAAATGCACTACAGCATCTACTGAGCTCATTTCTCCTTACTTGAGATCAGGGTATTTCTGCTGCCCTGTGTGGGTCGTAAGAGTGCCCTCATTCCATTGGAGGAGACAGCTACTGAGAGTCCCTTCACTTTCACCTCCCATTCTATCCCAGAGGCTCAAAGCTTTTCTATCCTTGTTGTACAATCACTGCACCCAAGAGGCCCACAGTCTACAGCTCCCTGCAAAAAGAGGCCAAAGACAATGGAACAGGCAAGAGCATCTTAGGCGAATGCTGGCTCTGCCACCTGCCATCCTAGGAGCCATGAATGAGTGATACACTCAGTGTGCATTAGTTTCTCATCTGTAAGTGGTGACAGTAGTTGTATTGATTTCACAGGATTATTGGGAAGAGGAAAGAAGGTAATGGGTGTACAGGTTTTGCTACCGTGGCTAGCATGTGGTAATACTCTATGCCTGTTGGCTATTTAGAGAACCAGCCAAACCTGGAAGCAGGTAGCTTGATGACAAATTTATGATCTAACAGGATGGCTCTTGGAAGCAGTGCAGATAATAGTGGGAAAAGTGAGCAGCCAGGTGGCCGTGTGAGGAGTATAGCTGGAAACTGATGTGGGTGGTGCCCTGGGCTGGGGGATTGCAGGATGCTTTGGTTGTGTACTGGTAGAGCATGGTGAGCAGATACAGAGGTAGAGACAAATAGATTGGTCAGAGGAGACCTTGGAGGTTTCTGGTTTAAGGATCTAAGACAAGAGATCTGCACTGTGGAACACAACATGAGTTTAAGGGAAAGGTAATGATTTCCATTCTGGGATTGTTGGTTTTGAAACATCTTCTGTGATGTCCACTAGTCATTGTAATAACTATAGTTATGACTTTTTAATACACTGAAAGGAATATGCATCAGGCGTGCGAGCACACACACACGATTCCTTACGGACCATGGATTTCAGATAAGGCAGGCTGGATTGTTTCTTTGGGGTTTTATTCAGTTTAAAATTCTTTTCTGTTTTATCTATGTTCTGCATACTTTGAATCGGTAAACTTGGTGGCAGCTAATGCTTCCTCTCAGCCTTTGGAGGATCCCCTGGGCTAGGGTAGGGAAAGGAGATTTTCAAGTATTTCATCTTTCAACACAGATGGAAAAAGACTAAGCCAAGAGAAAATGCCCCTAAGCACAGAAATAATTTGGGAAAAGACCAGACTGTTCCATAAGAAAATAAGAGCACAAAGACATTTAAATTCAAGCTGTTTGGAAGTTTCAATAAGGAAATCTACCCCCAGCAGCTCAGGCTGTCATGCCTAACTTCCTGGACAGCTGAAGACAGTGGCTCAAGAGAAAGGGTCCCTCTGGATCTGATTCCTTGTGAACACTGACCTGTTTTGAAAAATTCCTAGAATATTTGACTTTGTTTATGAACTTTATTTAGTGCCATTTTGATGCTTCCCCTTTCTCCCCAGCTTTGGTGATATTATGTTCTTATTATCTATAGTTTGCTTAGCCATGATACTGTTAAAGAGAGGTGATATTTAGTCCGTGATAGTAAGCTAGTTTTCAGTATTGAGGATTGAACCCAGAGCCTTCACAGAAAGATACATCCTCGGCATTTTTATCTTTTGAGACAGTGTCCTGCTCAATTACTAAATTGCCCAGGCTGGGGTTCAGCTTTCTATCCTCCAACCTCAGCTTCTCGATGGCTGGGATTATAGGTGTACCATGCCTGGAAAAATATAACATTTTGTATATACACACACATACGTATGTACTTAATATGTGCACAAATACCTGCTTGTACTGTATATATTTCCGTATGTATTTGTGTGTGGATTCTTTGGTTGAATTGCATTTGTCTTGATGTTGAGGAGTGTAATGTTTAATTCTTCTAAAAAATTAAATAAAAAATTAGGACAGATTTTCTTCTTAATTAAAAAGTGCATTCTTATCCTCTGGAACACCAGTTATATTTGTCACTGAACATTTTATACTCTGAAACAAATAGATTTAACAAATTTTAATTTACTGTAAAGCTCATTGTTCTATTTGAATATTATATGATTAATTAAATAAAAATGTTCAAAATCACCTAGGATTCATATAAAAAAATTTTTTTTCTAAGCAAAGATTAGTATTTGATAAATTTGCTTTTTGGAACACCTATTTTTAAAATGCTAATATCATTGTAGAAATCACTGTTCTTTAAAACAAAAATGCCAAATGGAAGAATAAATTTATATTAAAACATAAAAGTACAGGCTGTGGATTTGGCTCAGTGGTTCTGCTGCCTGCCTCGCAAGAGCAAGGACCCGAGTTCGATCCCTGGTACCAAAAAAAACAAAAAAACCAAAAAAAAACATAAAAGTACAAATGGCACTGAATTTTCTTTCTGATTTTTATTGTAATTATAGAGTACTTTTGCTTTTTGAAAATAAACTAACAGACTTGTCTCAAGAATGTATAGAAGCCAGACAAAATTATTTGGCTCCAACATGAAGTTTTCATTTTTGTTATTTTCAAGTCACTGTAATTTGTTTGAGGTGTTTTTTTCTTTGCAACCACTGGATAAATAGGAATATTTGTCAAATGGCGTTAGTCAACAAGAGCTGTTGGAAAAGATACAGAAAATGAACAAGAATGCATTTTGGAGGCTGAGGGGGAAATCAATAAATCATTCGCTATTTTATATTAATTTCATAAGTAAATTAACCACACCCGCTGCTTACACACATGAAGAATTTAGTGTTCAGGACATTTTTGAAATTGTTGAGTTTAATAGCAATAAACAAGTTTCTTAGTATAGTAAGGACACACTATAGAAATAGCATAAAATTCTTTGTCTGTTCTAATATTTGTAGTGCTTCCTGAGATGGAATATAAAATGCAGCATTTCTCAACCATATTAAGCCCAATTTCCTCAGGAGATATCTAGTTACAAGGTAGATACTGTAATTCGGAAATCACTGTTAAAGTCCCCTTTTCCTCATTTTTGTTTTCTGTTTTTACCTTATGCTTCCTCTCCCGAATTCTTCCTAAATTAACTTCCTGTTTTCTAATAATAGGAAGCCATCTTTCATAACTAGCACACTGTTCACCTCCATGCATATTAATGCATGGTTATTTTGGAATTGAACACCTATATCAACTCTGTCCATGATTTTGCTTCTTCTTCCTTGTTGCTAGACTTGGGGGCATTTCATTGCTTTTTAGCTTCACCATCTGATGAAGGAAGGAAGAAAAAGGAGCCAGGTCTTCAAACTGCTAGTGTAGGAATGGAATTCAATGACTGCTATGAGATTGAGAGTTATGCACTTATTTTATTTATCCAAAGAGAACATTGCAAATGAATTATTAAAAATTAATGATATGAGATTTGTATATAAAAGATAATGTCAAAGATCTATTTCTGTAAACCATGTGTCAACAATATATCAAAAACAAAGGCAAACTATATTCAACTAAATGTAAAATGTCTATGAAGAAAAACTTGTGAATGCCTCCATTCCCTTGGCACTAAGTGAAGTATTTTACACATGTTGCAATCAGTGGCCTGTAATCCCAGCTCTCTGAGAGGCTGAAGCAGGAGGGCCCTAAGTTCAAGCTCAGCCTAGGCAACTTAATAAGATCCTGTCTTAAAAAAATTAAAAAGGGCTAGGATTATAGCTCAGTGCAAAGGCTCT
This sequence comes from Fukomys damarensis, assembly GCF_012274545.1. NCBI lineage: Eukaryota > Metazoa > Chordata > Mammalia > Rodentia > Bathyergidae > Fukomys > Fukomys damarensis. Next base: position 16,406,953 of record NW_022900926.1, on the reverse strand, counting down.
GTGTTCAATTCCCAACACTGTAAAGCCAAAGCACCCATCAATCACTATGGTAGAAGATAAATTATGCAGGAGGAAATTGAGGCCAAGTAAGTCTTCAGCAATATATAAGTAGATGCTTTCTACATAAATTCAGTACTTCTTAAAAATAACAAAGTCAACTGAGCATTTGTATATTGTCATATTGCTTTGAGAATGGGGATTCCAGGTCTTTGTATCTTGTACAACATCAAGTACAATGCTTGTTCTGTAGTAAGTATATGTGTCTTTTTAAAAAAATTAAATATGCCATTTAATTAATTTGGAGCAGTTCTACCAAAAGGAAATTCATTTTGAAATATCAGTGTCCAAGACAGTCCCATCACTGATCTCAATACTTTGTTGGATAGAAGTCAATATATGGGTTAAAAAAAAAATGTAACTGAAAGTGTTTCTTTAAAAAAAAAAGTATACATTTGTGACAGAGTATAAAATAGAGTACTGTTTGGTAGAGTACCCTTATGAAATCTAGACCCACTATAAAAATTATTCAAAATTTTCATTGAAAGGGTGTGGTAATATTAGGATCATTAAAATTAATTTTGAAAAAAGGCCTTCTAAATTTTAAAATGATATTCCAATAAAATTCAGACACAGCTTTCTGCAATCTGGAAGAATTTTACTCTTTCTTCTTTCAGAGAGAGTGTGGCTAGAGGCAAGATCACAGAGTAGCGAATCAGTTGTCCCATTTGAGCACTGCAAGTTTTGTAAAGCTCACTGTGAAACAGTAATCTCATTTAAATTTTGATGTATGTGTGTGTGTGCTAAGAGAAGCTACCATTTCAGAAAGAGGTAGTCATATCTTCCTCCTATCTGATATAAGGTATCTGTAAAGTTGTTTTTCAAAAAGATAATTCTCCAATATCAAGCTATCATATAAAAATTACAATTTTAACTTCCCCACATAAATAAATTTGTTCTTTACATTTAGAGATGACAGTGATGCCTCATGACTGGATTTAGAATCAGGAGTCCACTCTTAGACCTGAATAATTCAGTCACAGCAGTTTTTACACCTGGACAGGTGGGAGCTTCAAGTCCTGATATTTGTTGCTATTAGTAACTTACTGTACCTGACTCCACCCCCAGCTTCTAGCTCACCTCTTCTGTATCCTCACCTTCTACCTGACTGTTCTCTGTTTATATACACAGAAATGTCATCCCTATATCCACATCTCTGGGAAACACAATGTGGATGTGAAGGAATCAGACCACACTAGCAGAGAAAACACAAGCTAATAATGACTTGAAAGTGCTTGGATTGCGGTCAGTGTTGCAAAGTTAGTAAAATGATGTTGGGGCCATCACTGTTTCCTATTTTAGATTTTTCTGATTTTAATGAATTGCATACACATAATGAGATATCCTGGGGAAGGATCCCAAATTGAACATACAATTCATTATGTTTCATATACACCTTATCTACCACTACAATTAGACTCTTCCATGTACCCCATGGCTCGTGTTTTGTAGGCTTTGTTCCCGGAGAGTTACCATTGCAACTCTGAAGAGGTGGGCCTGAAAGGAGGCTTTCAAGATGAGGGGGCACAGCCTTGAGGGAGAACATGCATCCTTTAGTCTGTTCTTCTTCTTCTCTTTTGCTCCCTGGCCATGAAGGGAAGTTTTGCTACCCCACACACCCCCACCACAATGCCACCACAGTCCAAGAGCAATAGGGCCAGTTGATCAAGGACTGAAACCACTAAAACTCTGAGCCAAAACAGACCCTTTCTCTTTATAAATTGATTATCTCAGGTATTTGTTATAGTGACAGAGAGCTGATTTACACACACACATTATTTGATGGTAATTTTATACAATATTTTTAGCATGCTTGTATTTTCACTGCAACTCATCAGATGAAGTCAGGAGTGGGATTTTTCCTCCTCTGGCATCATATCACCTCTAAAAAGTTTCCAGTTAGCCTCTTGAGTTTTAGATCATTTTTCATTAGAGATGCTCAAGCTATATTTGAAGCAAATGAGGTTGGGATGGATGGAGCCATGGGAAGCTCCTGAGAACTCAGCCTGCAGCACAAGACCAGGAAGACAAACAGGAATCAGAAACACATGAGGAGAAGGAAAAAAGTGTCTCAAACCAAGTGACCAGTACACACAGAAACCCGTGAGGAAACAGACTGGGATGTTTGGGCAACAAAAAGCACGGCCGGTGTTGCTGACTGAAGTTCGACTTCTGTTCCATCAGCTCTTCGGAGATCTCTGGAGGGCTCTAGGCTGAGATATGACACGGTCGTGACTGATTTCAGGATCCCAACAAGATGGGGAAGGGCAGGCTGAGGAGAGACAAGAAAGGAAGCTCCTAGGATGGGGCCCACCTCGAAGGCTCTTGGTGGATTGGTGGCAGAGGGTGCAGGACACTGCCTTGCCCCAGCTGGGCCCCATGCTCTGGCCATCCCAGGCCCTGGGAGTTCACCACCCAATTTGTACTTAGTGATGGTGTACTGAGGTCGCCCTACTTTTGAGTCTTTTCTTCCCAGCCACACTGACATGCCTTGATGACACCACCGACCTCCTTTAGAACTAGCGTGCATTCTCCACTGCAGTCTTCTTTAGAGTCACTTGTCAATCTTTTCTAAAATCCCCACCTCTGGGCCTCACCCCGAACAAATGCAGTCAGAATCTGGGCAGCAGGGAGGGGTGCCGAGTTGCTGTTCTTTGGGTTGAAGTCTCCCCACAGTGGTCTGAGAGAGTAACCAGTGTGAGGACCCCCGTGGCACCTTGCCACTTAGCCTGGTCCCCTCCATCTCCCTTCCCTCCATCCATCCACAGCAGCACGTAGTCCAGCCAGGAAATGACGTGAGACTGTGACAGTGAACACGCCCTCCAGGGGAAAAGCTGAAAGAAAAGACGGGGCACATAGGAAGAAAGCAGCGGAAGCCAGGCTTCCTGTATCTGTCCCGCAGGAGACCCTAGACCTAATCAAAGCAGGGGGTCGTGGAAAGACTTGCTCATCTGATTCCTAATCAGGAAGATGGATTTTTCTTCCAGTGTCTCCCAAACAAATTGAATGTTAAGAGTGAAGATTCAGTGCAACAGCAAAAACTATTTCTGATGAGACTTTACAGGTGAATTTTAACTAATGAGACATGCTTGAACATCCCTTGTCAGGTTTTATATTATAGAAGAGTACATTATTAGATCCCCAAAATCCCTGCCACGATTTAATCATCACTAACTATACTGAGTGGCAGGGTCTGTGCCACTATTAGACACCAAAGCTATATCAGGTGTATCACAGACACATTGCTTTTTGGTAATACTGAGAAAGGTCCTGTTCCACATTATACTCCCCCTACACACACACACACACACACACACACACACACACACACACACCTTGCAGAATGAGTTTCAGGTCATTTTGGATCAACAGTGACATTAAATATTGAAGCACAGGGTTGATCTGATAGCTCATTTTTCTGGTATTTTGGTTACTAAATTGAAAAATTTTATAAGCCATCTTTTAATAATATCCGCCTTCTTGCATGGTCATGAGGGTCACTTGACAAGGTATAATGACAAAGGTTTTTGGCAAAATGTCTGCACAAACGAAGCACCTCCTGTGGGGAAGGGGCCCAGGGCCGGCAATGGAGGCTGCTTTCCTCGTCCTGCTTCTGCCTGCAGTGTGTGTCACTTGCGCCCCGGTGCCTGTCACGTGCCATCTCTCTGCCCTCCAACTCAAGCGCTTGCCATTTCCCCTTCCTGCCCCTCACACACTGTCCATCGCCACCAGGAAAACCCTCCTGAGTCACACCGAGCTCAGGTGTCCCCTCCTCCGGAGAGAGTTGGTGTCTGTCTCCTCCTCCCAACCCGCCCGGAACTTGGTCTGCTGCGCTCTTAGGTTCCTGCATGGTCTGGCCACGTGTTCCTCGAGAGCAGAGCTGCCTCCTCCTCCTGGTCCCCACACTCAAGCAACACCTGACAGGGGAGACATGTTCAATGGGAAGGCAGATAGAGCCCTTGCTAAAGGAAAGCTGAGGCGTGTCTCTTATTGTGGCTACTATTTATTTAGAAGCCATGAAGCAGTTTTTATCGGCAGTTGAATGGGTTGCTGAATGCCACTTAATACAAAAAGTTGTTACCAAACTGAAGAGCCTAGCAGAATCAAACCTACTTGGAATTAAAACCTATATGTGTGCGTCTATCTTTCATCTATCTATCTTTGTACCTCTGTACCTGTCTGTCATCTGTCCGTCCATCCATCCACCCATCCATCGCTCCACTCTCTGGGGAAATACACTCACTCCATGCTGTATCATTAATCAAGCCTTGTGTAAAACTTTGTCCACCCAACTTGCCTTTAATTTATCACCTACTGCATGTCTGTTTACGTCTCCTATATTTGGGTGTTATTTTCTTACTAATGGAACTTTGGCAACCATCAGTTGTTTGTTTTTTTTTAAGCAGTTTAACATAGGGCATTTTAAATGAGGCAAAGATCGCAATCCTGACCTTTGCGAATGGTCAGCCTGGTAGAAAGCATGAATATAGCCTTAGCTTCCAGAATGTGGCTTCAGTCTGTACATCATCCTTGTTGCTTGCCTGTGGCACATACAGGATTGAGGTCAGTAGGTGGAAGAGCCAGTTTGTTTGCTGAAACAATAATTATTTTACAACTGTCATTAACCAAAGGATCATTTTTTTAAATTAAGGAAACTCAAAGACATTTGTCTAAGGGCTGTGGATTTAGCTCAGTGGCGCCACACATGTCATGCAAGCACAAGGTCCTGAGTTCAATCCCTGGTCCTGGGGAAAAAAAAATCACAAAGACATTTGTTTAAATAACAGTGTGACTGATGGTATAAAGAGCCAGACAGTTGAAAATTGTAGCCAACTTTATCTTTAAAAATCCAGACTTTGTAGAAAAGCAGGAGCTCTGTAGCATACATCTGGAATGAAAAACCACCTCTAGATCCTCATTCTCTAGCTTATGTCACTTTTTGTCATAGCTCTAAGGCTCCGTAAACATTAGTTTCCCTGATAGCAATAAATGTGGGCTTTATCCTTAGCAGGCTCAGGGAAGGTTTTCAAGCAACATCAAAACTATAAAAGCTCGCCATGTACTTTTGGTTGTCTGGTGTTTTGTTTGTTTGTTTATGTGTTGTTTTAAAACAAAATCAGGTCTCATAAAACTCTGTTAAATGCAGGATTAGAAATAAATGAAGGAATTTTAAAATTTTTTTTTTCAGCTTTAATTGAGTTTATTGGTACATTTTAGGGATACGGTACAGTTACATTCATTGTTGGGATCTTGTACCTCTACATGACAGGTCTTGTTTCTTACTTTTTCCCCTTGTCCCTGCCCTCCCTTCACCCCCTTCTCCCCTCCCCATCTACAAACACTTTATTTCCATCTTTTCATTCTCTCACATTTTTTCTTTTCCCTTTTTACCCTTCCCCTACCCGTCCCACCTTCCCTACACCTTTAGAGGAATTTTTTAAATGCTGTACACACTTCAACAATGTCCCTTTTGTCATCAAAAATGCTTACAAATACAGCTCTTTTCTCACAGTTCTACGGCGAATTATATAAACAGTTCATCGTTTCTGCGCTTAGGGATATGGAACAGGGGCAGAGTTTTTTGTCTTGGGTTTTCCCTCAGAGAGCAGCCTTATGCACAGTTTGGCTGGACATGAGAAATGTTGCGCTGACGTATGAAATGCATGCCTGGTCGAGCATGTGCTTGGCCACTTGCCAACCCAAGAAGCACGGCTGTGCCAAATCAGGTTTCCATTGACTTTTCTGCAGACACAACTTACCCCTGGGTTTGCAGGCAGTATTGTTTTTCAGGGGAATGTGATTATTTTTGTCCTGGCCACAAAGACTGTCGCAGAAGAGGACAGCCAAGTGGCTTTGGTCATCGTGCTGATGAAACACGACCATCTTGATCTGTCATCTCGAAGTTGTCTGTGCTGGGAAAGGCAGTCACATAATCAGGGGCTGGAAATCAGCTGGAGTCTTTCATAGAGACTCATTAACTACAGGGACCATGCGTGCGAAGGGCATATATCATGGGGCAGGTGGACAGCAGCTGTGGGAACACTATACCTCCAGGGAAAACACAAGAACTGGAGGGAGAGGGAAGCCCTAGCTTTTTCACACAGCGATTGTGCATGGAGGTCCAGTTCCAGAGTTGGGGACTGGGGAATTGAAGAGAGATTTGGACAAATTGTAGCAAGCAGCCAAAGTGTGTGGCTGCCTCATGTAGGAACAGGTGGACTGAAGATGCCAGGAGGACCACACAGCTTTGGCTCTGACTAATTCAGTTTGGTGTGAAATGGTGCCCAAGAAAACTCGAAAGGGTGCGGCCAAGTTTCTGCAGAAGTCTCTGGTCCCCTGGGTGTGAGGACAGCTGACCATCAGTCAAGAGCATTCTTCCTGTGTTTCTGGAATGGTCCCGGGTATGGGAAGCCAGCCATGGCAAAGCTCTGCCTGTCAGTCACCAAGACTTTCATGTGTGTTTTGCATGAGAATTTTCTCAAATTGCAGCACTCTCGCATTTAGCACCCTTCACTGGCCTTCTTGGGTTAGACGGACTCGGACACTTGGACTGGTGTGGAGTAATCCAGAGACAGCAGCCTGGAGTCAGACAAGGAGGCTGCTTTCCTGGCTGAGCCTCCCTCATTGCTGGCCCCAGGGCCGGCGCTCCTTTTTTCACCTGGAGAATGGGGCTGGTCACACGTGGCTCCGCTAAAAGTGCAGCGTGACGCAGACTCCTCCAGATATTTATGGACCTTCACACTGCTGCTGTGAACACACTTCCTTCTCACAGCTGTTTCCCGGGGTAGCTGGGAGTCCCTCTCGGCCTGGTCCGATCCCTCCGTCCTCCCCTTGTCCCTGGCTCATGACTCAGTCAGGTGCTGCTGTTATCAGGGCAGTTGTGCTGGAAGCTCCAGCCCTTCCTTGATTTTATTTTATTTTTATTTTTGTTGTGGTGGTGGTGGTGCTAGGGATTAAATCCAGGGCCTCACGCGTGTTAGGCGAGCACTCCACCACAGAGCTACCTCCCTGCCCCTTTTTATTTTCATCTACTTATTTACTTAATTATTTCAACAGGAGCCCTCTGTGTTGCCCAGACCTCACTCACAGTTTTGATTCTCCTGCCTTGGCCTCCTGAATAGCTATGATTAAAAGCTTAAGACGCCATGCCCACTTTCGTTCCCTGTCATCTGAAGTTTTCTTCTTTTTTGTGGTGTGGGAAACCAGATAATCAAGATTATCATCCTTCTGTCAAAATTAACAGTGTGCTGGCCCAGGGAGGGCCTCGGTAATTTTTCTGTGATTCACACATATGGGCTGGAGTTTGTACACACTTTACATTTTTTGTTTGTTTGTTGTTTTTGTTGTTTATTTGTTTTGTTGTTGTTTTTTTTTAAACAGGGTCTTGCTCTACAGTTTGGGCTGGCTTTGAGCTCACTATGTACCCCAGATTGGCCTTGAACTCACAGCAATCTTCCTGCCTCAGCCTCCCGAGTGTTGGGATCACAGGGGTGCACACCATGCCTGGCAACTTTTTACATTTATTTGGACTAAGTCACACTTTGGTTTACATCCTAGTTCTGAACATAACTGAGGTGGGCAGCAACATGAATGCTTTAATGTAGCTCTACATCCCACTTCAGAAATCATCCATGATCCTGGCATGCCTTCAGGATAGAATCACAGCTCGAGGTCACACGCGAGGTCTCTTTCTCACACGAGAAAGGTCTACCTGACCTTTCCTACATCCCAACATCACCACCACCCCTTGTCGCCCCAGCCTGGGCCTCAGCATCCCCTACTACTCATTCCATCAGAGGACTGGATGCTCTGGCTCCTTCGCTCAGCTCCCTGGTGCGGTTCCTGCCTACACAGGCTCCCTCCAGCAGGAGCAGCTGGAGGACAAAGCCATCCGCCCTGGGTTTCCTTAGACCCTGCACAGTGTGTGCACTGTGAAGTGTGTGCGACGCACTGCTTGGCTTTCGGCTGGTCATTGTCACCGAGCTGCAAACTGTTCTACGCAGCACGGTGATGTATTTATACCATCTCATTACACGGATTCTTAAACAACTTTCCCAGAGGACCGTTGAGAGAAGCGTAGTTGAATGCAAGAGGCCAGAGCTGCCTAACCCCTTTGGTAAAATTCTTACAGGTCCAGAAAGGGTACTTTTGATTCTTGACCCTTTTGTCCTGTTTGACCAACAGGAAACCAAATTTAGAATGGTAAAGTGTATGTTTCTGTAGCAATTCCTCACAGAGATAATGATTACAGTAGGAAGTGCATTGAATTTGATATCTCATGAGAAAAAGGTACCATATATCTAAAGAAAAAGTTTGATTTTTTCAAATTTGATTACATGGACGGAATAAGATTTGTGCAACTTGGTCATAAATTGAAGAGCAAGAAGGAAGAGGCTTTCAGTCTGAAAAAAGGCTTAGTTTAGTGATGCTGTTTTTCTGCTCCCTTTGAACCTTTCAAATTACCTTCCCGAGAACGTCAGGCTTTCAGAGCACCTAAGATGTAGCAATGTGCCTCAGTCTTAACACCCAAATGAGAGAGTAGTGATCCTGAACTGCACTATTGTGAAAATCAGTTCATGTGAGACTGACTTTACCTTTATAGAAACAGTTGCGTTGTTCATAGAAGAATGCCTGGAAAGATCAAATCCCAGGTTCTGAGTTGCTCTTAATCCATGGGGAACAAAAAAGGCACTTCTCTCTCTCTCTCTCTCTCTCTCTCTCTCTA
>NW_022900926.1:16379062-16398142 GCF_012274545.1 Fukomys damarensis | reverse complement strand
ACATATATATATATACACACACACACACACACACACACACACACAACTTTTCTATTTTTATTTTATTTTTACAATAAGTGTGTGCTGCTTTAAAGTCATATAAAAATCCAACAAATTATCCTGTAATGAGTTAACTTGAAAGCAGCGCATATTATACCAAATTGCCATGATATCCTACATGGTACCTACCATGTTTCACCATGTATGATACACAGACTCCATAGTACATCATAAGATGCCTTAGACCCCTTGTAATAAAAAGCTAATAACATGGCTCCAGCCCAGGGTACTGGGATGAGAGGTTTGAAGAGCCTGCTCTCCACTCCCTGCCAGGGCCCTACCCCAATGTCAGCTTTTCTTGAATTTATTCCTGTATTAATCAGAGCTAACTGTGAAATCTTGTTAATTCTTACCATCAAGACTCTGCCATCAAAATTAATAGCATCTACAGGTATGAAGTATTATTACAACATGAACTAGATTTTCCTCTGCCTTCCTAACTTGAGCGTAGACTTGAGAGTTCTAGTAAAATAAGCAATTTCGGAATATACCACCATCATTTTTAAATGTGGTCGGAGGCAGCTGGTTTTCATAGCATCACGAAATCGCTTTATTCAGATGGGTAAACACCAATGGGTATCTGCCTGGTGTTTGTATGTTCACAGTGCTCTTAAGCCTCCTAGAAGACCCCAGAGGTGCACCGAATCAGGCAAGATAGCTGTGGGAGTGGCTGAACCAAGAAGCTCTAGAGTAAATACAAAAAGGTGTGGCTAGGGAGACTAAGCTGAGTGTGTCACTGTGCCTACAGACTGAGAAGTAGCAGAAATGAAGGAAAGACCACTGTCAAGAGCTAAAAAAAGAGAGAACCTCAAATCAACAAACACCATAGAAGCAAATCTGAGCCTGTTACCCTCATCTCCCCCGTGGATATTTGAGCGCTGAGTCATGTGTCTCATGTTAAAAATATGTGACCATAATGCGACTACACATACATACAACAGAATTGCATTATTTCTGTGCCAGAATTGTTTATTGTGATAGTTATCAAAATTTTACCTGAAGCCTGAATTTAAACCTCACTGTAGGGACAGGGGGCCCACAGTAATACCACTACCTGAAAGCTCATTCAAATAATATTTGATAATTTACAAATAAGTCTGTGCTACATGTTGATTTCCTTTTCACCTGGCTCAGTGTGTCTCCACAGATATCTTTCCGTGAGTGAGTGAATGAATTCCAGAACAGTTAAAAATGACTGGGTACAGGACGCTGGCTTGAATTATTTCGAAAGACTTCTGTCTCACATCCATTACATATCACAATTTTAGAATATAATTGTAATGAAAGGCATATTCTGCGAATAGGAATTGAGTACCTACTAAGTTGGGTACAGAGAATACAGACAGAAGTGATAAGATACAGCAAGTCCCAAGCCTAAGTTCCATTGGAACAAACAGACAAAAAAATGTGTAAAACAAATGAACACGTGACCCAGTCCCCAGATGAGATAAACCCCTAAAGAAAAGTATAGTCAGAGATGATAGCAGTAATATTTTAGGTATAGTCACATCCGTGATTGTGCTTTCCACAGTTTTAGCTAAATGTCAATTGTGAACTGAAAATATTCATAGAAAATTCCAAAGATAATTGGAATTTGAGAGTTTACAAGTACACACAGTTCCGAGTAGTGCAGTGAAATCTCACCCTGTCCAATTTAGGACTTGAATTTGCCTTTTTTTTAATGTATCTATCCTGTAATATACTACCCTCCCATTAGTCACTTAGTAGCTATATAGGTTAGCAGACCAACTCTTGTGACATTGCAGTGCTCTTATTCAGTTCACCTTTACTTTATTTAATAGAGGCCCGAAAGCACAAACTTTTATTGCTGTGTTGTTGTAAGTGCTCTGTTTTATTATTAGTTATTATCGCTAATACCTACTATTCCTAATTTTTAATTAAGCTTTATCATAGGTATACACACACACACACACACACACACACACACACACACGCACACACAGGAAAAGACAATATATACAGGGTTCAGTACTATCCAAAATTAAAGGTGTTCTCTGGGGATCTTGGAATGTGTATTCCATGGATAAGAGGGGGCCTACAGTCATGTGAGAGTTTTTTTTCCCCCAAGGATTGATCATTTAAATGGTACTGGGTTACAAAACCCAAGAGATTTGTAAGCAGAGTTTTGTGGAGTCTTTATTTATCAGTTTGCTGTAGATGAACACTGTTTTGTTTTTCTTATTTCACTTTGCTTGGACCCTTTAAATTTCATGCGGTTTCAAGTTTCAAGAAGTGGCCCAAGGTCAAAGAAAAATGCTAAGAATTTCACCTTTCTTTGTGTGACAACAGAATGAAGGCACATAATTATACACCCTCCTCACCCCTGCCAAGCCTGCCTTGACCTGGATTTGTTTGAAATTTAGCACAAAACTGCATTGTTATCAGAGGAGTTCCCGTGAGATAAGAAAGGCCTGGCAAAATTGAGGTGGCAGCTTGATTACACAAATATTAAAACATCCCTTCCTTAATGACATAGACTCTAATAGAGAACAGATTAACGCCTGTTTATTTCTGGAAAGCTTTGGTCCTAAGAGTGGCTGCCGGGATGCACTAAGCACCCAGTCTCCCCCCACCCGACTCCACCCCGGGGGTTCTATGTGATGTCTCAATCAAAACAGTGAAGGGAAGGATTTTAGCAAAGACAAGAATTCAAACAGCCAAAGAGTATTCTTTTCCATAATTACGTGGAGCAGAACAGGGCACAGTAATTCAGAATGTTGGTATTACCCAACAGAGATTTGGAATTCTGCTTTTAGAGCCAGTTTGTAAGACAGAACAAAATTGTTCTCATTCAGTTGTTCATGGGTTCTTCATTCTGTCATTGCCATGTGGTGACTTGTGGGCTGGAGGGTTTTAAGAATAAATTCAGTTTTGCTAGGCAGGAGGAAATGTGGGCCTCTGGCTTTGCTTGCTTACTTTGTGCGTATTAATTATTAATTTCAAAACTAAGATAGCATGACTCATTTGATAACCTCTCTTATTTGGCTCTCTTGGCCTACAGAGATCTTGACTAATTTTTTAAAAATTTAATTTTAGGGCACTAAGTGTCTTAAATATTCATTGAATACCTAGCCACAAGTTAACATCATATACCACTGTTTAGTAGTTTGGAGAATGCAAGAAAGTTTTACTCCTTTTTTTTTTTTTTTCATTTTCTTAAAATTTAGATGAAATGTACTTAACATAAAATTAACGATTTTCTGACAGTGTATATTCACAGTGTTTACAACTACCAGCTCTAAATGGTTTCAAAACATTTTCTCCCCTGTCCTCTTTCCTGCAGACCATGGCAAATACCAATCTGTTCTTTGTCTCTGTGAATTTACCTGTTCTGGATATTTCATATAAATAGTCATACAATACTTTGTGTCTGAGTTCTTTAATTTAGAATTAGGTTATTGAGATTTGACATATTTAGCATGTAGCAATACTTTCACTTCTTTCTATAATGGAACAATATTCTATTGCATGATTATGTCACACTTTGTTTCTTCCTTCATCTGCTCATGGACATTAGAGTTATTTCTGCAGTTTAGCTATTGTATATGGTGCTACTGTGAACATTTGTATATGTGTGTGGTTTTTGTTTGTTTTATTTTTTGAGCACCTGTTTTAATTCTTTAGGGCACAGACTTAGGAGTGGAATTGTTGGGTCATATGATATTACTATGACTTTTTGAGGAATAACCAAACTCTTCCACACAAGCTAAATCATTTCATATTTTAACCAGCAGTGTGTGAGGGTTCTAACTTATCCATATCTTCACCATGGTTGTTATTTTCTGTAGCAATGCTAGTGGGCATAGACTGGTGTCTGGGGGTAGTTCTGATTTCTATTTCTTTAATGACTAACGATGTTGGACTTCTTATGTACTTTTTGCCATTTTTATATATTCTTTCCTCCATCTTTGATGGTAATTCCAAACAAAACAAGTTATAAGAATGTTCTGAACAATGATAGCCTCCTTTGAATAAGCGAAGCACCTCACAAAAGGACTCATTTTAAACAGTAAATGTTCACTTAGCTCTGTAAATTATGATAACAGTTGTTACACCGATTAAAATGTGAACTCATGGATGTCTTCTAAATCTTTTTTTGGCGGGTGTACCAGGTGTCAAACTCAAGTCCTTGAGCTTGCGAGGCAGGTGGCAAAACCACTACGCTAAATCCCCAGCCCCTAAATCTTAAATATCAACTCATCCTCCCTAATAACTTGGATCTTGTAGGGAATTATTCAATCTGAACAAGATCTATGATGTACAAATTTCTTCAGGACATTTTGAGTTAGATTGTGCCCGTGAGATAGTTTCAATACATTCCATACCTACCCAGTTGGGGTGGGGGGAGGCTGTTCTAGAAGCAAGAGGAATATTGAACTTATAAAAATGAGATGAAATTTACATGATTTCAACAATTCAACTGAACAGTTAGGTCAAAAGCATATTTATTCTGTTGCCTCACCAGAGATAAGTCTCTCCAGAAAGTTAAAGACATCTTTCTTAATAACTCAATGGAAGTTTCTACTAAATTTTCTTCATATCCTCGTAGAAACATGGAGATTAGACACACAGCACAAGAAAAGGTCTGAAGCTAATGCCTTTGTTGACAGAAAGAGAAAGGGCCCCAATACAGTTTGCTGTAGCAACAGTTTGCTGTGTCCACCATAGTACTTTCATGTATTCGAAATATCTGCATTGAGCAACCCTTGTTGCAAGGATTGTCCAGCCTCTCGGCATAGAGCAGTGAAGAAAACACAGCACTTATATTTAATCAGAGAAGACTGGTAATGAAGAAACATGTCGGGTAACTGTAAGCATTGTGAAGCAAAGTAAAACATGGAGAAAGGGGCATGGCAGGGTTGCAGTAGTAGAAAGGATGGATGAGGAACCTCTTGGAGGAAGTGTCGACACAGCAATAAAGCAAGGGAGGAAGCTGTATAGACGGAGGGGAACAGGAACAAAATGGATGTCATAGTTCTGAGTGTGATCCCCCCCACCCCCGCCAAACTCATGTTGAAATTTGTCGCTGTGTTGGAGTCGGTCAGTGGGGCCTTTAAAAGATGAGTAGGTCATGAGGAGGAAGTAATGCCTTTCTCGCAATGATGGGTTAGTTATCCGGAGAGTGGGTTTTTACAGCGTGAACCCGGCCCTCTGCTTTTCTCTCTCTGTGCTTGCTTGCCTGTCTATTTTTCTGCCATTCGCAGATGCAGCCGCCCGATCTCAGTCTTCCCAGCTTCTAGAACTATGAGCCAAATAAACATCTTTGCATGATAAATTACCCACCCTCAGGTATTCTGTTAGAACAACAGAAAATGGACTGAGACAGCCAGCATGCTTCAACCATTTGAGAAACAGCTTGAAGGTTGAGACCAGAGCGACAAGATTTCAAAGGAGCGCGGTAGGACAGAAGTTCGAAGAAATCACCACTGTATAGTGGGGCCAGTGCTGAAGGCTTACTCCGAGTTGCAGAAATCCAGTTGATCTGCCTCTGCACTGGGACTACTCCGGTTTCAGCTTCAGCAAAGTGTCTGTTAGTTTCCTATCATTGCTGTAACAAATTACAGCATACTCAGTGCCTTGAGGCAGTACAGGCAGATTACGTAACAGTTCTGGAGATCACAAGTCCTGAAGGTGTCAGCAGAACCGCATTCCTCCTGGAGCCTTTACTGCTCACGTATGGAGGCTGCTGCCTCTGGCCTGTGCCTCTTCCTCCGTGTTCACAGCCAGCAGTGCAGTATCTTCTCGCCTCGAGCCTCTACCTCTGCCCTTACGTCCCTTTCCTCTGACTCTGTCTCTCCTGCCCATCTCTTAAAAGAACCTTAGTGATTATGTTGGGGTCACTGGAATGATCTGTGATAATTTCACCTCAAAGCTTTAATTTAATCCTATCGAAGAAGCCCCATTTCCCATGTAAGATAGCACATTTGCAGGTTTCGGGCATTGGGCCGTGGGTATTTGCAGGGGCGGGGTGCGGGTGGAGGGAGAGAGAGAAAGCACACGTTATTCAGCCCACTACCATTGTCTTTCTTTCTTGAGCAAAGTAGGACTTCTGAGTTCAAGGAACCTGCTCACTGAGTACAGAAAGTTGTGGTTGTAGGTTGCAATATGAAATAAGGGAGAATGAATGAATCTTTAATGGTTTTCTTAAATCTGCCCATTGAAAAATAGGATTTTCTAATTCTAAATAGATTTACTATATAAAATCACACTGCCTCCAGGTTCTCTCTGTAGAACTTTTGTCTGGATAGACAGTGGGCCGTCAGATCCCTTGAGAGGGACGGAGATTCACCGTCTCACAAAAAGCAGAACACACTTTGGTACTCGGGCTACATGTTTCTTTCAGTGATGTATTTAAAATAAAGTGAAAGTTCAGCATTTAATTATGATCAAGCCTCAGTGCTGGCAAGGAATCTGCCACATGTGAAACTACGCGATTTGGTCTTCATTCCAGCTCCCCTACACTCTCTGTGATAGAGGAACAGAAATAGGGCTGGGGATTTAGCTCAGTGGCACTGCCTCCTGCCTTGCAAACACAAGGTCCTGAGTTTGATCCCAGTACCAAAAAAAAAAAAAAGTAAAAGAAATATATATATTCTTTGATTGGGTGACATGTTTAAATTAGGAACAATGGTCGGATCTTTGTGAATTGTGTATATCCAACCCCAACTAAATTTACAAAACTTTATCAAATTGTCAATCTGAAACTTCTATCCTCTGATTATGGCTTCAAGATTATTTAAAATTCCTTGTAAACAGGGAAAGGTGGAGTGGTTGAAGGGAGGGCAGGGATATGGGGAAAAAACAAGAACCGAGACATATCATGTACAGGAACAAGATCCCAGTGATAAATGTAACTGTACTGTGTGCTTTAAAAGTACCAATAACTTAATGGGGGAAAAATAAATAAAGTTCCTGTAATGACTGTTATTGACTCAGTAAACAACTATCATTTATCCTTCTCGAGATTGTAGCAAGGGTTCAATAAGCTAATATTTGCAGAGCCCCATTCCTGAGACATCATTTAGAAAACAAATACTTTTCACAGCACTCTTGGTGAGGTAAGACAGACTCCTTTGTTTAATTGGAACGTGCAGAGCGTGTCGAAGTCATCCTTAACTCACTTGTGGGCAGTGGAGGGCTGCCTGGTGCTCTACGTCCTCCTCACAAAGTGTCCCTTGTCACTCTTCTCAAGAGAGTTGTGTTCTGAGGGGCTGCTGGCAGCAATGCAGGCTAGCACTGCCTTGTGCTGTAGTCTTCTCCCTCCTTTCTCCCCAATACCAGCCTCCCTGGTTGAAGGACAAGATACAGGGAATTTAATAAAGCACTTCACACAAAGCAAATGGCCAAGATAGCTTTTTATAAAGGGACTTTGCTGTAATATTTAACTCTCCATGTGTTGCATTCCAAGGAGATTTGAGTTTCTAAAAGCAAAGCATTTTTAGCTACCTTCCTGGCTCCACCCATAGAGCTGAGCTGGGGTGATGCTACTCTGTGGTCCACACTGTTAGCATCTGCTAAGGTGAACTGAAGATCTTCTTACTGGATGAGGGAAAAGACAAGGCCACGAATTCAGCTGAGTTCCCGACTGACTACATCCAGCTTCAGTTCTAACCTCCTCACACTAGCACTAAGGTGACAAAGGAAAGTCTGCAGCCTGGTCCTTGGACCACTGCGTACGTTCTGAAAACAAGAACATCATAGGAAAGTGGAGCTTCTTATAGAGTGCACATACTCTGAAAGGCATTGTTAAGAGACAGAGCAGAAAAAGACAAAAAGGATGGGAGCCATAAGATCCTGTTTTTATTCTGCAGTCCTTTTTCAATTAAATTTGTTCCAGGTCTAGGGCTATGCATCTGTCCTATGGAACAATGCCACTTACTCTGCAAAATTGAAGCTAATATATAAAAATAAGTAGTGAAAGAACTACGTCAGAAATATACCAGTGTAGATCAGCCCCTGAAACAGGGAAGAAACAAATTATCTTTCAGGCCTGATCCCCTTCCCCAAGTCCACCTCAACCCAATCTTTCTTGGCCCTGACTCTAAGCCAAGCTCAATCTTCCTTTGTCCAGATGTGGATAAACAGAAGCACATTAACTTCCAGAGGAGGATCTTGCTTGAGCTGTTGGCTTCTCCTTGTCTCAAGCACTGAGTAAAACTCACCTAGAAGAAGTTGCTTCCCTGAACTCTGTAAGACATTGTCCTATGTGGGGGAAAATAGACATCTTACTCTGGTGTCTATACTTTCTGTAAATATTTACATTATATTGAAAACACTAAGTGGGTTAGAATTTGCAAGTACAGGCAAATAATACTTTTGAATGTTTGATTTTTTTAAAAAAAGTAACAAACTTTCTTTTTAGAGCATTTTAGGGTTACAGCAAAACTGAGCAGGAAGTAGAAACAAACCCATGTGCCCCTCCCACCCCCACATACATATCTAACCTCCCCCAGTGTAGACACAGCCCACCTGACTAGTACATTTTTCTTTACAACTAACAAACCTACACTGGCACACACTTGCCACTCAAAGCACGTAGTGTACATTAGGGTTCACTCTTGGTGTCATGCATTGTGTGGTTTGGAGACGTGTAACAGCAGGTATCTGCTGTTCACTCTCACACAGAATGGCCTCACTGCCCTAAAAGTCCTCTGTGCTTTGCCTGTTTGCCTCTTCCCTCTCTGTAACCCTTGGCAACAGCTGATCTTTTACTATCTCCATAGATTTGCCTTTTCCAGAATGTCTTGTAGTTTAGATCGGCTTCTTCCACTTACAGTACTGTGCATTTAGGTTTCTTCCGTAATTGTTCATGGATTGATAGCTTGTTTCATTTTAGTGCAAATAATACTCTTGTCTGAGTGTACCATGGTTTATTTATCCATTCATCGATTGAAGGGCATCTTGGGGGCTTCCACGTTAGGGCAGTTATAAATGAAACTTCTATGAACATTCACATGTAGGGATTTTGTAGTATATTTTTTTTCAACTCATTTGATGGAATACACAGAAATACAATTGCTAAGTCATATGGTAAGAGTAAGTTCAGTTTTAAAACTGACAAACTTCTGGAGCCGCTGTGCATACTTTGTATTCCTGCCAGCAAAGAATGAGCATTCCTGTTGCTCTGGGTCCTTACCAACACTTGGTGGTGTCAGGTCCTGGATTTTGGCCATTCAGATAGTTATGTGGTAGTATCTCGTTATTTTAATTTGTAATTCTCTAAGGATATATAATGTTCATCATCTTTTCCTATCCACATTTGGCATCTCTATATCTTCTGGGTCTACTTAGGGATTTTGCCTAGTTTCAATTGGGTTTTTCATTTTCTTATTGTTGAGTTTTAAGAGTTCACTCTTCATTTTGAATAACTATCATTTATCCAATATGGGTTTTTTTTTTGCAAGTATTTTGGCCCAGTATGTTTTTTGTTGTCTCATTCTCTTGATATTGTCTGACACAGAGAGGAAGCCTTTAATTTTAATGCGTATCAACTATTTATTTCATGAGCTGTGCCTTTGGTATTAATCTAAAATGCCATCACCATACCAAAGATCATCTAGATTTTCTTCTGAGTTGTCTTCTAGGAGTTTTGTGGTCTTTGTTTTGATGTTTAGATCTATGATCTATTTGGAGCTAATTGCCATGAAGGATATATGGTCTATGTCTACATACATTTCTTTTTTTTTATTGCATGTGGGTGTCCATCCAGTTGCTCTTTTAAAGGTAATTTTTTTTAAATGTGTGTGGTACTAGGGATTGAACTGAGTGACACTTCTAGCCTTTTTATTTTTTATTTTGAGATAGGGTCTCAGTCACTAAATTTCCCAAGCTGTACTCAAACTTGCAGTCCTCCTGCCTCAGCTTCCTAGTGTGCTAGGATTACAGACTCTGCCACCCGACTCTGACTTTAAGATGAAATTTTAAGGTGAACTTTTAAAGATGAAAGTAGAAAGTGCTGATTTAAATTGAGAGACATTAGGTTAATTGATAGAGGTCTGGAACAGAAAGATAAATACTGCATGTTCTCACAGGTAGAAGCTAAAACATTGCTTTCACAGAAGAATGGTAGTTACTGGAGCCTAGGAAGGGTGTGGGGTAGATGAAATGAAGAAAGTGTGGGTTATTGGGTACAGAGAAGCAATTGGATAGAAGGAGTAAACATCTGGAGGATGTAGGATAACTGGTTGACAAGCATTGAATATTTCAAAATAGCTAGTAGAAAAGATTCTGAATGTTCCCAACACAAGCAAGTAATAAATGTTCAGAATAGTGGATATGGTGATTATCCTAATTTTACCTTAGACATTACATGTGTACTGAAATGTCACACTGTACCCATAAATATGTACAGCTACTGCAACTTTAACTATGCGTTAAAATTGTTAATGTATTTTTTTTTCAAAAAAGAAAGCTGGATTTGGTGGTTTATACCTGTAATCCCAGCTACTTGGAAGGCTGAGACAGGAGGATCACAAGTTTGAGTCAGTCCTGGCAACTTACTGAGATCCTATCTCAAATAAAAACAAAAGAACCTAGAGATCTAGCTCAATTGCCTAACAAGCACAAGGTCCTGCATTTAATCTCCTGACACACACACACACACACACACACACACACCACTACCACACACAAATCGAATCTAACTTAAAAGCAAATATTTTACCTATAAAGGCAGTATCACGAAATGACTGTGACAGTTGTATTTCAGTCTACTTTTAGAAAATATTAGTCTATGCAAATATGTCTGTAGGCCTCTTTGTAGTACTACATGCCAGCCAGTCTTTAATAAGAAAGTAAAATAACCTCCTGTAGAAAATGGCCTAGAAATCTTAAACTGTGAGTCTCATGTTGGTCTTTTTCTTTGTGATAACTGTACAAACAAAATTTCTTTTTTCCCCTGCATGTAATCCAACAATAACAATATAATCCTTGAATGGTAATCCTTTTCAAGGAAGACCCTCCTGTATGTTCTAAATTCTCTTCTAGAAAGTTACAACCTAGGAACATACCGTTCTCATCCAAGGCTATGATTAAACAAATAGATTTTCCTGCTATCTAATCTTGCCAGAATAGGAACACATAGTCCTGTCCATTCAGTAAGACAGCAGTGTGGCTGAAAGAGAAACTTGCATTTTAAAATGTTAATATATGGGATTACACATATTTGAAGATGGTCTTTATGTACTCGGAGCCTCTTGTACAAGAGCTGGGAGGATTTTTCTCCCCAGGCCTCGCTGTCAGCTGCGACTTCTGCTCCTGCTCAGTTTGTGTTTGACGTAGGATAAGTGTTCACAACAGAGGAGTCTGATGACAGCAAGGCCAACCATGCTGGGTAGGTGATTTGCCTCGTGCCTGTTCCACTGGAGCATGGGCCCTGGCTCTATGCCAAGGACGATAAAGGGCAGCAACATCTGCGCCCTAGGTGTCAAGCCAGTGACCAAGCAGGTGGGTGTGTGCAGGTTGTTGTGAGCAAAGCCTAGGTCATTGCATGCCACAAATACTTGCCCTTTGGATGCATCCTGCGAAGGAGATGGAATCTGCAACAAGTAGAAAATCTGGCTTTGTCCTCTTAGGACCTCATAGCTACAAATTCATCAGTCACCGCAGATTTAAAAATCAGCACCGATACTTTGAATATTTTTCTCATTTATTTAGAAAGAAAAGACTAATTTATTTAGTCCAAGGAATTGAAAAAATTTCTGAGTACAGAATATGCAAATGTATGGAGAATTTAGGATGTCGGGGTGTGTGTGTGTGCCAGTATGTGTATTCTGTTACAAAAATGCCACAAGAGCATGCATTTCAGAAATCTTCAGTCACTTGAGTAAGTATGCACATAGCACTGCCCGCATACTAACCTCGCAGACATCAGAGAATGCTGCCTTTCCACCCCCGCGACAATGAAATCAGACTCCTAAGTATTCCGCAATCCATTAGAGGAAAAGTCGTTTCTAACTATTGCTTTGATTTGTTTTGTTTGGTCCTGGTCACAAGTACTTCTTTTCTGTGACCTGACTATGTTTCTTGGTTTTTGTCCATTTTGTTTGAGGGCCCTCTTACTGATTTGGAATGGCTTTTTCTGTTAAGGATGTAAAGCCTTTGTTTTAACTGATACAAATGCAGAACTTTTAAAAAATTCAATACAATCACATTTACAAAGCTTTTTATTTAAGAATTTTGTGTTTTGTAGGGCTGGGGATTTAGCTCAGTGGTTCCTCCTCCTGCCTTGCAAGCCCAAGGTCCCCCGAGTTTGATCCCTGGTACCAAAAAAAACACACACACACAAAAAAAGAATTTTGTGTTTTGTATACTGTTTTGAAAACCTCTTTGTACCATGATTTCCTATAATGTTTTTATGGCTTATCTCTCTCTCTCTCTCCTCTCTCTCTCCTCTCTCTCTCTCTCTCCTCTCTCTCTCTCTCTCTCTCACTCTCTCTCTCTCTCCCGACACACACACAACATTATATATTCTGGTAAATATGTAAAATGAATTTTTATGTACAGTATGAGGTACCCTCTTTGTTGTCTTTGATGATGTATTTTTACGTGCCATTTACTAATTGAGTTATATTATTTGCTATATTTATTGGAGCCAATTTCTGAATGCTTTACCCCAGTGTTTCTCGAAGGGTAGTCAATAACTCACAAGACCATCTGTAGTTCATCAGGCAGTCTCGAGGTAGTCAGTTTCCAAGAAAAATGTAATTAAATCATTTTATTCACAAATGAAAAAGATAAGATAAATTATGATTTTCACAGAAATTCTATCCTTGCTTCGTCGTCTTCCTGTCTATGAGCATTGTCCATGTGTTGGCTCATCCTGGCTAATACGTGTTATTTTCATCATGAAATCTGCCTCGATTCTTATTGGTTTCTGGCTCTGATTTGTACCCCATTCACCCTGGAAAAGGGTAAATGGTTTTAAAGTCATTAAAATATACACATCCCACATTTCGGTGCTGTCCTTCCTGGGGAGGATGTCACTCTAGGCGAAAGTCGGCAAGTGCGCTCTCTGCCATCCTCTGGGCAAATGGTCTGGCGTCAGCATTAGATGCTCCTGGTTGGGGTCCTCAGGCCTCGGGTGGCCACGAAGGCTCAGGATGATGTGAGACAGAGGTGAGCATAGGGTGACAGGGAGAGAGGGCAGGGCCACAGGGCCACGGCGTGGCTGTCCACCGCAGCGTCCTATGCCAAATGCGACGGGGTTTCCTTAGCAGGGGCTTCTTCTGAGGGCCCTTGCCAGGCCTTGTTTCCTTGGTTTTGTCCTAAACGTGATTCTGTGAGCCTCCCCGTATCCTTCCAATTAATTCTTTTTCTGCCTATTTTAACCATTTTTGTTGTTTGCAACCCCCGCCCCAAAGAAAGGTCAGAGAGAGGGAGAGGGAGAGAGAGAAATGAGTAAAGGAAACATAACAAGATATTTAGATTTTTCTTGGACTGATAGTCCATCTTCTCCTAGTCCTCAATATGTTCTCAGTAATTAAACTTGGCTAAGTAGATGTATGTTCTTTTTGTTTGCTTCATAGAAAATTACCACACATTTGGCAGCTTGAAACAACATGAGTTACACGCCAAGTTTTCATGGGCCTGGAGTCCAAGCACAGCTTAGCTGGACATTCTAAGGTGCACACTAGGTCTGAACCAGGGCAGAGTCACCTCTGAAGGCTCCACTGTGGGAAACGTTGGCCTCGAGTTTACTCCACCTGTTCTCTGCCGTGGCTGGACTTGTGGCAGCTTGCTTCTGCAAAGCCTGCAAGGAGAGCAAGACTTGGAAGCAATCTTCTGTCAAAACACAAATCTTGTGTAAATTAACGTATATAACATTCCACAGCAGGGGGCACATCACACTACCTTTGGCATATGAGGACCGTAGTCATGGATGTGGACAGACATCCAGTCAGTCAGTCACCTTTGCTGTGTTCTGTTGTCCCCCCTCCCACCCACGCTTGAAGGAAGAGGGACATACAAAGTCTAGGAGTGAGGAGCCTGTGTTCTTAGGCACCACCCCCTCGCCTGCCCCCCAATAAGCTCTTTTGTTAGTTTCAAAGACAGCGGCATTTCTAGTAAAATAATCAATTGACTCCAGAAAAAGTTTAACGTAGTATTTTTAGTATATATGAAAAAGGCAGAGAGAAAACCACAAGCACTGAAACTGAAGCTTCCCATATAGCTAAAGAAGACAAACTCCAATACAGTATTTCTCCGAGCTTCATAAACTGTTACCAAAAAGGATCACTATTAAAAAGAAGCAGAGAAAAATGCTAATAGCTTGTCTACAGGTAGTATGTAAATAAAGTTGTTAAAGAAATCATGAATCTTCCTGGGCATGGTGGTGCACACCTGTAATCCCAGCACTTGGGAGGGAAGCTGAAACAGGAAGATCTTAGAGAGTTCAAGGCCAGCCGGGTCTACATAGTGAGTTCAAGGCCATCCTGGACTACATAGTGAGACCCTGTCTCAAACTCCTTCCCCAAAAAAGAAATCATGAATCTTTATGTGTTAAGACAAGGGAAGCTATTTAGAAATTTTCTTTATCAGATTATCAAATAACAGGGCCCAGTGGAGAGGTTGAAATATCAAAGTTCTCTGTTCCACGATCGTTTTGAAAAGCTAGTGCCATTGGCAAAGCAGTAAGATTGCTGCCATTCCCACTAACTTATTACTGGGTGCTGGGATTTGCAAACCACCTAGAAATTAAGAAGACAACTATATGTGAGATCTGAACAAATGGCTCAAATACTCAAATATGTAGATATGCTCATCTGGTTGGAAAATTGCAAATCATTTTCCTTGATGATGGTAGGGGCAGTGGCGGTGATTTAGAGTAGCCTAGAGAGAAGAAGTACCAAGTGGAAAGTTTCTGAATGAGAAATGTGCTCTTGGGGCACAGCTGAGAGGCCTGGGATGCTGAAACCAAGACTTGGGGGGAGATTGAAAGCTGGATGGTTAGCAGCTCACATAAGCCCTTGTGGGTCACCATAAGGTCTTTGGCTTTCATCGGAAGGTCATCATGTCTCTTGATAATAAGTTTCCATGAGAGTTCTGATACAAGAAACAACAGAGCCAAATTGTAGCATAAATTTATCATAGATTCTTACATAAAACTAGTAGACTATGTACCCAGGATATCTGAGATTAACCCAAATGCTGGAAATAAAACTTTGGTTGAGTTAACTATTGCAGTTTTGAGTTAATTTTGCATTTTACAATAATAAGTAGTAATCTCAAATATATAATTGCTTAAGAAAAAATACAATATATACTTTTAAAAAAGACAACTTAGAAGATAATGTTTAGAGCATGTATATTCATTTTACTTTTCTTTGACTATATGAAAAATGTTCAGTCCACTGGTGTTTCCTCCGTATAAGGAAGTACAGGTGCCTGTTGTACTTTGCTTTTTCTAGCAGTTTAAATCCCTTTGTCCCTACTATGTCCATCTTCCTATTCAGTTGCATATGTATCGCTATCAGTCAGTAGTTTACATAATGTATTCTGTTCTAAAGTTGTATTTTAGATTCTGGCATCCCCAGTAACTATGAATGGCACTGCCTCTTTAATGATAATCTTTTCTTTACCCAGTTGTCAAGAAATACAATTATTCAGTGTAGCATCAAAAGCCTTAGCCAGGTCTGACCAATTCTGTTGAATCTACATCATTATGCCTGGGTTTTTATTTTATTTTTTATTTTTGAAGTACTAGAGATTGAACTCAGAGATTTTACATAAGCTACATCCCCAGCCCTTTTTAATTTTTTATTTTGAGGAAGGATGCCTTGGTTGCCTGGGCAGGGATTGAACTTGCAATCCTCCTTCCTCAGCCTCCCAGAGTGCTGGAGTTACAGGTATGGGCCACCACACCTGGCTTATTTAGCTTGTGTACTCCTCACCAGAACTGTTTTTGGACCATTATATCCTGCTTTTATGAGGCATCCGTGCAAGCCTCATGAAATGTTGTGAAGTTCTCTGCAGTACTAGCAGTCTTTCCAAAACAAACTCATGATGTGCCTACGGTACTGTTCACTGTCAAACGTATGAGAACTTTGTTTAAAGAGATCTAATCTTCAAGTTCATCACATTGGGAGTTTGTATTTATGCCAATAAGACTCACTGCTTAAAACATTTTACAAATCATTGAAAACCGTAAGTGATACCAGCAAGCAAGAGTCATCTTCTTTAATTCACATTTTTGTTTTATATTCATGTACGTCACATATTTTTACTTTTGGCATCTAAGTGACTTCATCCTTTTAGAAAGAATCTGTTGTGGGCTGGATTGGTAGAGTGCTTGCCTAACTTGTGCAAGGTCCTGGGTTTAATCTCCAGCACCATACAGAAACACACCATACAGAAACACACACACACTCTCAGTTGTGCTAGGGAAAAAGTTTTTTGAGTAGTTTGGGGATGAGAAAGCCTGAATAGTATGGAGAAGAATGACCAGCTCTCCATCAGATGATGGATGGAACATATCCCAGCGTGCATAAGGCTGGAGATGACTGGCGTGACATAAGGAACAAGGCTGATCTTCTTGATCCAGTGTTCTATATCCAACAGGTATTTACAGTCCTCTCAAGCAAACGGGGCTTATACACAATGTGCAGTCACAAAAGAAGCTTTATGAGTTTCTGACTATTGGTTTGATATAGAAAACATGTTCTGACTATAGTGCAAATAAATTAATAGTCGACATTCATACCCTAAAATAGTTCATTCTGGTTCCTAGACTGAATGATAACTTGTCATTACTAATATCTTCATTTCACCCCATTGATTCCCATTTTACATCTGTCCCTCTGGCAAAATTAATATATACTGCTATGAATTCTCATAGGAAAGGCATCTGATACAGATTTATCAGGTCAGGAGCACTTCTCTAAAAGTGACTCTTGGGATGAAGACCAAAGGATGGACAGATGAACCAAGTTAACCAGGACACTCTGAGTTAAAGAGGGAAAAATAAGATCTTCAGACAAAAGCCCCAAAGAGAGACACAAGGAAAGTAACCTGCTATCTATCAGCAGTGCAGAGGTGGGGGAGACAGGTGAACCAGGAGACAACCGAAGGTAAAACAGACCCAACAGATCAGGCAAAGCCCATAAAAGGTTAATGAATTTTGTTTTCCTCCTCAGTGAGCCCCAGAATGAATGCTCCCTTTTTCCATTCTCTCTCCACTAACATACAACAACTGGTATGCTAATATATCACTAATTAATTTGAAAAATATAAAAGGGATTTTAAAAATAGATGAGACCTTTATAGGCAGTGGTGTAGTGAGTTGAATCATGGCCTCCCAAAAGATATGCCCACATCCTAATCCCCTGGACCTACAAATGTAACTATGGAAAAAAGGCCTTTGTAGATGTGACAGATCTGGAGACAAGATCATCCAATTACTCAGGTGGGCTTTAATGTGAGGATAAATATATTTATGGAAGACAAATAGGAGAAAATATAAATTCATAGAGGAGAAGACATGTATCTTAGTCTGTTTCATGACCCTTGAGACAGGGTCATTTATAATGAAGAGAAATGTTGTTCTTCATAGTTTTGGAGATTGGGAAGTCCAAGATTGATGGACTGGTGTTATGGTTTGGGTCTAGATGTCCCCCTAAAGCCTCTCATGGTTATAGATGGGTGAATCTAGAGTGTGTGATGCTAGGGTTAAGGGCGTGTGATTGATTACTAAATCATGGTGTGTGAGTGATTGGTTTGGCACCGCCTTAATCCCAAGGCTGAATAAGACAAAAGGAGCAGAAATATGTTGGTAAGGTCTCTTGCTGCTCTTTGCTGTCTTCTGCTGCCATGAACAATTTTTTCCCGTGTTGTCTCTCTGCCATGTGCCACGCTGCCTTGGAACCTGCCTATTATGGACTGAAAACTTTACAAACTGTGAGCTAATTAAACCCCTTCCCCTCTAACTTTGGGTGTTGGGTATTTTGTCTCAGCAGTGAGAGAAAAGTAACTAACACAACTGGCATCTGGTGAAGGCTTTCTTGCTATATTATCACACAGAAGAAGGCATCATGTGGCAGAAGACAAATGGCAGGGTGGGAAACAAACTTGCTCTTTTACAGAGGCACCAATCTCACCCCTGTGCATGGAATCTTCATGGCCTCATCACCCCTTCAAAGTCTCCTCTCTTACTACGGTTACAATGTCAGTTACATCTTAACCTGAGCTTTGGAAGGGACAGATGTGCGAGCCATAGCCGCAGGTGAAGATGGAGATAGAGGAGACCTGCCACCGCCAGAAGCCGGAGGAGACCCGGGAGCATTCTGCCTTCGAACCTCCAGAAGGAAGGCTCCCCCCAAAACCGTGCAATAAGAAATTTCTCTTGCTGTCAAGTCATGATCATTTATTATGACAGCCACAGGAAGCTAATACTGTGGCTTACGTGACACTTCGTTGTTCATTAGCTTCTTGCTTCTAAGAATGCCTCAGTGTTGAGGTAACTAGTGTTCATCCCTCCTGTGTGGCCAACACCACGTAAAGGTGAGCTGTACTGAATATAGCTGCGCTGGGCTCAGGCGCACTGCAGCACTTCTCCCATTGTCCCTAGATTCTTGATTGAGAATGTCCTTTCCATTTCACAGACTCTGTCTCCAAACGTAGATAAGGTCAAGATTCATTGGCTTTCTACTGATTCTGTTACACAGTAAATAGTACAGTATTTCAATCAATTTCCTATTACTTTATTTTATCTTCAATCTTTATTTTTTATTAGTACATGTTTGCAGTACATAATGATTACATTCCTCATGAGGAGTTGGTACATCTTCATCCTTTTTTCATCCATCTCTTCAAAAATAATAGGACATTTACCAATGGGAAGGGAACCAGAGTCCTGTTTTTTGTTTTTTGTTTTTGTTTTTATTAATTTTATTGAGTTTATTGGTACATTTTAGGGATACAGTACAGTTACATTCATTGTTGGGATCATGCACCTCTACATGGGAAGTCTTGATTCTCATTTTTTCCCCTTACCTCTGTGCTCTC
>NW_022900926.1:16362262-16378103 GCF_012274545.1 Fukomys damarensis | reverse complement strand
TCTGCTAGTTCCCGTGCTACTGAGGATTTGTTCATAAAGTCTTTTCCTATACCAATGTCTTCCAGAGTTCTGCCTAACTTACCTTCCAGCAAGTTTAATGTTTCTGTTTTAATATTTAGATCTTTAATCCATTTGGATTTTAATTTAGTGCATGGCAAAAGATAAGGGTCTAATTTTAATCTGTGGCAGGTTGACATCCAGTTTTTCCAACACCATTTATTAAAGAGGCTATCTTTCCTCCACTGAGGATGGTGAGCTCCTTTGTCAAAGATGAGGTAGCTGAGTACATCTGCATTTGCTTTTGTGTCTTCCAGTCTGTTCCACTGATCCTCAGGCCTATTTCTTTGCCAGTACCATGCTGTTTTTATCACAGTGGCTTTGTAGTATAGTTTCAAATTGGGAATTGTTACACCTGGTGCCATGTGACTGTTGCCTATAATGGCTTTTGCTATTCTACAGAGTCCTGTTTTTTTAAGGCACAGCTTCTGTACCAGATTTTAAAAACTGCTCTCATTTTTTGTATGCATTTATATTACACAATGTTTCCATCCCTCATGTGCACAACACATCTTAATTCCTTTTTTATCCCTTTTACCCCACTTTTCTACCCCTTTCCATCTCTTGATCCCTTCCTCTTTGAGAAAGATCTATCTCCCGACTTCTGTTTTCTATCTTTTCTTTTGTTCTTTATCTATACTTTGGATTTCTCACATAAGATAAATCATTCAGTATTTAAGCTTGTGTGTCTGATTTACTTCACTTAACGTTGTGGTCATTAGAGAGCAATTCTTTCTTGTCTGAATTGAAAATGGGGCTTGATTTTGGAAGTGGGCTTGTGAGAACCCCAAAATAGTAATGGGCTATATTCAGTCAGCAATCAGCTATATTCGGTTGACCAGAGAAGTGAACAACTATGTTAACGGAAGTCAACAGACTTCACAAACAAATCTAGCATTTCATTTGCGTCAAGACTCTGTACCTTCTAATCTTCAAACCTCTTAAGAGAACTGCACTCCAAGATCCTCATTTGGGTGTGGCTTGTTCAGCTGGTTGTGTTATAGCTTGAGCTGTGCTCCTCCAAAATTCACATGGTGACGTCCTAACCCCCAGTACTTCCACGTGTGCCCTTATTTGGAATAAAGATTTTGCAGATGCAATTATTTAGGATGAGGTTATCAAGGAGGGCTCTAATTAAGGCGACTGCTGTGCTTACTTTAAAAGGGGAAATGTGGTCACAGAGAAGCAGATAGGGAGAACATTGTGTGACCATGAAGGCAGAGATGGAGGGGTTCTTCCACGAGACAAGGCCGATCAAAAGACCACTGGCGAACCACAGGGAGCTAGGAGCCAACAGATTCTCTCTTGGGGCTCACCCTGCCCACCTGTGAGATCCTGGACTTACAGCCCTGAACATTTCCACTGTGTAAGCCACCCAGTGTGTGGTATTTTGTTATGGCTATTCTCGATTAATTTGCTTGGGAATTGTTCATGAGCACCAAGAGGGTTCATCACCATGGGAAGGAAAAGATTGATTTAAATTATATTTTAAGTGATTTCATCTTAAGTTATTCTGGAACCGTCTGTATCAAAAACATTACATATCCCATGTATAGTGATAAATTGAATACATCATTATTTTGCAGACATCCCTTGTGAGGGAATTTATACAAATCTGCTTAGATTGTTTTAGGGCAAAATATTTCATAATCTACTCTGACACCTTAATCGGTTTCAGAAGTGTGCTGTGGCAAGCCAATCTCAAACTGAACTTCATTTCAGTTTTATTTGAAGAAAATTTTAGTGGCTGAATGCAGAAATATTTTTAAATCAATAGAGGGAGTCCTATTGTGTACAGGTTACTTATGAACCTTGCTTAGTTCTTTGTTTGTTTGTTTGTTTGAGACAGTGTGTCACTATGTAGTTGAGACTGACCTGGAACTCACTATGTAGCCCAGCCTGGTCTCAAACTCGCAGCTATCCTCCTGCCTCAGCCTCCCGAGTGCGGGGATTACAGGCATGCGCCACCATGCTCGGCTACCATCAGTGAACTTTGAAGTTCAATTCTACTAAGTAACACTATTACAAGAGGTAAAGAGAGTAAAAATATAAAAATCACTATTTATGCAGCTCATAAATATTCAGATCTAGATAATGCCCTTTAATTTCCACTTTGCATACTATTTAAGGATTACACGAGGTATCTTTAATCTAGCTCTTTAGAATGTTAAATGTTTTATTTGAAACATGTGTTTAGTTTACAAGTAACAATTTAGTGTTCTGCTTCCATGAGGCTTTGATATTAAATAAAGCACCCAAAAGAAGTCGTCTATTACAACATGTTTCTCTGCAAGCCCCTCAATGCACCTCATGTCATGTTGCTTGCTGGATATCAAAAGAGATCTAGAGGTGGCGTGACTTCTGATCAAAGAATAAGAATTTGCCAACCCCAGGGTTTTCATATTTTAGAATTTTTTCTCTCATTAAAGATAAGTAACTCAACAGAATTCTACATGAAATGCAACTTTCAGGAGCTAATATAGATATTTTGCACTTTAAGGTATTATATAGTCACACATTTTTCAACTGTATCCACACTTAAAGTCCACTTATGTACTGAAGAGTTCTTTGAATACACTGACATTTTGTACAGTGGTACAGTTATCAGTCTGGTCAGTTATACCATATGTAATCCAGATGACTTTTAATCGCATTCAATTATACTCACAGATATTTTAGGCTATGATTTTCCTAAAAGAAGAAAATCATGGATCTCTTATTTAAAATTACACTTAGTGCTGGAAAAGGCTGTTTCTGACTCCACGTTATGGCTGTAGTATTCCCAAGCTCAAAGAAAGGTCGGAAGGTAGTTAAAATGCTTGGTGAGGTTGTATTACTGATGGGTGAATTTCTCAAAGGAAGGGGACAATGTCTGGTGACAATATTGATTGTGCTAATATATATAATTCTTCATCTTTCTCATCTTTGAGAATATAGTACATGGTGTATATTTTTAATTTTTATATTATGCCCTTTAAATCAATGGAGAATAAATAAGTTGCTTAATAAGTGTTAGCCTTTTGCTTAACAATTTGGAAGATACTGTATATCCCCACATTACAACATATGCCGATGGGTTCAAGATATACATCCAAAAAATTAAAAGTACCAAAGAAAATATTTTAATGTATGTTTTCATATTATTGGAGTGTGAAAGTCATTTTTGTATATGACTAACACCAAAAGCCCTAAAAGATTTGATGTAAACATTCGACTATCTACAAATTCGTAACAATACTCTATCAGCAAAATTAAAACTTCTTAAAATCTAGGAGGAACTAACTATGCAGAGATAAACATGTCAGCAACAATGGTGTGCATACTTTTCCCAAAGCTTCTCCATCTAAATGTATGTTCTGCATTCCTTTAGCAGGTACTCAGTCCATAGCTGATGTCCCTGAAGTCACAAAGTAGAGGAGTTCAGACTTGGCTCAAATGAGATCCCCCAGAGATCCCGCAATCTAGAGTTTCTGCTCACTGTTACAATGTCTATGTCAGTAGTTACTTTTTTTTTTCAGCTTTAATTGAGTTTATTGGTACATTTTAGGGACACAGTAAAGTTACATTCATTGTTGGGATCTTGTACCTCTACATGACAAGTCTTGGTTCTCATTTTTCCCCTTACCTCTGCCCTCCCTTCACCCCCCCTCCCCTCCCCATCTACAAACACTTTATTTCCATCTTTTCATTATCTCACATTTTTTCTTTTCCCTTATTACCCTTCCCCTACCCATCCCACCTTCCCTACACCTTTAGCTCCTTTCTTCCCATTTCTCAATGTCAGTAATCTTATTAGGATCTTCTGTATTATTGCAGATTATTCACACCAGAGAGACTATTCGGTATTTACACATGTGTGCCTTATGTCAGTAGTTACTTTTAAATTGTAAAACTGTGTCTCACTTTAAAACCTCTAAATGAAATAAGCATTATCTAATATCAGCATCCTAACTCCTTAAATCTTATTAACTGTAACTGAATTTAGTAGCTGCCACATAGCCATGGTGTACTCAATGTGATAGACCTCCGATACCTGACCTCATTGGGCAGACACAGGCTAATCACAATTATGTATTTTAAGGCAATACAATGACAACTTAGGCATCGCCTCATCCTCCCAACACAAGTGCAAAGAAGCTGTTCCACTTTGTGTGATGTATCATTCAGCTATGGCTCCCTGTCCTGGGTTCACGGAACAGGAGAAAAGATAATTAGAATTCCACTTCTCCTGAGATGCCAAGAAGCACAGGTGCATTCTGACCTCCACCTTAAACTTAACCAAATAGATGGGGGATTTGAAGCTGCTCAACATGTTTTGCAAGGAATTTCCCCCAAGCGCTAATATCTGTAGCCTGAAAAAATATGCAAGAAAAGCTTTATTCACTCTTGACGTGAAGTTATGCTCAGCATGGTAACTACAATGCCAGAGCTTAGCTTTGGAATAGCAAAGAACAACATTTTCTAGTTCTTTGTTGTGCTATGTTTGTGCTGAAATAACAGTCTTGGGATTTTTATTATTAACCTTCACAGCAAACACATCCTAAGAGCCCACGGTGGGGTAAGGCTTGCGTGGAAAGAATTTTAAAATGTGCTTTTAGTAAAGCTCTAAAAATTAAGACCTCACCTTGTTGTCAACAAGTGACTTTTTTTTCCTAAAGGGAAAAAAACCCACAAAATTCTGAAATAGTCTAAGCCCCCATGAAGCTATAGAATATTCTATGGTGACTAATTGATGACCTATATTGATAACTGGAAATAGTACAACTCGCTGTACTGGCACTCGATATGAGCTGTTAAATATACATCCTTTTTGGGATGTTGGTGATATTATCCCCATCTTACAGCCAAGGAAGCTCATTCAAACCCAGAACAACCTGACGACAGAGACCTTTTGTCTTCCCCAGATCACTACAATAAGTGGGACCAATTGACTGTGCTTGTTCGTTCCCACCTTGAGTGTGCAGCTCCTGTCCAGGGCAGGGACGCGGTGAGGAGGAAGGGCTAGGCACCTGCCCTCATGGGCTTGCATTGGATAGAAACAACTCCGGGGTGGAGAATGTGAGGGAAATGAGCCAGGGGCAGCCAGGGCTGGCTTAGGGAAGAATGAATGATTTGTCCTTTTCTTCCTTTTAGTGACGTGTGTGATAGGAACAGCAAAGGGCTGGGCTCTGGGAGAGACTCAAAGTGACCCTGGCTCTGGAGAATGGGCTGTGGAGGGGGACACTGTGGAAACCAGGAGACCCTTAGGCTGCTGCTGTGGTCGGGAGAGGGGTGGTGGCCCAGGATAGTGGGGCACTGGTGGGTTCTGCTATCTGAGGTGTGTTTTGAGAACTCAGAAAATTCATTACCCAGGTGGTGGTGATTTATTACCTAGGAACAATGAAGACAATGTCCTGTCATGAACTGCGTTGTGTTGAGAATTCTTCCCAGTGTCTACTGCTTAGTGTCTGAGGACAGCAGGGCCCAGTGAGGTCATGGGTGTTTCTACTGCAAAAAGTTGTTGTAGCCTCCTTTGTGTTTCCAAGGAGCTCATTCAGTCACCACCTTGCCTTATTAATTAGGAGGAGTTCATCGTAACTCTAGAGAGGTCTGTCAAGAGAATTTAATCCAGAGGACAGAGCGATGGTAAACAGACCTGACTGTCTCTAAATTGGGAATCATGGGAGCAGGAAGAGGAGAAATAGAAAAGCACAGCAGGGCTGATGTGAGGCGGGCTAAGAGGACCAGGAAGCTTGCTAAGGTCTGGTGGTGAAGACCCCCGAGTCACTCGAGGCATTGCATTCGATCATGGGAGGAAGCATCCAAGAGCCACCTGGAAGACAGTCTAGGTGTGGTGCAGCAGAAGGTGTGACCAAGCAGGCGGGCCACTCTCTCCTCCTTCCCACAACCCCGGCTCCTCGCTGGACTGCGTGCTGCCTCGTGTCCTCGGGTACAAGGGGCGAGACAGCCTCCCTCCTGCCTGGCTTCCACTGGCCTGTGCTTCACCACCACCATCAAAGGCCATGGCTTCTCCTTCCCAAGGGATGTTAGTCTCTTCTGTGTGTTTGTACACAGTGCAGGGGTGGAGTGCATAGGAGTGAGAGAGAGAGAGAGAGAGAGAGAGAGAGAGAGAGAGAGAGAGTGTGTGTGTGTGTGTGTGTGTGTGTGTGTGTGTGTGTGTGTGTAATGGTCCCAAATCAGAGAAAATTTAAGAAATCTAAGCATTAAGTTTTAGCCTTGGCTTTAAAACATTGGTAAAGTGTTAATTCTTGTTGATAATGAAAGTAACGTGTGCATGTAGGTGCAGCCACACATGCATGGGTTTGGGCGATTTGGGGTGGGACGAAAGTTTACTAGAAAACCTCAGTTCTTTAAAAAAAATTGGAAGGCACTTGATGTGCTCCAGGTCTTGCTGTGCATTTATTGGGCACAGCTGAGTTGCATTTTTTTATTTTGCGATGCAGCCGAACACCTCCAATAGACAAGAAGGTATTTGGCAAAAGCAATGGGGTCCAAGAGAGGGAGGGGCAGGGAAAAGGATGAAAAAAAGATGTGTTACATACTGCAAACATGTACTCACAAAAATAAAAAATAATTTTTAAAAAGTTAATAAATTCTTCCAAGGCACAGAAGCTTTACGGAGCTGCATCCAACAGACGAGTGCTTGAGCACCTGATTCTTCCCATCTCATGGCTCCATTGTGAGCCTTTCACAAGTGAAAATCTCCTCCAAGGGAGTCAGGCTGTGTTTTTCCTTGTGGGATGTGTGAATTACCTGCAGGTATTTGTGAGTGCCCAGGTTCACGTGGCCTTTTGTGCCTGAGATAGATTCCCTCTAAGCCAGGTCAGTTTTCACTTTTGTGTCACAGACCTCAGAGTTTCCAGAATCCAGCTGTGCTGCTAATTCCTGCTGAGGATGGGAGGGAGAAGGTAATGTGCCAGGGAAAACGCAGAGGTAGTTTTACTGGAAACGTGCCATTCACACCAAAGAACTGAACGCGGCTGAATGCACACCTGGAGATAAACCCTGGCTGCCACGCCTGGACTATCTGTCCACTCCGATATCATGTGTGTGTGTGTGTGTGTGTGTGTGTGTGTGTGAGAGAGAGAGAGAGAGAGAGAGAGAAAGATATAGAGAGATAGGGGCACTCTAGCCACTTTTTAGGAGTCACACTAAGTCCACAATGCCTTAGCCCTGAGTAGGGATAGCATCCTCTTAGGGACACCCATGGTATTTTTGGTCAAACCGGAAACTCCTTGGCAGGCCACAGAAAAGCACCAGGTGTCTCCACAGCCAGCTCCCCGCCCCTTCCCTGCAAGTTGACATTGACACACTTCCAGGAGCAGAAGCAAGAGGGTTATGAATGTTGCTTCGCAGCAAGAGTATTTGTCCCGGATGACTCAGGACACAGCTGTCCCAAAGGTGGTCTTTATAATTGAACTTTGGCCCATGGGAAACAGGGGCAGCCAGAGCACATATCAGCAAGCTGACTCATGTTTGGATATGGGCTGCTTTGAGGTTTGCCTCTGCATTTGGGGGAAGCTGCCACAGTACGTGGCTCAGTCTTTCCACTCTCCGTCTGGGAATCCCATCTTCTTTTGTCCAGTGCTTCTCCATTTCTATCACCACACCCTTACCTTAATAAACTGCAGAGATAAAGGACAAATCTCCAGGCTTTTAATCTGGTGCCTTCGAAGGAAGTTTACTAGTGGCCTTTCAACAAGGAAGCCAGGACAGTTCCATGAAGAAAGACCCATCTTGTCATCGAATGGTGCTGGGCAACTAGACATCCACATGCAGAAGAGTACAGTGGGAACCAACCCTCACTCATGCCATCATAAAAATTAGCGCTAGATAGGGCCGGGGTTTTAGCTCAGTGGCACTGCACTGTGCCTGCCTTGTAAGCACAAGGTCGTGAGTTCAATCCCCAGTTCCAAAAAAAAAATTTTTTTAAATTAGCTCTAGATTAGTGACAGACCTACTCACTGAAGTATAACACATCAAAGAAAAATGCAGGTATAAATCTTCCTGACTCTGGATCTCACAACCATTTCTTTCTTTTTTTTTTTTTGGTACTGGGGATTGAATTCGGGTCCTTGCACTTGCAAGGCAGGCCACCGAACCGCTGAGCTAAATCCCGAGCCCCTAGCAACCATTTCTTTAACAGGACATCAAAAGTATAAAAATCAAAAGAAAAAATAGATACTTTGAACATTATCAAGCTAAAAACCTTTGTGATACAAAGCACACCATCAAATAAATGAAAAGACAACCCAAAAGAATGGAAGAACATTTTATAAAGCATATATTTAACAAATAACTTATATCCAGAACATATATGAAAAAATATTTATAATACAATAATAGAAATACAGCCTGATTTTTTAAATGGGCCAAAGTTTGAGTAGACATTTCTAGAAAGATACTCAAATGCCAACATGCATATGGAAAGATACGTGCCTTAGGTGAATGATGACAAGTATCTTTTCATAAAAACCACAATAAGATACCACATCATATGAAAAGAGACAGATAACAGCAAATATTGGCAAGATGTGGAGAAATTGAAAACCTCTATGCTGCAAGTGGGAATATAAAATGGTACAACCACTTTGGAGAATAATTTGCAGTTTCTCAAACAATCTCTTTTTGGGAGAGAAACGTTTAGTGGTACACTTTAAATATCATCAGCAACTCTACTTGTACTAATACACTCCTCCAAAATGAAAACATATATTCACCAACACGCTTTGTCCCAAAAAGCTCTCGCAGCAGCATCATTCATAAGAGCCAAAAACTGGAAACACCACACACTGATGAAGGACAGATAAGATATAGTATATCCATGCAAGAGAGTATGCTTGGCCATAAAAAGAGGCACCAATACATCGATACATCGGGATGGCTCTTGAAAACATCATGCTGTGTGAAAGGAAGCCCATGGCCAGAGGATAAAGGTATGATTGTATTTAGATGAGCTTGCCAGAAGAAGCAAATTCCTAGAGAAGAAAGTGCACTGGTGATCATCTGGGGCCAGGAAGACTGTGGAGAAATGAGGACTGGTGCTGCTGACTACAGGGTTTCTTGTTGCAGGGATGAAAATATAAAAGTGATCGTTGTGACCATCACATGACGGTAGGAATACACTGAAAAAGTAATGGTATATTTTAAATGGATGAATTGTATGCTCTGTGAGCTATATATAGCTCAGTAAAGGATACATTTAAAAGATCACAAAACAATAGATGAGTACAGATATGGACTATGTTATTGATTATAGGTTTTTCTAAAAATTTATTTGCTTTTATCTGCCTTCCCAGATATTTCTTAGAGGAAAAAATTCTGAAACAGAGATTTACAATCTATTGCATGAAAGCAACGGGAAAAGATGATTACAGGGCAGTATCTTCATTTATGATTCACTTTTATCTCAGTTTCAGATTTAGTTCTGTACTTTGCATCTACCGCATAGGAGCCATTCATTCTGTCCGGATTTGTAGCCAGTGTCCCCAGTGACAGGGCCGAGTGTGTCTGCGGAGAATCACATGTGGTTTCCACCAGAGCCTCTCCCGCACATTGCCGGATGAGAGGTAGGAGAGTGGCAGCAGATGGACTGTTTCCTCCTAGATTGCGGCAAAAAGTGGGTCTCTCTCAAGATCAGTTATTCCATTAACTGAACTTATCCCAATCTTACAACGGGGGGGGGGGCAACTACTTTAAAATAAGGAAGATCAGGGGAGGGGAACGGAAATCCTGGCATAAATTACAACTTGTACATTCATTGGCTCTCATCTCCGAGCCACACTGCAGCGGGTCGACAGCCACAAGGTCTGGGGCAGGGTGGGTTGTGGCATCACCGTGCTCTAGGGTCACTCTACTGTCTGGACCCGGGGCTTGCTTTGACCTTGGCAGACTCAGTTACCTGTGGGGCAGAGCTTTCTCATCTGCAGACTGAAGGCTCTCTCCGGTCTTTCCTGGCTGCAACAGCCTTTGATTTTATGACTTTGTAACCTATGTAGAATGTTCTGGAACATCGATGCCCAGTGAGGAAACAAGTAGATGAACTTGTAATTGAATGACTATTGTGCCTTGCATTGATGAATAGATGGCATTGTAGGAGCAAATTTCGTTTCTTGGGCCTCGGGAGCTGTGACTGATTAGCATGACATTTTAAATGAATGACAAACCGAAAGAGGGTATCTCTTAGTTTTTGTAGTCTACAAATAGCTGAGCACATTGACATGTTAATTCCCAAGCTTAGGTCTCAAAAACTAGCCGCTGTGCTCCAAAGGAGCAGAGCTTCACCTGGCGACAGAGAAAGTCTAAATATTTTAGATGTTGGATGACCATAGGCTCAATTTAAACTACATTTAATGTAGTTGATCTTTTCTTGAAAAATAATTGTCTAATTTACATACAATGAAATAAAGACATATATTTTAAGGGAACAACTCTGAATTTTGACAACTGCCCTGTATCCGGCACCCTATCAAGATTTTCCCAAAGATCCCTCCTGCCCCTGCCAGTCAGCCCCACGCACAGGCGAACCCTGTCCATTTCTTTCCCCTGACAGTAGTTTTTCTGGTCCTGGAACCCCATAGGCAGAGACACAGAATCATGCTCCTCTGTGTCTGGTTTCTCACTGGGCAGAATGGTTTTGAGGGTCATCCATTCGCTGGGAAGAGGCAAAGACCAGCATGCTGGAAATTCACTTGGAATCCATGGCCTTGGAAGGGAGGGCAGAGGAGAAGGGTCAAGCCCGGGGATGAGGGAAGCCGTGGGCCAGGAGAGCTGCCCAGGGCCGTGGTTGGGCCCAGTTATGCCACCTATGTTGTTAGTCCGGCATTGGATGTGGGCCAGTTCTCCAGACAGAAGGAAATACTTTGGCGGGACTAGTTTTAGCTAGAGAACCACGCCCTCTGAGGGCTGCCTGCCGAGGGAATCCTGCAGCAACACTGGCTCCTGGCAACTAGAGGAATAAGCCCCGTTTTCTGAGGGAGGCTCTGAGCAGCACAGCACAGGCTTTTACTGTTGAGCAGAAGTCCGTGGAAAGGTTTGACAGAATGCATTTACTCATCCTGTTGATACATATTTGACTTGTTCCAGGCTTGGGCTATTTAGAATAAAGAAGCTCAGGAGCTGTGCCGCATACCTTTAATCCCAGCTACTCAGGAGGCTGAGGCAGGAGGATCTTTTGTGCCCAGGAGAAGGGAGAGGGAGAGGGAGAAGGAGAGGGAGAGAGGGAGCGGGGAGGGAAAATCTGAGCATGACTTTTTCTGGATATATGTTTTCATTTCTCTTGGAAAGAGAGACACAGCGCATTTCTGAGTCATAGGATAGGCATATGTTTAAGTTTACAAAAACTGTCAGACTAAACTTCCAAATTGCAGATTATCATTTTACACCCCTACTGATGATGTAGGAGAGCCCCGGTTTCTATATATTCTTGACAACACTTGGGATAGCCAGTCTTTTTAATTTTAGAAAAGACTTGAAAAGTTTCCCAGCTGGTCGGATGGTGATGTTAGAGTGGATTTCTGCTTGGGTAGAATTTGGGCTACACAGATATGAATCTGTAAGACATGGACAGCATCATTTAAGATAAATTTCTATAGCCCAAATCACATTTAACCCATTGATTTCCTTCGTTATTTTGGAGATATACTTTTATGTCAAAGTCTGTTTTAAAATTGAATTCTTGAAGTTCAGGTTAAATTTAGGAACTTAAAGCTGAACCTGAAGTTGAACCTCAAACGGCAAGCGTCTCCTGTTTTGAAAGTGAGTTACGGGGCATAGGTTCTTTTTCCTGCAAGACTCCTTTAATCAAGTCTGTGTGGATAACATGCTTTGCTGGAGGTTAAGTTTCACTGACCAGTTCCTGCATGCAGGGTCGAGCTCCAAGCATTTCACACGCAGTGTATCCGTGAAACCTCACCATTGGTTCAGACAGGTGCCAGCATTATCCAACACATGTTGAAAGTGAGGAAATGACTGGGAAGTATCGAACTGCTTCATTCAGCAAGTATGGAGATTCCTCAAAAAACAGAACCAGCAATTCCATTTGACCCAGCTGTCCCCCTCCTAGGCATCTTCCCGAAAGAGTTAAAGACACCATACTACAGTGATAC
Source organism: Fukomys damarensis (assembly GCF_012274545.1). NCBI lineage: Eukaryota > Metazoa > Chordata > Mammalia > Rodentia > Bathyergidae > Fukomys > Fukomys damarensis. The sequence goes on along the minus strand of NW_022900926.1, from coordinate 16,365,939 downwards.
ATACATGCCCGTGTTTACAGCAGCACAGTTCTTAATTGCTTAATCTTGGAAGGAAGCCTGTACGTTCATCGGCAGATGAATGGATAAAGAAAATGTGGTATTTAAACACAGTGGAGTACTACTCCGCCGTAAAGAAAGACAAACCACTGTTGTCAATAGGAAAAGGAGATGCAAAAAAGAATTGAGATGCATTATACCTCCTCCCCACAGGGAATGTAAATGTGCTGCAAATGCGTACTAATAAAAAAATTGAAACAACATTTATTGATGGCCACTACCAAGGGGACAAACCAGTAAACATACAAAAATATATGGTTTCTCGAAGTTGAAGTTGCAATAGTGTGAGATAGGATCTGTCTGTCCATCCATCGATCAAGAACCAGCCATTTCACTCCTGCTGGGTCTTGGGTCTTTGGTTTTTCATTTGCGAGCGCGATTAGGAAGATCCGAGCAACACACACCGCTGATGCCATCACATACCGACCCCAGATCACAGTCTCCAGGGCTGGGGCTTACACCTTGGGCTCTTTCAAATGTGGATGACTTCCTAAGAACTCTTTCTGCGATCAGATGTTCTTCTGGGGAGGCACAGTTAGGTAATGCGAGAATAATATTTTGGAATGCGATAGGACATAGGTTCGCAAAAGCCTTTTTGTGTGTGTGGAACTGGGGATGAAACCCACACTAAGCTACATCCTCAGCCCTTTTTTATTTGGAGACAGGATCTTGCAAATTTTCCCAGGCCCTAGACTTGCAATCCTCCTGCCTCAGCCTCCTAAGCACAGTTTTTTGGATAGTGTAACCTACCTTTCCCCCAGCTGCTGGTTACAGTCTGCCACCTCAGCTAGTCTAGTGTTTCCTTCCTCCGAAAGCAGAGTTAACGGGAACCATCCCCCAGCTTTGCTCAGTTTGCCCAGTGTGCAGTGATTTATCAGCCAATGGCTGCCCCTGGTTAGCTTTAGCACTGCTGTATTTCAACCAGATCGATTTTTAACAAGACAGGGGTCAGTTGGCTTGGGAGAGAAATTGACTAGAGCTCTCCCTGGGCACACTGAACACTTAAATGCATAGTTTGAACAGGTACATGTTACATGCAGTTGTGACAACATTCAGAACTTACGTTTTCTCAATTACTACAAAATACTGATCTGTAAATGGCTTTCTTTTGACACTTTTGCTTCCTCAGAGGCTGGACAATAAGCCTGTTTCCAGTATTTCTACTGCACCCTCAGATGCCTTTTCCTGTCTTACAGATGTAAAAAAATGTATCGGTACATATCACTTTCAGTCACTCATTCATTCACATATAAAATACTGACCCCTTAGCCATGTTCTAACCATCCTTGTGTTCAGGGGTAATGAAGTCACGACAAGTGACACTCAACCCAGTGAGGGTGAAGGGGAGGAACAGCCGTAGGAGAAATACCACTGAGGAGGTTGCTACGGGAACATGGATCAAGGGCCCAGAAGGCAGTGATGTTGAGCTGCACTTCCCTTGGCAAACAAAATATGGCAGAAGGGAGGTCCAGACATCGGCAGTCAACCCCAGGAGACAGAAATAAAACCTTGGAGATGGATGAGTCCTTCAGATAGTAATGAAAGACAGAGACAAATCTACAGCACTTTCTCCTGTGAAACAGATATTTTAACACATAACAATCGTTTTGCAAATACAGTTTAAAAAAGCCTTTCAAGTAACAATGTTTTGTTGAACATTGGGCCCTTTTCTAGTTTGTAAGAGTTGCCCTTGAGCATTCTCACAGTTGAAAGCCCTCTACTTGAAGAAGGTGGGGAAGGAAAACCCTGCACAGAAAGAGCCTCATTGAATTGGACAGTGCATGTAGATTTAAAATGGCAATATTCTAAGTGTGTTTTGCATGTCTCCTTAATTGTGTGATTATATGATTTCTCCCGGAGTAAATCTCATTTTGATGAAAAGATTAAGTCAGAACACCTGTGAGCTGCCTGGCCGCCTTGCCTTTCTGGCCTCCCATCTTCGTCACCTGTCTGGAGAATGTGTCAACTTCGCCTAATTGCAAAGTAATTTGCAGTTACAGAAATCCATTTTATATTAAAAAGCCTCTTCAATAGGTGTGCCTCTCTCTGGAGCATTGTTTGACTTGGACTCGATTTATGTTCTAAAAAAACAAAGTATACCTTTTCTTTCTGTTTTAAGTTCCAGGAACATAAAAGTAAAGAACAGTTGAAGTTAGGCCTGGTGAACATAAGAAACCACTTATTTTGTTTGTGGGTCCCTTAAGGTGGTTTGCAGTTTGAAAGATACAATTGTGCAACAAATAAAAAAATATGACAGAGACATATTTACTCTAAAGAAAAGAAATAAGCAATGACTGGTTCTTCATCTGCTTTTCATTAATAATAAATGCTGAGCTATTTAATAAGAAAAGTGATTTAAATAGTACTTAAAATGTGCCTGTATTTTTCCCTCATTGCAAAATAATAAATTTTCAATCACCTTTTCAGTAGTGATGTTTTTGTTTTGTTCTCCCAGGCAATCCTGTTTTTCATCTTAAATTGTCTTCTCCTAATTCCAGTGATTTATTCATAGATGCAGGGGATTCTCTTAATATCTTGAGTCAACCCTTGCTTCTCACAGAGATAGAGAAAGTACTGAATCTACCAAAGCAGTTAATAGCTTTGTTGTAGATTTAGTGTTTGTTTGGGGGATTTTTAGATCTTACTTTATTGGTACTTTTATTATTCCTTTTCTTACTGTGTTCTAGTTTTCTTTTTAGCTTCAACCGTTTAATACTTACTAAATTAGTTTATGTGATTGTATTATTCTTCCCTGACTAAATCTTTCTTTTTTAATAAATGTAATGACAACTTTACATATACTTCTTCTTACTGCATTAGCTGCTTCATCCCACAATTTTAGTACTTTCATAGTTGTTTAGTCCTAAACAACTTATAAATTATGATGTGATTTCCTGTTCCTTGTGTTTTTACTTTCCAAAAGTATATAGAAGAATTTTTTGTTTATGTTATTCTTGTTGATTTTTAATTTAATTACATTGTCATCAGAGATTAGGGATTGTGTAATATGAATTATTTAAAATGTACTGATATTTCTCTTGTAATCCAATATTTATTTAGTGCATATTTACCATTTCTTTCTTCATGGTCCTGGAGATGAAACTTGGACAGATCTAGGCAAGCACTCAACAAATGCGCTAAATAGCCTTAGCCTTATATTTTCTATTTCTTGAGTTCTATGCAGTCTTTATTTATACATATTGCATCAAGTTTAATCAGTAGAATCATTCAAATCCATAAATTTAAAAATGTTTTGTTTTCTTGATCATAACACTTCTTTGTGGTATGCTAAAAAATCTCTCCATATTATTATCTGTCCACTTATCCTTGAGATTCTGTTATTGCTTTATATATTTCAGAGTTCTAGTGTCAAAGGCCTGCTAGATAATTTGTGCATCTCATTAGATTAATCTGCCATTATGGTGGTTCACTTTGTCTTTAATTTTAATCTATTAATGTTGCTATATAAATTTTCCTTTAGTAAGCATTTGATTAGTTTATATTTTTGGCTTTTGCTGTTTTGTGTGTCTCCTAAAACTAGCAGATAGAGTGAAATGGTTTGTTGTTGTTGTTGTTGTTGTTGTTAGGGTTTTTTTTTTTTTTTTTTTTTTTTTTTTTGG
>NW_022900926.1:16352417-16362193 GCF_012274545.1 Fukomys damarensis | reverse complement strand
TTTGTTTTGTTTTTTTTGTTTTTTTTCGGGTGTTTTTTTTTTTTTTTTTTTTTTGGTACTGGAGATACAACTTGGGACTTTGTGCTTGTGAGGCAGGCAGTGGAATCACAGAGCTAAATCCCTAGCCCAGTAATATGTTATATTGTTTAACCTCTGTCATTAGATAAGAAAGATTATTCCCTTTACATTTATTGAGATTTGGATTCACTCTTCTTAATTTTTTTAATTTTATGAAAAACAAAACAAATTTTCGTAGCAAAATAATAAAATAACATTAGTTGATACACTGTGTATCATCTTCAAAGTTCATCTTAATTTGCATTGTCTGCATGCTTTATTGTTTTCTCTCATTTTACTTTCACAATATTTGGATTTGTGAAACTTTCCCAATTTTTTTAGTTGATTGATTGACTTGGAAGCTTGTTGTTGTATTTTTCTATTGTTTGAAACCAGAAAATTTCCTGGCAAAGTCTACACTTACTTAGAACCTGAAAATCACAGCATATGTTGAAAATTCACTGAGTTCTTCATGTTGTTCAACCCATAGTTTATTAAATTCACCATCATTCATATTCTGTTCTCACACTGTTTCTTGCATACTACACTTACCTCTGGGTTTATTTTCTTGAGGAGCAGAAGTTTTGTTTTTGTTTTGTTTTGTTTGAGACAGGGCCTCACTATGTCATTGAGACTGACCTGGAACTCACCATGTAGCCTAGGCTGGTCTCGAACTCACAGTGACCCTCCTGCCTCAGCCTCCCAAGTTCTGGGATTACAGGCGTGCGGCACCACATCCGGTGCAGAAGTTTTTAGTAATTAATCATTTTCAGTTAATAGTTGATTTAGTGAATGATTGTTTACCTGCATATGAAATTCTAAACTGATGATTATTTCTCCCACAACACTGACAACTATAATTTTATTGACTTCTTGAATTTATTGTGATTTCTTAAATTGTACCTGTCTTTTCTGTCTACCACTTTTTAAGTTTTCTCTTTAATCTTCATATGCAGCTTCATTGGAATGTGTTTAGGTACAGATTGATTTTTTTCTCCCTTGGTGATACATAATTATTTTTATTCTCTACTTGGGCACTTAGTGGAATCTGAAACTAAACCTCTAATTTCCTGCCTCGAGCCTATTTCCCTTACTGTTGTCCTAGTTTTAATTAGTGACAGACAATTCAACCCTTCCAATTGCTCAGAAAATATTTTTAAGTCTTTCTGGCTTCTTCTCTTTTCTCCCATACCCCAAATTGAATCCATGAATAAACCTTACTGCACCTTCAAAATGTACCTAGAATCTGGGTGTATTTCACCACTTTCATGGCCACCAACTCAGTCTAAGGCACCATTATTTATTGCCTAGATTATTTTCATAGTCTCTCTCTCTGTCTCCCTTCTTCCCACTTTGTTTTCTCTGTCCTCCCTTCAGAAGCCACAGTGATCATAAAACATGAAACCAGCACAAGTTATTACTTTGTTCAAATCTATGATCACTTTTCCATCTTACTAATAGTAAAAGCTAAAGACTTTATGGTCAAGTATGTGGTTTATAACCTCTTTCTCCTCATTCCTACCACCTTTAATCCACTCCAATCTCACTGGCCCCCTTAGGTTCCGCAGATGCACACCATGCTCCTGTGTTTATATTAACTTGGTTTTCTGCTTGGAACACTTAACCCACACAGCCACATGGTTGACTATATCACTTCCTGTTCCCAACGAGAACTCTTCTGACCATCACCCGACAATCCAATCACTGCTGTGCCTTCATTTCATAACACTTTTCATCTTCCAGATTTCTATAAAATTTGCTAATTTATACGTCCAGGACTTGTTTTCTGTTATTTGATTGGAATGCAACCTCTGTGAGTAAAAGCATTTTGCTTTTTGTATAATGCTGTATCACAAATACCTAGAACAGAGAAAAATACATAGAAGATACACAATAAATATGTTATATGACTAGTGAATCAATACATGAGTTATTAATAGAGAATTATCATACACATTGTACAATATGTGTATTTTCATGGAATAGGCATGCAATGAAATACAGTTATAACACAAAGACCACTTCTTGGGAAATGGATCAAGAAACTTTGGTACAGCCATATAATGGAATCCTTTGCAGAGCAAAAAGGAACAAAGTATGGGCGCACAAAAAAGCATAGATAAATATCAGAAACATCAAGAGAAACCAGTTTAAAAATTTTTTTAAAAACCTGCATTGGATGCTTTTATTGGTTACCTCTTCCATTGCTGAGACACAATACTCAACACCCTTAACTTAAAAGAGGAAAGGCTTAATTTGCTTATGGCTGCAGGAGAGCCCAGTTTAGGGTTGGCAGGTTCCAAGACAGAAACTTCATGGCCGAAGAGGATGGCAAGGCAAACCTGCTCGGTTCACGGTGCTGGGAAGAGCCAGGGGCAGGGGCAGGGCCAGAGAGGAAGAGAAAAGGAACCATGCATAGCACTGGAGACCAGGCCTCCGTGCTCACCCAGACACACCCAGGGCCGCGCTTCACCAACCTGTGAGGCGTTTCTGACTCCAGTGAAGTGGCTGTGTCAGGAAGTTGACATGTCAGGATTAATAGTCACAGGTGTTCTTCTACATATGTGAAATTTTAGAAAATCAAAACAATAGAAGCAAAGGTAGATGTCCTAAGTCACATTTTCATCACTGGGACAAAATATCCAACACCCACAGCTTAAAGGAAGAGAGATTTACTTTGGCTCACAGTTTTTGTCCCAGGCAGAAACAGGATGGCAGAGAGGCATGGTGAAGAAAAAGATCTTCAACTCATGGCAGCCAGGAAGCAGAGAGAGGGAAAAAGGGGTTGTGCTGGGGACAAGAATAGGACACTGCCACCAAGGCTCACCTCCTAAGAGCAGCACACTTAGCTACTGAACTCATTAATGCGTGCCTCCACTGATGAGTACAGCACCCCCATGATCCATTCACCTTCCAAAAGCCCCACCTCCGAACACATGAGACATCTGCAGAACATTCTCCATCTAACCTGTAACAGTACGTCAGAAGAAGCCAATGCTGAGATGGAATCCAGCATGGGCTGAGACCCGGATCAGCTGCAGGTGATAACAGGAAGTCTTAGGGTTCTGAAACTTGATTGTGATGATGGTTGCTGACTACGTATTTATGAAAACTCATGAAACTATTCATTTGAAATAGGTATATTTGGGGGGGTTATAATTTGTTCTTCAAACTACAGCAATAAATGTAGTCAATACTGACAAATATAAATATAATTACTACTGACAAAATACCATCAAAATGTAATATTTCTGTAATTTAGGAAGCACTCCACAATCTCGAGGTTATCTTCAGAATGAGTCGCTGACTCTTTGTGGGAAAGATGTGGGTTAGAGCCTTCCCTGGGCAACCCTCCCTGCATCCTTAACACCTACATAGTCTGGCCGCCGTTGTGGTACCCATTAGAATCATCTGTCACTAAGCTTCAGCACCCACCTTCCGCCTGACAGTACCAGTGGAAATGGCACCGGAAGAGGTCTCTGTCTCACTTTCCTGCTGGTGCACAGAAGCCCTGAACCCATGGCAGGTCCTAGGGTAATGATTTGATGATTGTTTAATAGACAGCTGTATGCAAGACCTGATGTATAGAATCACTGATGGAGTTGATATCTTTTTGTTGTTGTTATTGTTTGAGACAGGGTCTCACTATGTATTTCAGGCTGGCCTTGATCCATGTAGCTCAGGCTGGCCTTGGATTTATGTCAGGTCTCCTGCCTTAGCCTTCTGGGTGCTGGGATTAAAGGGTGGGTCTAATTTATCTTCTGGCTATAGAGTCAGCATACTATTATCAAAATCATATATAAATTCACAGATGCAGTTTGTTTTTCCACACTTGAAGTTGCTGTCACTAGCAAGTTAACATACATGCTTATTTTTCTATTTATTGTACATTGAGAGCCCTCTTTGTGCCGCACAGGTACTATTTTAGGTACTTTTCTAGGGACAGGTGTGATGGTTACTAAAACAATGACTGAGACTTAACTTTAAGGAATTATTTGTGTAAACTGGGCAGTAATTATTAAAGATATCCCCAAGGTCTTTTCTCTATAGATTTTAGTCAGGAAATTAACAATTGTTAATTTTATAGCAGTTATCCGAGTTTTAAGTATCGAATACTTTGTTTTACTTACAAATCAAAGTGCAGATACTTTTCCTCCTGGGGTGGAAGGAAAGTTTTTGGAAAAGGAAATTCCAGGACCACTCCCCTTGTGGCCTTTATTTTTCCAAGTCTTTATTTATTTTCCAAATGTCAGCTCGTTCACACAGTAAGCCCTGGCAGCTTTCCGCGCCGAGGGCATGGCTGAGGCAAGGTATTTGGTTAATCCTGTTAGCTTGAGTGAAGGAAACTCAGGAAATTAATCATATAAAAATATGAGAACAATAGGAAAGAAAAGCTTGTCTTACAGGTTTGTTTCCAGTTCTGCCTAATTTTGGAATGTGTTCGTCTCTTCTACTGCTGCTTAATGTAACCAGGAAGTCCCAGTCCTAATTAATGTTAGTATCCTCACGTTCAAACTGCTGCCTTGCAGAATTGTCAAATGAAAGGACCAGTAAACACTTACAAGCGGCTACTGTACAGTAACATTTTAAAAAGTAAGCACTAGTTACGTATTTAGAATTTCAGCAGAACGTGTAATATCCCTTAAAACTTCTATTTCCTTTTGGATGGTCATATTTTCTTGAGAAGGCTACCTCTTACATAATGTAGGCAACTTTTTAAGAAATACAGTTTGTTTGTTTGTTTTTTTAAAAAAAAAGGTAGTAAAAATCAACTACCTGAATACTTAAGGTTTTAGTTTCTGAGATATGTATGTGTGTGTGTTCTTTACCTGATTATTAGAACCTCTTGTGTTAAAACATTCTTATTACGTAAAAAATTGCTCTCAAGCAACTGTGTCTGCACAAGGAGGAAAAGCCACTTCCTCGTTTTTTGTTTTTAAATCTGATAACATGAGGAGGAAAGAAGATAATTGGTTAAAATGATGCTTTTAGATAATGTGAATTTCGGTTGTTTTTTCTGACCACTGTCTAGAAAACAAACATAATTCTTTTTTAAAATCCTGTTCAGGACATTATTAAGTTTTAATTCATCTCTCTCCTTTTAGGAAAGGTTTTCTACAGCTCCGATTCCCATCACTTACTGAAAGATTACTAACTGATTGTCTCAATCTTCATGGCCAAGCCCAGAAATAAAGGTGTCCATTAGCACAAGCTTCACAAGCTGGTCCAGGGCCACTGCTATTCTGATCACCCATCTTGTTTCCTGGGACCCTGCCTGGCCCTTCTGTTCCTCCATGATCACCACCCCTAACTACTGGTGTCCAGCAGTGGAAACCAGCAGACTCAGCAGTACCCAGATGAGGCAGGGACCCAGGATTAGTACTCCTGGTACCTGTGTTCTAAGGCAGAGAGAAATCTTCCTTTTTCCTCCCACCCCAAGCTTAGACTTAGCCACCTAGAAAAGTGTGGCAATGACCAAATTTATAGGATCTGGTAGTAGTGACTGTGGTCACTGTCCACTGTCTTCTCTAGCCACCAAATTGTAAGTCTGTACTGTAATTTGGACATCAGATGGGCAAGCTTAATAACTCCCACACCAGACAGAGCAGTGAAATCTGCAGTATACAGCACAATGCCTGACAACCTCCTAACTCAACTTCTTTGGCGTAGAAGTACACTGGTTCCTGAAAGGGGAAGTTCTGAATAATCCCCTCAATTTCATTTCTTTCTATAAGTAAGTGAACAAATCACAGTTTTTGCAGGAGTTGAAAAAAATTTAAACTGTTCAATGGAAAAATCAGTAAATGCCATTATTCTATATTTTTAGGAAGGTTTAGTATAAAATATTCTTCAAATTCCAAAACAGTATGAGTTCATGGCAGTGGATTGATTGTACCAGCAATGATCTAGAGGCAGGGAATCCAGGTCAAAAGCCAGATTTTCCATTTCATGCAACCCTGCAAGCCAGTTGCCATCATTTTTTGTTAGATGTGTGGTAGCTTTTTCAGTCAATTGTTGGAGTCTTTATATCATGGCAATTGGCAAATGGTACCTATCACAAATGGATCTTGTGCTTTCCTCCCGCACTTCCAGCCTCAGTCAGGGATAAAACATTTACCAGGGTTTCCTGGGTTAGAGATTTCTGGAAATACAGAACCCAGTGTGACTGCTGGGATCAGTGCTGAACAATTACACGAGGTGGACTTCTGCGTTAGGTACTGGCACCACTCTTGTTTGGCATTTTTGTAAATTCCCTGGAAAGGGGTAGTATACAGAGAAATGTCCACATTTTTCAGGTGACATTGACTATCTCCAGTTTTCAACTACAAATCCATGAGTAACACCCATAACTATTCATAAAACTATATGAGTTCTGTCTAATGAGGCAGGAGTAAGGGGACTTGGGAGGGGGAATTATCTTCCAATGCCCTTGTTAAGCCATAATTCCTGACCTTTATGTTTTACCTTAAAATGAAATTTAGGGATGGCTGTCTTTTCTTTTTTCTATGCCCTGTAACATAACTGGTTAGCTGTTCTAAAAAGGCTAAACACTGAGTCCCAGCAGAAGTTCCAAAGCAGAATAGAAACCTTAGCACACCTGCAGCTTGGTGACAAGCTTCAAGGATAAGGGAGTGGACTGGGAGGTTTTCTGAGAAAGCTGTATAACCTGATCAGGACTTAGAAGAACCTTAGATGAGGCCAACATTTATATTAACTAGCACATCACCAGAGGCCTAAGGTAAGGTGGATGTATCAGCACATCCTGAAAAGCTCGAACTGTGGAGCTCCTCCTCCTTCATGTTTGAAACCAAAAATTCATAGAAGAAAAAAGTTCACCATAGTTTCTCAAGGAAAAGACCTAATGATAGCAAAAAGTATTGTATCTCAAAGTGTAACTTTCATCAATTTTAGAAAGTATTGTATTTACCGTAGATATGTATTTTAATGTTCAAGAACTTACTGTGTATTTCCTCTAATCAGTGCCCTTCATCAGCTGAGTTCTTTCAGCAGGAGGAATAGTAAGACACTCCCACCCTCAATTCATATTTAACCGTTTTGTTTCCTAAGAGACCATAAAGCCAAGAAATGGAAGAGCCAGCCTTAGAATTGTGTAATTCCACTGCTGAACGTTCCTGGTGCTTTACAGTCTTAGAATATAAGACCTGCGTACTTCACAGGGACTGTGGTTTGATTTTATGGTCCTAATTAGAGTTCACCTTTTCATTAAAACCTCAGTAATACCAGCTCTCTGGGACGCTGAGGCAGGCAGGTCGGCCCAGCCTGGGTAATTTAGCCAGATTCTGTCTCAAAATACAAAAAGCGGGGTGGGGGTGGCTGGGTGTGTAGCTTGTGCAGGAGCTGTGGCTTGCATCCCTAGTATAAACAAAACAAAACAAAAACAGTTTCTTGGGCTCTGGATGTTGCTCAGTTGTACTTACCTAGCACTGAGAAAACAGAACAAAAACAAACAGAAACCCTCAGGGTTTTCTTAAGCTTGAATGAGGCAAAGGAAAATGAATAATCAATACCTCCCTTTTCTTCTTTTCTCCTTGGCTCTCCCTCCCTCTCTCCCTCCCCCCACCTCACAACCCCCGCCAGCTCTGTTTCCTTCTTGGTGTGTGATACCAGGAACTGAACCTAATGCCTTTATACTAAATTACAACCCCAACCCTTTTTAATGTTTTACTTTGACACAGGGTCTGGTTATGCTGGTAAACTATCCAGGGTGGGCTCAAACTTGGGATCCCTATGCCTCAGCCTCCTACAATGCTGGAATTTCAGGTGTGCACAACCTTGACTCATTTGACAGAAAGCCTCATCCCTGTAATAGAGTGGGCTATTTGGGTGTGAGAAAATAGGACAACTTACTTATGATGAAATGGACAAGCAAGAGACTTTTTAAAATGATTCTTTTTTGCAATCCATGATGATCACTCCTTCCAGCTCTTGGTCCTCTTCACATTTGAGAAAGTGCTATCTCCCCGTTTCCTATTAGCATATTGATCTTTTATTTTGCTCTTTGTTTATACTTTGGGATTCTCATATAAGAGAAGCCATGTAATATTTAAGTGTGTGCGTCTGATGTATTTCAGTTAACATAATAGTCTCAAGGTGCATCCGTTTTCCTATAAATGATTCAAATTTTTCTTTTTTATGGCAGAGCAGTAATCCACTGTGCATAAATACCACATTTTCTATATCCATTAGTTTGTTGATGGACAGATAGACCGCTTCCAAGATTTATCTATTATGAGTTGTGTGTCTTTAAAAAAAAAGCAAAACTTCACATGACCTTAATAATAAAAGTTAGAAAAAATTACTTTTATGTTTAAAGTATTACAAGTTTGATTCTTCTTTTTTTTTAATTCTCTCGCTAGAGAAAGAGACTACCAAAGAAATGTATATACACACACACTTCGGGAAAAGAAAACCTTGTATAATTGTTTAATACTAAATTTATTGGGACATCATGAGATTAACACGTTACCTTTGACCTCCACAATGACAGGAGGCGCTCAAGGGCATCCAAGCTTCCAGACTGCTGCTTGGGTGACCCCGGTCACTGAGGTTGCAGCACGCACATCTTCAGTTTCTTCTCTGAGGGCCCACAGTGGAGTGGGTTTTCTGAGATACCCCACGTTCTCTTGAGTCCCCCAGACAAGGGTAACACCACCTGTTGAAAAGACTTCGTACCATTTTTCCTGATGTGTGCGTATATTTTCTGCCTCCATATAGATGTATATATGTATATTATGTATATAAATATATATACGTAGGTGTATGAAGTTTTTTAACTCAAAGTTGATTGGGGTAAGCTACAGCATGAAAGCTGGCCGAAGTTACCTAAATATATTGCGCTTTTAGTTTTTTACTTCCATGCAGTTTGTGTACATTCAGAAAGGTGCGCAAGTCACCATGTACAGCTGATTCATGAAAGCGAACATGTCCTGTAATCACTATCCGAAACCCACCACTCGCGTGTGCATTTCATCTAGATTGCTCCTCACACTAATCGTCACTTGTAAAGACTATTCTCATTCACATTTTTTGTTCTTGTTGCTGTTTGTGACAGGGTCTCACTCTGGGGCCCCCGGCTGGCCTCCAAAGCACTGCGATCCTCCTGCCACAGCCTCCCCAGGGCTGGGATTACAGCTGTGCACCACCACACCCGGCTATTTGTACTCATTTTTAAGAATTTAAGAATTTTTAAGAAAACTGAAATATAATAGGTTAGCATCGTAGGGCTTGATTCAAATTCCGGGAGGTAGTAGCATCTAAAATAAAGTACTGTTGCTGTTGTTTTCACCACCTTCCTCCTGAAAGGCAGGTTGAGCTCAGAGTCCTCTGGGTGGACCTCAGCGTCCACCCACCATTTAGGTGTGCTGTCCAACCTGAAGCCTTTCGCGCTGTTTTCTTTCTTTTTTTAGTGTCTGTGACTGTGTCTGTAAGACGGAAGATACTGTTCCAAACGGGCCAAACCCCACGCACTTAGCGGGCAGTGAACAGCTCTGCAATGTGCAAACAATATAAGGAAGGAACTGACTTTAGAGACACAGATTTTCTTCAATTAAGTACCGTGACTAAGTGCTTTAATTCCTCTTCTCCCAGCCCTAAAGGATCGTTTGACATTGAACCGGCTAAAGGAAAGGGGGGGCGGCGCCCCAAGCCGGAGCCTTCCGCTTCCCGGCGGGGATGCGGGGCGCCCCCCGCCCGCCCCG
>NW_022900926.1:16336718-16352057 GCF_012274545.1 Fukomys damarensis | reverse complement strand
GGCGCCCGCCGGAGCCTAGGTCGGAAAGTGGATTCCTCCGGGCTCCGGCCGAGTTTACCTCAAAGGCGCAGGCCCCGGCTCGGTGCGGCGTGCCTGCCCGGGCTCGGCTTTGGTTTCTGTCCAGATTGACTTTGGAGCCAGAAATTTACGAGAAACGCCATTTGCATGTGTCTTGCTGTGTTTTTAAAGACCGCGAAACTTAGGGAGCAAGAGAAACCTGCCAACAGGTTTCTCTATTTACGCTTGGCTTCGAAACAGAGTTCCTTGGAGTTTGTCAACTGATTTATGGATTGTTGCTCCTGGTGGGAAGGCCGATGGCCTTCTATCCTGGCGGAAAGCTGAATGCTCGGCTGCCCCCCAAATGCCCAAGGGTTTCAAAGGATACTCGTTTTGTTTATGTTAGACACACAAGCTCTAAACTTTAGGGAAACGTATTTGATGCTCCTGCCTCTTGTTGACTATAGATCTTTTTATGGAAACGTGTACGACGTTCCTTGTTTGTTATTCTCTGTTTAAAAGTTTATTTTTTCCGTTTTCTAGAAAAAAAAAAAAACTGAAAGAAAGGAAGGTACTTAGGGCTAAACAACTGTTTGCTGGCACTCCGTGTGACTGGATAATGAAATAAAAAGGAATCGTCTTGGCATTTTTCCATCGCCGATGAAAAAACAATCTAAAGCGATCACTTGTTATGTTGTCCATTGAGAAATGTGATAACACTTTTTAAATTGTGCAAACATCAACAGGATCTTGCTGAAGAAAATGACAGGGCCACATAGGAACGTTTTTAATCTCCAGGATATCTAACCAGATAGCATTCTAGGTAGAATCCCTAGCACCCCCATGGGTTTCTTTAGGACGAGTTATGTTTTTAACTTTCTGGACTAGCAACGGTAGAATTAAATCATTATTCCAGTAGAGTAGGTATGCAGGACTCATTACTGCAATGCAGCAGTTGTTCAGATGTTCTTAAATTTAGTTCTGTTGTCAGAAAATATTAGAGTGAATAGAAGAAAATTAATTTTGCCTTTATGCAAATCAAGGAGTATTACATAAGCAATAAGAAGAATCCTAAAATATAACTGCCCTATCTCTTAGCCAGTGCAGCAGAAAACACCCAGAGTACCCGTAGCTTCTAATAAAATGACCGATCCTATGTACAGAATGTATAATCTATTTAAATGGAAAGTGATTTAAACAAAAAGTTGTGTTTGATCATAAAAGGTATTTTAGATAAACATATATCCATCATGTATAAAGGGTTCTTGTTTGTCAGTTGAGGGATGACAGTGGCTATGGCATAAATTATGTTGTAGAAGTGAAACAGTTTCATGTTATCCTACTAGGGTCACTGAGTCTAGTAGAGTTGCTCCATTACCCAGAAATTTTGCCCATCCACTACTTTTGATTGTGACTGAAAACCAAACCAGAAATAACATTTGATCAGTTTGATATTGATAACCGTTCTCTGAATCTGAGAATGTCAAACCGCTCCTCAAGGATTCTGTCCCCTCCGAGTGAGCTGCTTACCTCTGCCTTTGGAGATGGTGTGAAGATTCTTGTTCTGCTGGATCTCAGCTCTCTCTTGCAGTAGTTTGAGTCTGGAGCAGCTGCTAGGGATTACAGTGCTGAAGATGATTCTCCTCTCCAGTGCTCACTGGAAGAATAATCTGTCTGAGTCTGAGAAGTCAAAATCACAGAGTCCAATGGTTCGTGCTTATCACTAAATCTGAGCTTCTGTAGAAATCTTCATTGTATCCAAAAGTGAGCACGCTTTTTCCTCTTTTTGGTGGCGGGGATGGAATTCAGAACCTTGTGCTTGCGAGGCAGGCCGTGGCACCACTTGAATTAAATCCCGGGACCACGTTTTCCTCTTTTGGTGAGGGTCTCTTGAGTCTGTGAGTTTAGGGATGCCACTATTTCTCTGGGTTCTAGGAGTACTATTAATAGTTACGTCTGAAAATAAGAAAGTAGACCAGTATCTCTTTTTACAAAACATCTTTCTTAATTCACATGCCGTAAAACTCTCCCTTGGAAAGTACGTTACTCATTATTAGTGTATTCCAGGGCTGTGCATCGGTCCCTGTCCCTGTTGTCCTTGTCGCTTGCCCTTTCTGCCCTATTTAAACATTAATCTACTGTCTCTGTGTATTTCCTTTTTTGTGTGTTTATTTGTTTTTATATTAGTACATATTTATGATAATGAACACGTTCACCATGGGAGTTGGTATGTGTATATATTTTTTTACTTATTTGGAACCTTTTGTGTAAATGAAATCACCATGTGTTTTAGGACTAGCTTCTTTCAACTGGTGTGTTTTAAGGGTCATTTATTTTGTAGCACAAATCAGTTATTGAGTTTTGTTTACTGCCAAATAATACTTCTCTGTTCAAGCAAGCTGTATTTTGTCAATGCACAGGGTTACTTCTACTTTTCTCGCTATTGTGAAAATGTTGGTTTGAATTTTATGTAGAAGTTGTTGGTCGAGATAGGTTTTTATTGCTGCTGGGTGTATAACTTGGAGTGAAATTGCTGGGTTGTATGATTGCTAATTGTACAGTTAACCTTTTATGGTTATACCAATTTCCAGAGGGGCTGTGCACATTTTACAAGAGTTATACTGTTTTCATGGCCTTGCTAACACTTGTTTTTGTCTTTTTTATTTTAGCCATCTTTGTATATGTGAAGTTGTATCTCATTGTAGTTTTGATATGCTTTTCCATAATTACTAGTGACATCGAATGTCTTTTCATATGCTTATTCACCTTTTTATGTCTTCAGGAAAAGTGTCCGTTTGGAGGCTTTGCCTAATTTTAATTAAGTCATTTATTAAGTTTTAAGAGCTCTTTATACACTACACAAGAAGCAAGTACTTTATCAAATATATGATTTGTAAATATTTTCTTCCATGCTCTAGGTTGTATTTTTAACTTAATATGATTTGCAACTCAGAATTTATCCTGTTTAGTTTTCTTTTGTTGTTCATTTTTGGTGTCATGTTGAAGAAACTGTTGCCTAAGAAAAACAAACCCAAGAAAATTTACATGTATATTTTCTTCTAAGCATTCTATAATTTTAGCTTTTCTTACATTAGGTCAGTTTTTAGATTTTGATGTATGGAAATAATGTAGAATTTCTGCGTCATTCTTTTGTATCTGGGTTCTCGTTGTTCCAGCATTACTATATTTGTTGCAAAGAGGATTGTTGCCCCACTGAACTTCCATCTTTGTGGAAAATCAAGTTACCCAATGTGCAAGGGATTACATCTAGATTCTCGATTGAATCCCATTGCCTATTCTTATGTCAGTGTCACACTCTCTAGAATGTTGTTGTTTTGTGGATTTAAGTCTAGAAAATACGAGTCTACCAATTTTGTTTTTCAAGATAGTTTTGGCTATGATGTCTTCTTTGTATTCCATATGAATTTTATAATCAGCTTGCAATGTCTGTAAAAAAGCCAGTTGACACCAATAGAGATTCTGTTGAACGAGTAGGTTTTTGACAATTTGGGTAACATTTACTATCTTAACAACATGAAATCTTCTAATCCAAGAAGAAGTGTCTTTCCATTTATTTAAATCTTTTGACATTTCTTTCTGAAATTTTGTAGTTTTCAGTGTATAGGTCCTGTTTTCCTTTGTTAACTTTATCCCTGAGTAGTTTATAGTTTTTGTTGCCATTTTATTATTTTAATTTTTTATTTTCTGGCACTGGGAATCCAATCCAGGACCTTGCGCTTGCCAGGCAGGCACGGCACTACTGTGTTAAATCCCCGGCCCTATACCATTTTAAGTGAAACTCTGTTCATATTTCATTTTCAGAATATTCCATTGCTAGTGTTTAGAAGTTGATCATGTACCTACAACCTTTCTGGATTCATTTTTGGCCCTGATAGTATTTTAGTGGATTTTTTAGGATTTTCTATGTACCTAACACTGCTACATGCAAGACTTGTATAAAAGGGTCACGAACAAAGAGAGAAAACTTGTCTCTTCCTTTCCAGTTTGAATGATATATATAAAGTGTGGTTGAAAGTACAATAAAAGACATGTTCCATTAATCCCCCTCCATTCAAACACACATCCCATTGTTCTTACCACTCTTGGGAGGACTTCATTCATGTGTTTTATTGTGCTGTCATGGCTGCCTCTTATGTCTTGAATCAATGTGAAACATGCTTTTCATGGTCATTTTGACTCTGGGGCAGAGCCAAAAGTTGCTTGTGCCAGATCTGATGAATAAGGTGGATGAGAATGTACTATAATGTTTTTACAAGCCTACCTTTCTGTTGGATGATATTCAAAAGCATTCATTATAATTTTGATCACACCTGGTAAAGATACTCATGAAAGAGGACCTTCAGAACTGCTCCAGAAAGTAGCAAGAATGGTGAGATCAGTGTGCTCGAAGTGGGAGCTGGGAGTGTTTTTGAGGGTGATTGATGGCAATATGACCTTTAATGTAATAAAACTTAAAAGTTAAACCATCACCATATATTTTGATCACATCTCATATTTCTTTCCCTTTCTAGTAGCCCTGCCTAGAATGTCCAGTCCAATGTTAAATAGATGTGGCAGGAGTGGACCTTTTATCTTGTTTCTGATTCAAAGTGGAAAACAGTCTTTCCCCTTTACCTGTGACATGAAAATACTGGATTTTGTCAAAGGCCTTTTTGATATCTGTTGAGATGATTGTATGGTTTTTATTCTTCATTCCATTAATAGGGTGTGTGACATTAATTGATGTTGGGATATTAAACCAACCTTGCATTTCTGGATACTATGCATTCCACTTGGAAATGGTGTCTAATACTTTTTATATAATGCTGAGTTATATTTGCTAATATTTTATTAAGATTGGATCCATTATTTTCAAGCACAGGCAAAACAAGTATGTTCTCCAACAGGGTGGTTCTAATCCCTTCTGGCTTCATGCAAAAACAGGGTTCAGACTTCTATTGTTTTCATTGACAAGTACAGGGCATGGTAGACTCCAATATTTCTTGAATGGATAAACAAATACTCACAGTGAACAATTTGACTCCTTTGAGCCAATGATTATATGAATGAGAGATATGTACTACTTTCAGTTTTGCTTCATAAATTTGTTATTCTGGTTCCATTGTCTGCAGAGTGGGATTTGACCTAGTAGAAGGTGAATCAAGTGTTCAGGACCATGCTAGATGGTGATGGAGCCTCTATCTGTGTTTCAGGGTTTCCAGGTTTTGCTCTTATCTCTGAATGTGCCTCGCCTCAAGTATTTGCCCATTTCCTTTTAAACCAGGCATAGGAAGAAACTACAGAGGCAAAAGTAGTTTATTTTCTTTACTGAAAATAATATGCACATGTTGAAAGTTAAACATTACAAGATGGTTTGGGATAAAAATGTATTTACTTCTTTTTACATCCTCTCATACCACTTTCTAACTATAACCTACATGAATAATTTTTTTTATTTCCATATAATTTTTAATCATGTGCCTTTAGTATGTGCCTTTATCACAACTCAAATAAGACACGCTACATTTACTGCTCTGTACTTTGAATTTTTCTTGTACTATAACTTGGCAATATTTATATTTCCATATTTATCTTTATTCTGTATACAAATAATAGTATATTATATGAAATACCGGTGTCCTTTAAAAGAACCCTGTATTTTTATTCTTTACGTTGGACTCTTTCCAGTGTTTCTTTTTGTATGTGTATGCCACCAGGAACAATGTTCAACACCCTTATCTTCACATCTTCATCTACTTGTACGGGTTAAATCCCAGCAGTGGAATTTCTGAGTCAAATTGCTTGTGTGTTTTATTTTCATAGATTTTTGTCAAGCTACTCCTCAAGAGACTGGCTCACTATAGCTGCACTTTCAGTGCTCTGTCCCACTGCAGTACTTACTCCTCATGGTGCTTGGTGAGAAGTGGAATTATTCCCTTCGATGTAATAGTTCTCCCTGCAGCCTTATGGCTGACCAAGTGGAAGGCTATTAGGAATTTGCTTCCCACTGACTCCCTTGCTTTGGTGTCCTTGTGCAGTGAATACTATATACAACTGCACATGTTACACAAAATAATTTTTTAGAATCATTGTATATCTGTATGCAAAAAAAGACATCTGATTTCTTACGGATTTGTATGTTCAGGTGACTAGCAGCTTTATGAATATGACACTTATTTGATTTGTTTGCAAGTTTTTAAATGTTTCTCTTGTGCTACAGGTTTGCTTACCATATTTTTTTCGTGTAAGAACTTCAAATATTTATGGAGTCAAATTGATTAATCCTTGTCTTTCTTACAAATTCCTAGTTACTAAAAAAGCATGCTTTCCTCAGCTGTTTTTCCCTATATTTGAACATTTGATCTCTGCAATGTATTCTGGTTTCAGGTGAAAAGATTCAATGATATAAAAAGTTTAAACATCTGCATGGCAACCCCCCAAAACAAACAACAAACAAACAAAGAACAACAGCAAAAAAACAAACCAGCTCAGTCATCAGCAGGTTGAAATGGGAAATCATAAATCTGAAGAAATATTTGTATTATATATGGAAAATGATGATTAACATCTTCATGTAATAAGGTCTCAAAGATTGCTAAAGAAAAGGTAGCCACTCAGAGAGAAAAACAGGAACAAGCACTTGTCAAATATCTGCTGGTTAGCTTATTTATCCTCACAGCGTCTGTGTGGACTAACTCATAGTGATATTGGCATTCTATATGTAAGGAAAACTGAAGCCCCAGAGTTAAGTAATCTGACTGAAGTGAAGTGTTAGTGACCAACTAATTGGTAAATGAAATGTTAAGCAATAAATGAAAAAGAAAAGGATCACTACTGATCACATGTGAATTTAGCCAAGACTAAAATGAATGGTGGTC
The DNA here is from genome assembly GCF_012274545.1 of Fukomys damarensis. Taxonomy (NCBI): domain Eukaryota; kingdom Metazoa; phylum Chordata; class Mammalia; order Rodentia; family Bathyergidae; genus Fukomys; species Fukomys damarensis. Next base: position 16,345,182 of record NW_022900926.1, on the reverse strand, counting down.
TTGTGGTAATACAGGCTGGTGTAGGCTGCCAGGGCAGTTTGGCATTGCACATCAATAACCTTACAGCGTGCATACAGGCAAACCTAGTGGTTACACTTCTAGAAATATATTGTAAAGAAGGTGACTAATTGCTCGCTGGAAAGATGCTCATCCAGGGTAAAAACTGGAAAGAATGTAATAGTCAAATGTCAAGAGGTTGATTGATTGAATTGAGATAGTCATGTGACAGAATAAGCCTTTTTTTAAAGACAGGGTCTCACTATGTAGCACTCGCTGATCTTGAACTCACAATGATCCTCCTGCCTCAGCCTCCTGAGTGCTGGGATTAGCTTCTAGAATAAGCCATTTTTAAAAAGATATAAAAATACTTTTTAAAGGTGATTTTTTTCATGATAAATAACATCACAATGTGAAAAAAGTAAGTTTCAAAGTAATAGATTCCATTTGGAGGTACTGTGATAGTCACGGCCCTCTGCCACTTTGGACACAATCAAAGCCAGGGTTTCTTTGTCCTGTGTCTCCCTGGACCTCCACTGGAGTTCCAGCCAGGCATTGATGAGTCGGTAGGAACTTTTCAGCAGCTTGTACGGACTCCAATAGAGCCAGCTAACTGAAGGTTTAGTTTTCTTTAGTCTGGCTGGCCGAAATGAGAATAAGTGTCACTCACTTTTCAAGGAAGAAAATGAGCAGAAATTTGGACATTGCCTACTTCTGTTTGGTCCATAGCTCATCAGGTCTGGTCAATGAGTAACATGACGAGTATTTTTAGTTTAAATTTATTTTGCCTTCAGCAGTGTGAGAACATATCCAAAGGGCACGCCAGTCTTCACCTTTTGCCTACTAAAGTTGGTATAAAAAAGTCCTACCTTTAAGCCTCTTTCATTCTAGTACAGGAAAAATTCCAAGACATTTTCGTGCCTTAGGGGATTTGGGCTCCCTGCTAGTCTCTATTCTAGATTAATATTTAGTGAAAATCCAACTGATGTAAAAGTGATATTGAGGTAAAAATAGCCTTAAGAAAATAAACTCTCCCTGTTCTTCCTCCCATCCCCAGCTGAAGCAGGGGAACAAAAAACAAAACCACAGAAATCCAGAAGGGAACGTCAAGTAACGTTACTTACCAAAAGTTTGTTCTAACCATTATCGTTTATATTTATAAACTACCCCTCCGGTTTCATTTCAAGGGGCTGGATATTTTTGTTCACATAAACCTTCTGGCTAGTACGACGCTTCAGCCCTTAACACAGGAAATTTGGCTTGCCAAAGGGAGGACTGAAGTGCTGTTTTGCTTAAGAATATCCTGGAAAGCTGTGCTGGTATGTGCTTGGCGGGGGACGCTCCTGTTTTATGAGGATATTAAGAGGGAGGAAAGAGTAGTCCCTTTATCCAACAGGCAGTTCCCGAGCTGAAGTAATTATGTGTAAGGTGTTACGCTGAGCTGCAAGGGGAGATTCAAAATTCTGCAGAGACCCTGCCCTCAAGGTCTAAGCCTAGAAGATGTGCAAAAACAGGGTGGAAGGGGGAGACAGCTGGAGAATTGTGGGGGCCAAATCAGGGAGACCACCAGCACAGAATGGGGACAGGCTAGGGGTGGAACACAAGACTAGAGACACAGGCTGAAGATGTTTTTAATCAAATCAGAGAAAAGATTATTGTTTTTGCTTCAGAGGAGGCAGCTGGCTGCTGCGAACAGTGTAGAGTCCATGGGCAGAGATGGAAGGCAGCACCAAGGGGCAGGTGCAGGAATCCCACCAGGTGGGAGGAGCCCCTGACCTGGGGTTATGGAGAAATGGGAGTAGGGTGTCACCCAGATTTCGGTGTGCAGCTCAGCCTTTTATGCTGCAGGTTTAAATACACAACTCTGTGACAGGTTTGCTGGGGCACTTTCTGAATGGAAGCCTTGATTTTGTACCTCAACCCAGTGCTTCCCTTGACTTTCTGCATTCCACCAAATGATACCCCACTTATTTTAGCCACATATCATCTAGGAAACATCCTGTGATTCCAAATTGATCCATCAACAAGTCCTGTGCATTTCCCTCCAAGATATGCCCCCAAGGCCACTCTTCTGTGTGCTTCCATTGCCACCAGCCAAGCCCCCAATGAATGCATCGCCTGGACAACTGCAGCCATTCCAGCTGCTCTCTGGCTTCTGTTTCTATCCTTCTGCAACTCATTTTTGGTACAACAGCTAAAGTCATCTTTAAAAGTATAAATCATGTCACTCCCTTCCTCAGAACCTTCCTATCTTTTCGTTGCACTTAGGAGGAAATCCAGATCTCACTCTGGCTCTTCAGACTCCCCATGATCCTGTGTTACCCCTGCCCACTTTGGTGACCTCATCTCCCACCTTTGCCCGGTCTGGTGCTGCGGTCTCTCTCTCCTCAAAGCTGTCTCGCTGCTACCTGTGGCCTCAGTTGAGGACGCTCTTCCCTTGGCTCTTTACAAAGCTGGCTCCGAGTTTCAGCTGCCACATCAGGGCCTCGTGGGGCCCTTCCCTGCCTACCCGTGTCTAGAAAAGCCACCTACCCGCAGTCACAGCTCTGTTCCCTCACCGCACGCAACACTCAGATTACCCTCTTTGTGTTCACTGTTCCTCTTCAACAGAACATAAGCTCCATCAGCCAAGGGACAGTATCTATCGCGTTCACCAGTATATCCCCTGATGCCTAGCCATGTGACTGACACACACACTCTTTGTCAAATAAATGAGTAACTCTGCTTGGCCAGGTTATATATTAACACAGCAGTAGGAACTGAGTAGAAAATTTAGAAGCATCTAAGAATTGTAGAGTGGTTTAAACCAACTCTTTAGTGGCCTTTCACTCCAATCTCTAATCAGCATTTTACAGTGACACTGATTGGTCAGTTCAGTGTGTTAGTCACCTGCTGACCCCACGGTATGGTGACTGAGGATGTGGCACCTCTGCTGTCCCTGTCCCCACGCTATCCCACTGTCCTGACACTCTCTCGTCTTCCCAGTATGCTTACACCATACTTGAGATTAGCTCAGTATTCCATGTAGCTGTGTGAGAGGTACTGATGGCTAGGCCTTTGGGAAACCATGATCATTGTTATTTTCCTGCATAGCATTAGCTTCCCCCATTTGTCTTTATTTGCTTGCTCAGTGTCCTGTAGACTCATCTCCACACCTATCTCAATACATGGGCTTTTCTTCCAAGTCTTGTCTTAAGAGGTTTATCAGTAGCCCATTTGGACTGGGTTTTCTCAGCCTGGGGACGTCTCGGCACCAGACCCTGAGTTCCTTTTACTCCCTTCTTGTGTTGTTTCTCTGGGTTGCTGGATCCCTTATGTTGGCATAGCACCTAGGGAGTGTCGTAAGAAAGGCTTATGGGTCAAATTTTTTGAGTCCTTGTACTAGAAAGCACCCTTTCTTTGTCTTCATGTGTGGTTGACAGCCCAACTGGGTCCTGCGGGAGCAAAGCACACTTAGTGTAATAAACACTGACCTCCACCATGGTGACCATTTTCCCCTTATGCAGAATATTTATTTTTTTCTCTCTCTCTCTAGCAAATAGCTTTTTAACTTATTCCAAAAATACTTTTTTGGACAGTTGTCACATAAGTTCTCAGCTTTGACCTGGCTTTTGGCAGTGGCCTAAAAAATATGAAAGTTTAACAGTTTCATGTGTAAGTAGACTAATTTTAAAAATATGTTTACTGCAGTAGTAATGTATTGACTTGGTTTTTTGTTTGTTTGTTTGTTTTTTGGTAGCAAGGATCGAACTCAGGACCTTGTGCTTGTGAGGCAGGTGCAGTGCTGCTGAGCTAAAACCCTGGCCCTTGTATTGACATTTTTTTGGAAAAGTCACATTGAAAGTCTGCATAGAAGAGTTATAGTTTTCCTGTACTTTTGTGTTTTTATTTTGAGGATACATTGTCTTCATGGTGAAGATCCTGGTGGGATTTTGGGGTGTTGCAAACTGAGGGGATGACTCTTCACACATTCACCCAGTTGTGAGAATCACCTACAGTGCATGGCAAAAAATACCTATTTCTGGATTTCATATTCTTGATCAGTAAAATCAGAATCTTTTGGAAAGAGGTCTCAACCTTTTTCAATAAGCATGCTAGAAGATTCTTTTCAAAATTGTACTCATTTTACTGGTATATGTTGGCAGTGCATGTTTACATCCCTTGTGTGGAGTTGCTGCATGTACATGACACATCTTCATTCCTTTCTTCATCCCCTTCCCTCCGTCTCTTGGTCCCCTTCCCATTTGAGGAAGCTGTCTTTCTCTATTTTCCATGACCCATCCTTTATTTTTCTCTTTCTAACTTGGGTTTCTCGTGTAAGAGAAACCATGTAATATAGAAGCTTGTGCGTCTGATTCATTTCACTTAACCTTATGGTCTCTAGGTGCATCCACTTTCCTACATGTGACTCCAGTTTATCTTTCTTTATGGCAGAGTGGTACTCCATGGTGTGTAAATACCATATTTTCTGTCTCCATTCATCTGTTGACATACAGGCTGCTTCCAGGATTTAGTTATGAATTGTGCTGCTATAAACACGGCTACGCATATATCACTCTGACATATAATGCCTTTAACTCCTTGGGAAAGATACCTAGAAGTGGAATAGCTGGGTCAAGTGGAATTTCTAATTTTAGTTTTGTGAGGAATCTCCATACTGATTTCCATAGTGGCTGCACTAGTTTACATTCCTACCAAGAGTGTAGATGAGCTCCTGGCCCAGCCTTATTATTATCATTATTATTATTATTATTATTATTATTATTATTATTATTATTATTATTTGAATGATGGCCATTCTTTCAGGGGTAAGATGGAAATAGTGAACATTCTTAAAGTGAGACCCTTCCTCTAGAAAATAATGAATTAGCAGCATTTCTCTAGCAATGTGTACCTTTCTCTCTACTTGAGGTAGAAGGTACAAAGTATCCAGTTTAAAGATTCCTATGTTGGGCACCAAGTGACCTGTTGAATTTGGCCATTTGTGTTTACTAAAGAGCAAGTAAATACTTCCATTGTCAAGTACAATTTTGAAAGTCTAGAAAAATCTCAGAAATATTTTTTCTCTTACATACATTTTGTTGGTATTATAAGCAATAAAAGAGTTCATTTTCAATAGTCAGGGTTGAACTAAAATACACACAAAGGTGAGGAATTGTCTAAGGAATTGTTGACAGAATGTCACTTTCCCCTTAGGGAATGGCCACAGAGTCTCAACCTCCCACCTTTTCTAGAAGCTTCCTCTGATGCCCATCTGAGGTAGCTGCAGGCTGATTACTTAACTGAGGAACTGGAGTCAAAAAAACAAGGCACTTGAGGAAAACAGGTGTTTAATAACGAGTGGGAGGAAAGGAACTACAAAAAAGATTTTAGTAAAATACATTCAAGAGAGGAGGCCAAGCTCTGCCCTTTTCCCTTATGGAAATGTGGGCGGCATTTTCTGAAAACTTCCAAAGGAAGCAATCATTTATTTAAAATTGCTTTTCATATGATCCTTTTTGGACAATGTTTGGCTTTTCGTTTTTGCCTCTGTTTGTACTTCAGGGGTCTTTCCTTTCAGTTTTGTGCCTATGTGTAACGCAGCTCCCGGCGTGAAGCCAATCTCTCCCGGTCTTAATTGGGATCTCTTAAAAGCTTTTTTTGAAGACTTTGCCAGCCTCCCCGTGGAAGGCCACAATTTGGCCCTCGCAGTGTGCAGCGGGTGTGCGGGGGGTGTGCAGCGGGTGTGCAGGGGGTGTGCGGAACACTCACTGCCCGGCACCATCCGCCCCAGGGCCGCATGTTTGTGAAAACCGCACCTTGCCTTGGCTGACAGGCTGTCTCACTGATGATCCAAGATCGCTATTACCGGTGCCTTCTACTCCCTGGATTTTATGTTTTTCAAAATATCCTCTGCCTCGGAACAGCTGACTTGTGCTGACCTGCCAGCCTGCATCTGGAAGGCCCGGTGAGCATGGAAACTTGGAATTAACTGGAGCGAGTTCTCAGGGCCTGGGCCATGTGAATCCCATTGGCCTGGTGGAGCTGTGGACTCATTTTTCTCGGACTTCTTCTTTTACATTTTAAAAAATGTTCTATTTATTTATTTTGGTTATTTTTTATTAGTCCGTGTTTGCAGTGCGCAGTGTTTGGGTTCCTTGTGGAGAGTTGGCACAGTGCACACAATGCATCTTAATCCTTTTCTTCATTTCCTTTTCTTCCCTTCCCTTCCCCTTCCATCTCTTCATCTCCTTCCTCTTTGAGAAAGATCTGTCTCCTGATTTCCTATTTTCCGTCTATTTTGGTCTTTGTTTCTACTTCAGGATTGCCATGTAAAAGAAAGCATGTGATATTTAAGTTTGTGTGTCTGGTTTATTTCATTTAAACTTATGGTCTCAAGGTGCATCCATTTTCCCACAAAGGATTCCTGTTTATCAGTTTTTGAGACCCAGTTGTGTGTGTGTGTGTGTGTGTGTGTGTGTGTGTGTGTGTGTGTGTATGTCTTACTCTGTGACTACATTGGATCTATTATCTTCTTTCTGGCTTTCAAAATTTCAGTCCTTAACATATTTTAGTCCTGTCACACATTCCACAGAAAAGGGATGAGTGAGATGCACCAAAGATGATTTTCAGCAACAGAAGTTAACTGATGTCACTAGGCACTGTCATTTAGGAAGTGCAGCCAGGGTGAACAGATAAAGAAAATGTGGTATTACGTGCAGCAGAGTACTGCTGTGCCCCAAAGAAGGATAAACCTGAGTCACTTGTAGGAAAATGAATGCATCTTGAGATAATAATGTTAAATGAAATAAATCGGACACACAAGGTTACATATCAGACAGTTTCTCTCATATGAGAAACCCAAAGTATAAATAGACGACAAAATAAAAATGAAAGATACAATAATAGGGAACAGGGAGATCTTTCTGGAGAGAGAAAGAAGGGAGCAAGAGATGGAGGAAGGGGAGGAAGAAGGAAGGGGACATAAAAAGAATTCAGATGCATGATGAGTTATATACACGTCACCAACTCCCCACGAGTAATGTAATCTGTGCTGCAAACGTGTACTGATAAAAAATAAAAACCGAGAAGAAAGGCTATTAAAAGTAGGCTGAGGCTCAACAGGTATCATCAGATAAGACCATATTTTTTTTAAAAAAAGGAAGTGAAACATAGTGTGTAAGGAATATTTGAGGTAAAACTGAAAAATGGTGTATGCGAGCATTGTGTTTTGGCCTGGATTGTGTAAAAAAAATAGTGACCATTAGCTTGTGATTGGAGCAACAAAGTGATTGGGTAATGCTGAGAAGAAAACAAAAAGTGTTATCAGGAGTCCGGCCCCAGGGTAGTCAGCAAGTGTACCTGTGCGGCTGGACTGCTCTTACCATCTTCCTGGGGTCCCTGAACGGGAGACACTCTATTTAGAGAACATCTGTTCCCAAATGTCACTGTGTATGTGTCTTTCTTTTTCTGTGTTTGGTTGTTTTTCCCCTGTGTTCTTTCGTTGTCTCAGGCGTGTTTGATACCCACAGAGAGCTGCTAAAATAAGAAACTGACTAGGATGCTAGAGAAAGATGGTGTTGGAACACCTGTCAGCGTACTGCTGGGATAAGGACGCTCTTGGTAGGAACTGGGGCAGCCCTACCGAGGCAGGTTGGTAATTCACGCATGATTCATGTGTGACTAACTGCCTTTGTATTCTTGGTCGTGTTTGTTATAAAGCACTCCCCCATCTTCCCATGATGGTTTCCTGTCACTTGTTCCATTTCATGGAAACACTTAACTTGGGACAGTCAGTTTGGGAGTGCTAATCAGGTAGTCACAAGAAATGACGTGGCATCAAAAGTACCTTCACGTCCTGTAGGTTCAAAATTCCTTATTTTAAATAAAATGGAACAAGTTCCTCGAGCTATGTAAGCACTGAAGTTATTTTGGTACTGCAGAATCTAGCAACCCTCATTCTTGTAAAAAGATTCAGAGCTCTCGAGCCACCTAAGAAATTAATTTTATAGGCATCTCTGGGACTAGAAGTTTCCAAGAATGAGTTAAATCTTGTGGTGGCTGAGATATAAAGCACTCCCAAAAGGTCGAATGCAGGACCCAATTCTTTTGGGCCCACATCCAAATCTAGTCAAGGATGAGTCCGGTAAATGTGGGACAAAGGTGCTCAGATCTTCTTAGCCAAATCACCATGCCTGTTAGTTGTGACACTGTGATTTTCATCTTCTAAAGCATTCTGCAGATTGGAAGACTGTGACCATTCAGTCTAAAGAAGGTTAAAAGTCACAAAGCATTGGTATTCTTCCAAGTGAGAACACTTCATTTGGATCCAAGGTCCTATTTCAGTTTCAAAATTAAGTATCTTGCGGCCCACAAATGAACTCACTATTTACAATGGAAATAACTGTAAAAATTTAGTTAGTAATTACTTGGAGTTTTGGAGTTTCTCAGAGCCAGTCCAGCCTTTATTATTATTATTATTATTATT